>NC_135233.1:354508161-354821815 GCF_051348905.1 Ranitomeya variabilis
CCCCCTCAGGGGTTACAAAGTAGAAGAGCCACAGCTTATGCAGCAGCAGTGCTGCGCAAGTCAAAGGTTGCTCTTGTAATTTTTCTCCTTGCACACGCTGAATGGAACACGTATAACATTCAGCCCTTTAGACAGTCAAACTGTGTAATGGAGGCGAGAGTTCCCTTTGTAATGAGACGCAGCACAGGTGTCAAGAATCCCACCTTGGTGCTGGGTGCAGCCTCCCGAGCGTTGTTATTTGCTGTACAGGAGTCTGCGCTGTCGTGTTATCCCCTGGCCTAGCGCCGTTAGCGCTGCCCATCTTCTGGCATCATGTAATGTCGGCCGGTGCGGTTCGCGATGCCCATGAATCACAGCCCCGCAGTGTATTGACATAGTTTAAACACTGCGGGGCTGGGATTCATGGCCTGGCGCAGTACATATGTTCGCCTCTCGCTTGGGTTCTTACACCCGCTTCAGACTATGCGGCGTCATCTGATCCCTTATCGCATGCCACGGCCATGAAGCCGCACAGTCCGAAGAAGGCGGAAGGAGAGGAGGGACAGGCGAACTGATGCACTGATCCTGCCCATCAATCACACCCTCGCAGTCCCAATAAATAAGACACCGAGGGGCGTTGTGTGGGTCAGGGCGGCCGCAGAGGCGCAGGCAGCCAAACCATGATGCCAGAAGACGGGCAGCGCTACCAAGGGGGTTGCAGCGTGTCATTACAAAGGAAAGTCACACCACCGGGACGGTTAAATGGTCACACAGAGGACACATTGCAGACGTGTTTTCAGTTCCACATGTGCGAGGAGAATACGTTTCTGAGCCACCTTGCACACATGCAGCATTACCGCTGTACAAGGTGGCTGGATAACGTAAAAACGCCTGGGGGAGGGGGGACAGGTTCCCTTCAATTTCAGTTCTTGTGTCTGCGTGGCTTTTGCAGGACACGTTGCCGGCTGCACAGCAGGGGAACAGCTGGCGGTGCTGGACCCCACTGACACATTGGCTGGTGTTTTTCTCTGTGCAGCTAGCACATCTGGGCAAAAACTGGCGGTGTGTTAGAGCCCAGGGACAGCAGGAGGAGGAGCAGGAGGAGGAGGAGCAGGGGGAGGGGAGTGTAGGCCGAAGCCTGCACAGGCGGCAGCTTTGGGTGTGTTGTGTCTGCGTGACTTTTGCAGGACACGTTGCCGGCTACACAGCAGGGGAACAGCTGGCGGTGCTGGACCCCACTGACACATTGGCGAGGTGTTTGGCTCTGTGCAGCCAGCACTTCCGGACAGCAACTAGCGTTGTTGGAGCCCGGGCTCTGCAGGTGGAGCAGAGTGTAGGCCGAAGCCTAATTGAACCGATTTCAAAAGTCACCTTTAACCCCCCCTCAGGGGTTACAAAGTAGAAGAGCCACAGCTTATGCAGCAGCAGTGCTGCGCAAGTCAAAGGTTGCTCTTGTAATTTTTCTCCTTGCACACGCTGAATGGAACACGTATAACATTCAGCCCTTTAGACAGTCAAACTGTGTAATGGAGGCGAGAGTTCCCTTTGTAATGAGACGCAGCACAGGTGTCAAGAATCCCACCTTGGTGCTGGGTGCAGCCTCCCGAGCGTTGTTATTTGCTGTACAGGAGTCTGCGCTGTCGTGTTATCCCCTGGCCTAGCGCCGTTAGCGCTGCCCATCTTCTGGCATCATGTAATGTCGGCCGGTGCGGTTCGCGATGCCCATGAATCACAGCCCCGCAGTGTATTGACATAGTTTAAACACTGCGGGGCTTGGATTCATGGCCTGGCGCAGTACATATGTTCGCCTCTCGCTTGGGTTCTTACACCCGCTTCAGACTATGCGGCGTCATCTGATCCCTTATCGCATGCCACGGCCATGAAGCCGCACAGTCCGAAGAAGGCGGAAGGAGAGGAGGGACAGGCGAACTGATGCACTGATCCTGCCCATCAATCACACCCTCGCAGTCCCAATAAATAAGACACCGAGGGGCGTTGTGTGGGTCAGGGCGGCCGCAGAGGCGCAGGCAGCCAAACCATGATGCCAGAAGACGGGCAGCGCTACCAAGGGGGTTGCAGCGTGTCATTACAAAGGAAAGTCACACCACCGGGACGGTTAAATGGTCACACAGAGGACACATTGCAGACGTGTTTTCAGTTCCACATGTGCGAGGAGAATACGTTTCTGAGCCACCTTGCACACATGCAGCATTACCGCTGTACAAGGTGGCTGGATAACGTAAAAACGCCTGGGGGAGGGGGGACAGGTTCCCTTCAATTTCAGTTCTTGTGTCTGCGTGGCTTTTGCAGGACACGTTGCCGGCTGCACAGCAGGGGAACAGCTGGCGGTGCTGGACCCCACTGACACATTGGCTGGTGTTTTTCTCTGTGCAGCTAGCACATCTGGGCAAAAACTGGCGGTGTGTTAGAGCCCAGGGACAGCAGGAGGAGGAGCAGGAGGAGGAGGAGCAGGGGGAGGGGAGTGTAGGCCGAAGCCTGCACAGGCGGCAGCTTTGGGTGTGTTGTGTCTGCGTGACTTTTGCAGGACACGTTGCCGGCTACACAGCAGGGGAACAGCTGGCGGTGCTGGACCCCACTGACACATTGGCGAGGTGTTTTTCTCTGTGCAGCTAGCAGTACCGGGCCCCAACTGGCGGTGTTGGAGCCCAGGGTCAGCAGGAGGAGCAGGGGGAGCGGAGTGTAGGCCGAAGCCTGCACTCGAGCAAGTTGAAAGGAAACCTTTAACCCCCCCCCCCCCAGGCGTTTGTAGCTGAAAGAGCCATTGTGTACAGCACTAATGCTGGAAAAGGTAAACTTAGCTCTTTTAATTATGGTCCTTGCACATGCGGAACCTAACAGTTATGAAATGTGTCCCCTCACAGCGTTAAACCGTCCGGTAGGTGGAACTTTCCTTTGTCGTGTGACGCAGCACAGCCATCATTTTTACCCCCTTGGCGCCGTGCGCCGCCTCCTCAGCGTTGTTTTAATCTGTCCCGGAGCCTGCGCTGTTAGGTTAGCCCTTGGCCATGCACACATTTTGCGCTGCCCGTCTTCTGACATCATTTGGTGTCAGGCTGGCTGCGCCTGTGCGGGTGCGCTGGCCGAGATCCCGCCTCGCAGTGTCGTCTAATGTAATCCCACCGCGGGCCTGTGATCCGTGCCCGTGCGCAGTGCATATCCTCTCCTCTCACTCCCCTCCCTACGGCTTTTTCAGACTGTGCGGTGTCACGGCCGTGGCATGCTATTAGGGACCAGCTGACATCGCACAGTCTGAAGAAGCCGTAGGGAGGGGAGTGAGAGGAGAGGATATGCACTGCGCACGGGCACGGATCACAGGCCCGCGGTGGGATTACATTAGACGACACTGCGAGGCGGGATCTCGGCCAGCGCACCCGCACAGGCGCAGCCAGCCTGACACCAAATGAGATCAGAAGACGGGCAGCGCAACATGTGTGCATGGCCAAGGGCTAACCTAACAGCGCAGGCTCCGGGACAGATTAAAACAACGCTGAGGAGGCGGCGCACGGCGCCAAGGGGGTAAAAATGATGGCTGTGCTGCGTCACACGACAAAGGAAAGTTCCACCTACCGGACGGTTTAACGCTGTGTGGGGACACATTTCATAAGTGTTTGGTTCAGCATGTGCAAGGAGCATCACGAAAAGAGGCACTTTTTCCCTTTGCATCATTACTGCTGCACAAGGTGGCTCCTTCAGTAACAAACGCCTGGGGGGGGGGGGGGTCAGGTTCCCTTACATTTAACTTGTTGTGCCTGCGTGGCGGTCGCAGTACACGTTGCCGTATACACAGCAGGGGAACAGCTGGCGGTGCTGAACCCCACTAACACATTGGCGAGGTGTTTGGCTCTGTGCGTACAGCACTTCTGGACGGCAACTGGCGATGTTGGAGCCCAGGGACGGGTGGAGGAGGAGGAGGTTGGAGGAGGTAGGAGGGATTGCCACACACACAGCAGGGGAACAGCTGACGTTACTGAACCCCAATAACAGAGGAGGGACTGTTGACTGTGCGTACAGCACTTCTGGACGGCAACTGGCGGTGTTGGAGCCCAGGGGCAGGTGGAGGAGGAGGAGGTTGGAGGAGGTAGGAGGAGGTAGGAGGGATTGCCACACACACAGCAGGGGAACAGCTGACGTTACTGAACCCCAATAACAGAGGAGGGACTGTTGACTGTGCGTACAGCACTTCTGGACGGCAACTGGCGGTGTTGGAGCCCAGGGGCAGGTGGAGGAGGAGGAGGTTGGAGGAGGTAGGAGGAGGTAGGAGGGATTGCCACACACACAGCAGGGGAACAGCTGACGTTACTGAACCCCAATAACAGAGGAGGGACTGTTGACTGTGCGTACAGCACTTCTGGACGGCAACTGGCGGTGTTGGAGCCCAGGGGCAGGTGGAGGAGGAGGAGGTTGGAGGAGGTAGGAGGAGGTAGGAGGGATTGCCACACACACAGCAGGGGAACAGCTGACGTTACTGAACCCCAATAACAGAGGAGGGACTGTTGACTGTGCGTACAGCACTTCTGGACGGCAACTGGCGGTGTTGGAGCCCAGGGACGGGTGGAGGAGGAGGAGGTTGGAGGAGGTAGGAGGGATTGCCACACACACAGCAGGGGAACAGCTGACGTTACTGAACCCCAATAACAGAGGAGGGACTGTTGACTGTGCGTACAGCACTTCTGGACGGCAACTGGCGGTGTTGGAGCCCAGGGGCAGGTGGAGGAGGAGGAGGTTGGAGGAGGTAGGAGGAGGTAGGAGGGATTGCCACACACACAGCAGGGGAACAGCTGACGTTACTGAACCCCAATAACAGAGGAGGGACTGTTGACTGTGCGTACAGCACTTCTGGACGGCAACTGGCGGTGTTGGAGCCCAGGGGCAGGTGGAGGAGGAGGAGGTTGGAGGAGGTAGGAGGAGGTAGGAGGGATTGCCACACACACAGCAGGGGAACAGCTGACGTTACTGAACCCCAATAACAGAGGAGGGACTGTTGACTGTGCGTACAGCACTTCTGGACGGCAACTGGCGGTGTTGGAGCCCAGGGGCAGGTGGAGGAGGAGGAGGTTGGAGGAGGTAGGAGGAGGTAGGAGGGATTGCCACACACACAGCAGGGGAACAGCTGACGTTACTGAACCCCAATAACAGAGGAGGGACTGTTGACTGTGCGTACAGCACTTCTGGACGGCAACTGGCGGTGTTGGAGCCCAGGGGCAGGTGGAGGAGGAGGAGGTTGGAGGAGGTAGGAGGAGGTAGCAGGGATTGCCACACACACAGCAGGGGAACAGCTGACGTTACTGAACCCCAATAACAGAGGAGGGACTGTTGACTGTGCGTACAGCACTTCTGGACGGCAACTGGCGGTGTTGGAGCCCAGGGACGGGTGGAGGAGGAGGAGGTTGGAGGAGGTAGGAGGGATTGCCACACACACAGCAGGGGAACAGCTGACGTTACTGAACCCCAATAACAGAGGAGGGACTGTTGACTGTGCGTACAGCACTTCTGGACGGCAACTGGCGGTGTTGGAGCCCAGGGACGGGTGGAGGAGGAGGAGGTTGGAGGAGGTAGGAGGGATTGCCACACACACAGCAGGGGAACAGCTGACGTTACTGAACCCCAATAACAGAGGAGGGACTGTTGACTGTGCGTACAGCACTTCTGGACGGCAACTGGCGGTGTTGGAGCCCAGGGACGGGTGGAGGAGGAGGAGGTTGGAGGAGGTAGGAGGGATTGCCACACACACAGCAGGGGAACAGCTGACGTTACTGAACCCCAATAACAGAGGAGGGACTGTTGACTGTGCGTACAGCACTTCTGGACGGCAACTGGCGGTGTTGGAGCCCAGGGACAGGTGGAAAAGCAGAGGAACACAATGTAGGCCGAAGCCTGAGAAAGTCGAAAGGGAACCTTTAACCCCCCCCCAAGGCGTTTGTAGCTGAAAGAGCCAGCTTGTGCAGCACAAAAGATGCAAAAGGAAAAGGTGGCTCTTTTCATCATGCTCCTTGCAAACACAGAACTAAACACTTATAAAATGTGTCCCCTGCAACCGTAAAACCGTCCCGGAGGTGGGACTTTCCTTCGTAATGTGACGCAGCCCAGCCGTCATTCCTACCCCCCCGGCGCCGCGCACCGGCTCCTCAGCGTTGTTTTATTCCGTCAAGGAGCCTGCGCTGTTATGTTATCCCGTGGCCAGGCACACTTAGCGCTGCCCGTCTTCTGGCATCATTTGGTGTCTGGATGGCTGCGCCTGTGCGGCCGCGCTGGCAGAGAGCCCGCCTCGCAGTGTCTTCTGATTTAATCCCACTGGGGGCCTGGGATCCATGGACATGCGCAGTGCATATCTGAACCTCCACCTCTCACTCATCTCCCTATGGCTTCTTCAGACTGTGCGGTGTCACGGCCGTGGCATGCTGTTAGGGACCAGCTGACACCGAACAGTCTGAAGAAGCCATAGGGAAATGAGTGAGAGGTGGAGGTTCAGATATGCACTGCGCATGTCCATGGATCCCAGGCCCCCAGTGGGATTAAATCAGAAGACACTGCGAGGCGGGCTCTCTGCCAGCGCGGCCGCACAGGCGCAGCCATCCAGACACCAAATGATGCCAGAAGACGGGCAGCGCTAAGTGTGCCTGGCCACGGGATAACATAACAGCGCAGGCTCCAGGACGGAATAAAACAACGCTGAGGAGCCGGTGCGCGGCGCCGGGGGGGTAGGAATGACGGCTGGGCTGCGTCACATTACGAAGTAAAGTCCCACCTCCGGGACGGTTTTACGGTATCAGTGGACACATTTTATAAGTGTTAAGTTCTGCGTGTGCAAGGAGCTAAACAAAAATAGCTACCTTTTCCTTGGGCAGCATTACTGCTGCACAAGGTGGCTCTTTCAGTAACAAACGCCTTGGGGGGGGGGGGACAGATTCCCTTACATTTCAGTTGTTGTGTCAGCGTGGCGGTCGCATGACACATTGCCGGCTACACAGCTGGGGATCAGCTGACATTACTGAAACCCAATAACACTGGGTCGTATGTTTTGACTGTGCAGACGGCACGTCTGAGCCTCAACTGGCGGTGTTGGAGCCCAGGAATTTAAGTTCAGGTGGTAGAAAGATGAACACAACAGGAGACCTGGATAACGTATACAGTGACCTAATTATTCAATCAGGAGGAGGAGTGGCAAATTCCGGCGAGATCCAGGCCTTGTTCATTTTCAGGAAAGTAAGCCGGTCAACGTTATCGGAGGATAGTCGCATGCGACGGTCAGTTAGTACACCACCTGCAGCACTAAAGACACGTTCCGATAATACACTGGCCGCAGGGCAAGACAGCACCTCCAATGCATACTGGCTTAGCTCTGGCCATGTATCCAGCTTTGAGACCCAAAACTTGAAAGGGGAAGAGCCGTCTGGGAGTACAGCAAGAGGGCAAGACATGTAGTCTGTCACCATCTGACGGAACCGTTGCCTCCTGCTGACTGGAGCCGTCTGTGATGGTGTAGACTTTTGTGGCGGGCACAGAAAACTGTGCCACAGTTCGGCCATACTGGTCTTGCCTTGGGCAGAGGCACTGCTTCTGCTCCCTCTTTGTGCAGAGCCTCCACCACGGCCTGGACGCACTGAGCTGCTTTGGAATGCACTAGCAGCACTTCTCTCAGTTGGAATGGAGAAGATGATGGAATTGACCAGTGTGTCTTGGTACTCCCGCATTTTTCGCTCCCGGTTCAACGGTGTGATGAGGCTTTCTACGTTGTCCCGGTAGCGAGGATCGAGGAGGGTGAACACCCAATAATCAGACATGTTGAGAATGTGGGCGATGCGGCGGTCGTTTCTCAGGCACTGCAGCATGTAATGCACCATGTGCTGCAGACTGCCAACTGCCCAAGAAACGCTGTCCCCTGCTGGAGGCGTGATCTCTGCCCGCTCGTCATCACCCCACCCTCGCTGTACACACTGAGTACTGGACAATTGTGTAACTCCCTCCTCTGGACGGATGTCTTCCTCCTCCATTGACTCCTCCTCATCCTCCTCACAAACGGTCCCCTGCCTACGCGTTTGTGAGGAACCACGTGGCGCTGACTGTCCAGAAGATGATGGAAATGGTGAATCCTCATCCTCCACCTCTTCCACAACATCATCCCTTAGCGCTTGCAGTGATTTTTCAAGCAGGCAGATAAGGGGGACAGTCATGCTGACTAGTGCATCATCTGCACTCGCCATCCGCGTGGAATAATCAAAGGGACGCAAAACCTGGCAGACGTCATTCATAGTGGCCCACTCTGTGGTTGTGAAGTCTGTACGGCGCTGACTGCGACTTTTTTGCGCCTGAAGCAGCTGGTACTCCATTACAGCTTGCTGCTGCTCACACAACCGCTCCAACATATGTAACGTGGAATTCCACCTGGTAGGTAGGTCACATATGATGCGATGTTTCGGCAGGCGGTGTCGGCGCTGCAGAGCCGCAATGCGCGCTTTTGCCGTGCTGGAACGCCGCAAGTGAGCACACTCTAGGCGGACCTTGTGCAGCAGTGCATCAAGATCCGGATAGTCCCTCAAAAAGCTCTGCACGACCAAATTGAGCACATGTGCCAGACATGGGATGTGAGTGAGGTTGCCGAGGCCCAGAGCTGCCACCAGATTTCGGCCATTATCACACACTACCATGCCTGGCTGGAGATTCGCTGGCACAAACCACACATCGCTCTCCTGCTTGATGGCATTCCAGAGCTCCTGCGCTGTGTGGCTACGATTCCCCAAGAAAATTAATTTCAAGACGGCCTGTTGACGTTTGGCCACGGCTGTGCTCATGTCGGTCGTAACAGGTACACGTTCATCACGGGTCCATGTGGAGGTGGACTGTGACGGCTCCTGCAGCGATGATTCTGAGGAACTGGTGTAAGAGGAGGAGTCAATGCGTACAGAATGGATTCCTGCAATCCTTGGAGTGGGCAGGACACGTCCTGCGCCACTCGCACGGTCTGTACCCGGCTCAACGACATTAACCCAATGGGCAGTGAGGGAAAGGTATCGCCCCTGTCCATGTTGACTGGTCCACGCATCGGTGGTGAGGTGGACCTTGCTACTGACGGCGTTCAGTAGCGCGTGTTTTATGTGTCCCTCCACATGCTTCTGCAGGGCAGGGACGGCTTGCCTGCTGAAGTAAAAGCGGCTGGGCACTTTGTACTGTGGGACTGCCAATGACATGAAGTCACGGAAGCTGTCAGTCTCCACCAGCCTGAATGACAGCATTTCCAGTGACAGAAGTTTGGCAATGCCTGCAGTCAGAGCCTGTGCTCGTGGGTGGTTTGACGAGAAAGGCCGCCTTTTCTCCCATGCCTGTACTACCGATGGCTGTAGACTGGGCTGGGAGTGTGTGGATGACTGGGAAAGTGGCGCTGCGGGTGGAATTACAGCGGGTCTCTGGACAACAGGGGCAGAGGTTCTTCCACGGCGATCCTGGGAGGACGCCGAACCAGCTGCGTGTGAGGTAGAGGAAGAGGCAACACGAGCTGAAGAGGTGGTAGCTGCCGCTGTTGGTTGGCCTACCTCTTCAGTGTGTTTTTCTAACTCCGCCGGGTGCCTGTTGCGCACATGTTTCCACATGTTGGAGGTATTGAGGTTGCTGACATTTCGACCTCTTTTGACTTTTTGATGACACACGTTGCATCTGACATAGCAAATGTCATCTGCAACTGTGTCAAAAAAGGACCAGGCACTGCAAGTCTTGGGAGCGCCCTTTTTGGCTTTTGGAAGAGACATGCTCCTAACGGGTGCCAAAGCGGAGGCTGCAGGATCCGCAGTCTTCCCCCTCCCTCTCCCTCTTTGGGCCGTACGGGGAATCTCTTCCTCAGAGCTGCTCCCACCACCTTCCTGTCCCTCACGCCAAGATGGGTCGAGGACCTCATCATCTACACTACCCTCTGCCCCCAACTGCTCCTCCTGGGTAGTCTCAGCAGCAGAGCACGCACCAGTAAGTGGCACCTGAGTGTCATCATCAGCTGATGCGGCCTGCGATGTGGTGACCGGAGCCACTGGCCCACCCGCCTCTTCAGAGGAAGACAGAAAAAGCTGTTGGGCATCACTGCACCCTGCCTCTTCTTCCATTTCTCCAATGCTGCTTGGCTGGCCCCCTGTTTCCAAGCCAAGAGATTCAGAGAACAGAAGTAGAGACGGCTCCTGTCCTGGGCTCTCTGTCTGCCTGGGCAATTTGGCAGGTGGTGAAGAGACAGATGGCTGCTCTCCAGTGCTCTGTGTCTGAGAGGATGTGGCACTAATGGAAGTTGATGCATTAGCTGCCATCCATCCGACAACAGCTTCAATTTGTTCTTCACGCAGCAGCGGTGTACGGCGCTCGGACACAAAGCTTCGCATGAACGACTGTTGCCTGGTGAAAGTGGGTGCTGATGAGTCACCGGTGCCCGCAGCAGGCACAGAATCCCCACGTCCCCTCCCTGCTCCGCGACGGCTCCCACGCCCCCGTGCCTTACTCACTGCCTTCTTCATCTTGGTTGACTGATAAAGATAAGCAGAAAAGTACTAACGGATTTGTGTGCTTATTCCTGAGCAACTCCTCCTAACAGGTATAAGAAGCACTAATTATCTAAAGTGTGGACTAGACACAAATATGAGCTAATGTGGCCTACAGAAATGTAAAGTGGTGTAACTGGTGTGTTTGGTGAACTTTATTATTTATTTATTTTTTGGGGGCTGAACTGACAACAGATAGAGCTGCAGTCACACGGAGACCGTGCAGACAGACGTAAACGGCGCTACAAGGCCCAAAAACCCTCCTCTACTTTATCCTATGTAGTGTTTTTCCACAAATTAGCTGGAGACGGGTGGAAAGACACTAATAGGATTTTTTTGAATAAATTAGCAGCAGACTACACTATTTTGAAAAAAAAGAAAATTGATTTGGCGGTATGACGCAGTGAAAAACCCTGAGCTGGAGACAACCAGGCTATAGCTGCTCACAGATTACAGGGCGAGCTGCAGTCACACGGAGACCGTGCAGACAGCCGTAAACGGCGCTGCAAGGCCCAAAAACCCTCCTCTACTTTATCCTATGTAGTGTTTTTCCACAAATTAGCTGGAGACGGGTGGAAAGACACTAATAGGATTTTTTTAAATTAATTAGCAGCAGACTACACTACTTTGAAAAAAAAGAAAATTGATTTGGCGGTATGACGCAGTGAAAAACCCTGAGCTGGAGACAACCAGGCTATAGCTGCTCACAGATTACAGGGCGAGCTGCAGTCACACGGAGACCGTGCAGACAGCCGTAAACGGCGCTGCAAGGCCCAAAAACCCTCCTCTACTTTATCCTATGTAGTGTTTTTCCACAAATTAGCTGGAGACGGGTGGAAAGACACTAATAGGATTTTTTTAAATTAATTAGCAGCAGACTACACTACTTTGAAAAAAAAGAAAATTGATTTGGCGGTATGACGCAGTGAAAAACCCTGAGCTGGAGACAACCAGGCTACAGCTGCTCACAGATTACAGGGCGAGCTGCAGTCACACGGAGACCGTGCAGACAGCCGTAAACGGCGCTGCAAGGCCCAAAAACCCTCCTCTACTTTATCCTATGTAGTGTTTTTCCACAAATTAGCTGGAGACGGGTGGAAAGACACTAATAGGATTTTTTTAAATTAATTAGCAGCAGACTACACTACTTTGAAAAAAAAGAAAATTGATTTGGCGGTATGACGCAGTGAAAAACCCTGAGCTGGAGACAACCAGGCTACAGCTGCTCACAGATTACAGGGCGAGCTGCAGTCACACGGAGACCGTGCAGACAGCCGTAAACGGCGCTGCAAGGCCCAAAAACCCTCCTCTACTTTATCCTATGTAGTGTTTTTCCACAAATTAGCTGGAGACGGGTGGAAAGACACTAATAGGATTTTTTTGAATAAATTAGCAGCAGACTACACTACTTGGGAAAAAAAAAAAAAAAAGGAACAGTATGAGGCAATGAACCACCCTCCCTGAACTGAATACAACCAACTATGGATGGCCTATGTGGCTGCACTCAGACTGGAGACTGGGCTGCACTCACACACACACACACACACAGACCCTGCAGATCGCTGTGAAAACAGCGCTACAAGGCAAAAGCAAGGTGAATAGTAGGTGAACACAGCGGTTGCTAAATTAGCCTTTGGAAAGCACAAAGAAGCAAATCGCTATCTCTAAACTGTCCCTCAGTCAGCAAACAGCGTCCTGTCACTAACTGAATTCACAGCAGAGTGATCGCAAAATGGCGCCAGCGACTTTTAAACTGCATCATGACATCATTACACCAGCCAATCACAGCCTTGCCAGTAGTTTCATGCCCTCCATGCTAAACAGGATGTGCCCACACTTGGAATCAATCTCATTGGCTGAATTTCTGCTTTTTGAATCTTAGAACTTCCGATTCCGGTATCCGATACGCGGCAAGTATCGGAATCCCGGTATCGGAATTCCGATACCGCAAGTATCGGCCGATACCCGATACTTGCGGTATCGGAATGCTCAACACTAGTTGCTACACAAGTCTTCAGAGATTGTTTTGGATCACCCACTGATGGTCCATACCCCACATGATGTACATAGTATCCTTAACCAAGTACAACCTAGCCACATGTCCATGGCTGGACAGCTGCGACTTCAGTGTGCTATTCTCATGCCTACTAATGTGACTTTGAAAAGGTGCACTGTCCTAAACCCCGCTACTCTTCTCCCAGTTCCTATGGATCCAAATGGGGGAGGGGTAGGTGACATGGAAAAGGACACTCTTTTTCTTTCCAGAATGGATCCAGAGGAAAAAGATCAGATATCTAAACCACATGATTGTCTGGAATTGATGTCTCAGGAGACGGCTGGTCTCCCTACTGTCTCTAGTGTGCCAGTGCCTAATGCTGATTTTGAGCTTTTTGTAGATGGATCCCGTCACCAAGATGACCAAGGACGCTTCCGTACCGGATATGCTGTGGTCTCAGAACATGAAGTAATCAAGGCAGAGTCAATGCCAGCTCATATGTCTGCACAAGAAGCAGAGCTCAAGGCGCTTACAGAAGCGTGTAAACTAGCAGAAGGTAAGACTGTAAATATCTACACTGATTCCAGGTATGCTTTTGGCATTACACACGGTTATGGGCCTATCTGGAGAGCCAGGGCCTTCCTGACAGCAAATGGCCACCCCTTTAAACGTGCTGAGGCAGTCCAGCAACTTATAAATGCACTACAGCTTCCCACCCAAGCAGGCATCATAAAGGTAAAGGCACATACCAAAGGCACTGATGAACAGGCAAAGGGTAAGCACTGGCAGACCAGGCTGCCAAGAAAGCAGCAAGCACTCCTGTAGCCTCTAGAGTACATCACCTAGACACCCCACCATCTCCACTTGTGTCGAAAGACATCTTAGCCCGGTTACAAGAACAGGCAAGTAAGGAGGAGAAAGATAAGTGGCAAGAGATAGGGGCTTGCTCTGATACCGTCACTGGACTATGGGGGAGGGGTGAAAAGGTCTGCCTACCACAGGTACTGTACCCAATGATGGCACAGGTTCTGCACGGGAATGTGCACCACTCGAAGACGGCCATGTGTGACACCCTACAGAAACAATGGATTGCTCCCGGGTTTTCCACCTGCGCAGAAAGGCAGGTACAGAGCTGCATGATATGTGCCACACATAATCAGGGTAGGACAGTGAAAACCCCATCCAAACACACTCCCCGGCCCTTTAACCAATTCCAGAGACTGCAGATTGATTATATTCAGTTGCCTAGGGTAGGGACGTATGAGTATGTGTTGGTCTGCATTGATTTATTTTCAGGTTGGCCAGAAGCCTACCCAGTTGCCAAAGCTACGGCTAAGACAACGGCGAAGAAACTGATGGCTGAGATCATATGCAGGTATGGAGTTCCTGAAGTCATTGAAAGCGATTGGAGTTCCTATTTTACTGGAGAGATCATGTCAGAGGTAATGGCAGCACTGGGGGTAAGTCAAGCATTGCATACTCCATCCACAGAGCAGTGGAAAAGTGGAGAGACTAAATGGAACTCTTAAGCTTAAAATCCAGAAGGCAATGGCAGAGACTGGTAAACCATGGACAGAATGCCTTCCTCTAGTTTTGTTTTTAGTAAGATATACCCCAAACAGGAAGACAGGACTGTCACCGTATGAGATTCTGTTTGGCAGGGGCCCCAATCTTGGATGTTTCTTTCCACAACAGTTGCAGCTCAAGTACCAGGACTTGACTAGCTATGTGCAGGCCTTACATGGACACCTTGCCAAAGTGCATTTAACTGTCTTCAGTTCTCTTCCAGACCCAGACAAGGTTCCTGGACACCATCCCTTAGAGCCAGGAGACTGGGTAGTGATAAAGCGGCACGTCCGGAAGAGCCTGGATCCAAGATTTGACGGACCATACCAAGTGCTCCTGACCACAGCCACAGCTGTCAAGCTCGAAGGAAAACCTAGTTGGATCCACGCATCACACTGCAAGCGAGTTAAAGAACCGGACAGCCGATAAAGGAAACATAATGTTTTGGCTGGTTTCGATTTCCATGATATTATGCGTAATCGCATGGGACAGTCTGAATTCTCCAACATCCTTGAATAATAAGTTTGTGCAACATCACCGAAAACTGATAGATGACTTGTTGAAAAATTCCCAGCCCTTATCAGACTGTTGGACCTGTACGCACTCACCCACGTCAGCCACAAGTATCCCCTTCCTAGCTATCCCTGTGTCACCTGAGGAACTGTTTGCCTAGACTGATTGTTCTGACACACTCGCCAACAATGCCACAAATAATGTTAAGTTATGGAACACTACAGTCGGTATACCAATTGTAGGATGGGTGGGATACCCGTGGTGGCAAGGTAATCTCTCAGGAAGCAGTACACATCTACAATATTTGGCCTATGAGGGTGGGGCCTGGGTACCTAGGAATAAGACTAGACTAACTGACTTAGGGCAAGTTCCAACTCATGAGTTGCAAATTAGTTTTGATGTGACTTCATACTCTACTGATGCTTTCAAACCAATACTGTTAGAAAGAATGATACATAACATGCCCCGCCCTTCAGGGAGACCACACATAGTGCAAATTGGTATAGCCAATAAAATTGTCAGTTCTATTTTTATTTACCCTATGATTACACAAATGTGGGATAAATTGGTTAGGGCCACAGACTATCTTGATGACCAAATTTGGGATATATTGGATATACTAAATACCACCATTGCTGTCCAAAATCAACACATTATAGTAACCAACCAGCATACTATAGTACTAGACTATCTAACAGCAGCACAGGGTGGTATGTGTCAGGTTATTGGACCTGCTTGCTGTCATTATATAGATCCAAATAGTACTATAAGGATGAAGCTAAAGTTAGAAGATATTCAAAGACTCAGAGACCGATATGACAAAGATAATGATCGCACTAAGGACAGCTGGTGGTCAGATACTTTCTCTTTCCTAAACCCAGCCAATTGGTTTAAGGGGATCGGGGGCTGGGTAGCTGGGGTTTTGCAAAGCCTGTTGCATATAGTAGTGATTGTCCTTATTGCATATATAGTGTTTAAAATATTTTTTAAGTGTATCTCTGTATGTACTGGGAAATTCTGCACTCACATAGATGATGATATATACAAAAAAAAAAAAAAAAAAAAAGGGGTACAGCTTATTCAGAATAGTGAATAAAATGGGGGAATTTGTTAGAGCAGGATCCATTTTATCTTGCTTGCCTCCATTTTGTATAAGTGTTATTAGAGGTCAGAAAAGTAAGATATAATTCACTATTCTTCATTGTGCTGTTATCGTGAATTCCTAAGAACTAATGGAAGGAGTGCAAAATACAGACAGACACACTGGCGCTGGGCTACCCCCCTACAAATGTAGCTGAAGGAGTGAATGTCCTTGGTAAGATAAAGAATGATGTACTGTGTAAAATATGTTTGCGAAATCGTAGGGAGGTAGGGAGTAATACACTCCGACGCTTAGCCAATACATGGGGAATCCGCCTCCAACACAAGAATGCATAAAAGTGTGTGTAAGCTCATTAAAAACTAGAGATATTTCAGATACAGCCCTGGCGTACTGTGTCTTGTCTCTCCGGTACCGTGACTTCATCTCTACAGTGGACTCATCAGAGAGTAGGTCGAGACCTGCGACAACACAACTGATGCATGGACCAGTAGGCATGGCCAGGGACGTTACGTGTCCATCACGGCACACTGGGTTAATGTGGTGGATGCAGGGTCCACAGGGGAAAGCCATAGTGGCACAGTTCTGCCTAGCCCACGGTCTAGAAAACAGTTGGCTGTAGGGGTTTGCACCTCCTCCTCCTCCTCCTCCAGAAGCGAAAGCTCGTCCACAGAGCTCAGTCGCACGAACACTCCATCCGCAGCTGCCAGTGTTGCACCCGTGGTGTCCCATTATGGAACAGCTAGTGGTAAGCGTCAGCAGGCTGTGTTGGAAATGAAGTGTTTGGGCGACAACAGACACACCGCGGAAGTTCTGGCCGATTTCTTGCAGCAAGAAACTCATTCATGGTTGGGGAGTGTACATCTTGAGGCAGGCAAGGTAGTCAGTGATAACGGAAGGAATTTTATGGCTGCCATAGCCCTTTCCGAAATGAAACACATACCTTGCCTGGCTCACACCTTGAACCTTGTGGTGCAGTGCTTCCTCAAGAATTATCCTATCTACCAGCCCTGCTCCTGAAGGTGCGCAGACTTTGCTCGCACATACACCGGTCGCCCGTACACTCCAGCCGTATGCTTAACCATCAGCGATCGCTGAATCTTCCCTAGCACCGCCTAATAATAAACGTTGCAACAAGGTGGAACTCCACACTGCACATGCTTCAGAGGCTGTGCGAACAGAGGCGTGCTGTCATGTATTTGTGGGAGGATTCACATACACGGGCAGGCAGTTGGATGGCAGACATGGAGTTGTCTGGTGTGCAGTGGTCGAAGCTCCAAGACCGCTGTCAAGTCCTTCAGTGTTTTGAGGAAAGCACACGGCTGGTCAGTGCGGACGACGCCATCATAAGCATGAGCATCCCACTAATGCGTCTGCTGATGCAAAGTTTGACGCACATCAAGGAGCAGGCGTCTGCGGCCGAGGAGGAGGGAAACCTTGATGACAGTCAGTCATTGTCTGGTCAGGGAATTCTCCGGGACGAGGTGGCGGATGAAGAGGAGGAGGAGGAGGATGATGGGGCTGAATATCTATGGGAGGAGGATGCTTCTCAGGGGCAATAGAAACTGGTGGCATTGCAAGGTCAGGTACAGTTTTTTTGCGGGCCACAAGTGAGGTAGATTTTCAAGAAAGTGCTCCACAACACAGCACAAGCAGTGAATTGACACCTGGAACTTTGGCCCACATGGCAGAGTATGCCTTGCGTATCCTAAAACGGGACCCCCGCATTATCAAAATGATGACCGATGACGATTACTGGTTGGCCTGCCTCCTGGATCCACGATACAAAGGCAAATTACAAAATATCATGCCACATGAGAACCTTGAACAAATATTGGCTACCAAGCAAGCAACTCTTGTAGTCCGTTTGGTTCAGGCATTCCCAGCACAAAGCGGCGCTGATGGTTCTCGCACGAGCTGTAGGGGGCAACATGGCAGAGGTGCTAGAGGTGCACAAAGCCGAAGTGGCGTTGGACAGAGGGGATTTTTCACCAGGTTGTGGAGTGATTTCGCAATGACCGCAGACACGACAGGTACTGCTGCATCAATTCCAGGTGACAGGAGACAACATTTGTCCAGTATGGTTACTAACTATTTTTCCGCCAATATCGATGTTCTCCCTTTACAGGTCATTCCCCTTTGATTACTGGGCATCTAAACTAGACACCTGGCCCGAATTGGCAGAATATGCATTACAGGAGCTCGCTTGCCCAGCCGCTAGTGTGCTCTCAGAAAGAGTCTTCAGTGCTGCTGGTTCAATACTGACCGAAAAAAGGACACGTCTGGCTCCCCGAAATGTTGATGATCTAACCTTCATTAAAATGAACCAATCATGGATTTCGAATTATTTTGCCCCACCTTCCCCTGCTGACATGTAGCTTGCCTGAAAAATTTCTTGTTTTTGGCATCCTCTTAGGCTACGTTCACATTTGCGGCCAGCGCCGCAGCGTCGGGCGCCGCAGCGGCGCCGCATGCGTCATGCGCCCCTATATTTAACATGGGGGCGCATGGACATGCGGCGCACTTGCGTTTTGCGCCGCATGCGTCGCTGCGGCGCCCGCGTCGGGGCGCAGAGGACGCAGCAAGTTGCATTTTTGCTGCGTCCAAATTCAATGAAAAAAACGACGCATGCGGCGCAAAACGCAGCGTTGTGCATGCGTTTTGCTGCGTTTTTGTTTGCGTTGTGCGCTGCGGCGCCGACGCTGCGGCGCACAACGCAAATGTGAACGTAGCCTTACTGAGTGCTCCAATTCCGCCATTTGCAGGTGCAGAATGTCCACCATAGGCCATTTTTATACCTCCCTAAATGGGCTGACTCCCCCCACAGGGCCGTGGTCACAACGTGGCGCAAGCACCCGTGCGAGTGCCGTTTGCCTGGACAGGTGGGTGTGCCCACTCTTGGGCGACGGTACTGGCACAGGGTCCCTCATAGTACAATGAAGTGTCTCTGACGGTGGTGGTGCACAACCAACGTCAGACACACCATCGTAATATGAGGGGCCCTCGGCCAGTACCGCCGCCCACGAGAGAGTGTTCGCCCCCAGATCAAACTGTGCTCTAACACTAGCAAAACTTACCTCTCCCTGCCCCACCACTGTGTAGTCTGTGCTGTAACATCCTTAAATGGCACTGCCATAACAAATTTGTTGCAATGATAGATGATAGTAAAAAAATACAGGGGCCGTGGCCTCCATTTAGACCCCTTAATACTTTGCTCCAACTACCCCTGTCTGCAACTCTGCAGAGGAGCCCACCCCTGTACCTCGCTATGCCACCAGTTTATTTATGACCAATTCCTTGCCTGACATTTAGCCCACTTTAGTATTTTGACCTACTAACTGTGTCAGCCACTTCTAACAGTTGACCTCCGCTGAACAAAGCTATGCCACCTCTGTACTCCTGTTACCGATTGTGAACTGCATGTAGCCTACTTACTTATTTGTGCCTAGTAACTGTGTCAGCCTCTCATAACTGTTGTCCTCCCACGCTGAAACAATCTATGCCGCCTGCTTAGTCCTGCTAGCAGTTTTGAACTGCATTTAGCCACCTTTTTTTAGGTTAGGCCTCTGTCTGTCTGTCTTCGCCACACATTACAACTGTCCCCCCCTGAAAAAAGCTAGGCCACCTGGTTAGTCCGGCTAGCAGTTTTGAACTGCATTTAGCCACCTTTTTTTAGGTTAGGCCTCTGTCTATCTGTCTGTCTTCGCCACACATTACAACTGTCCCCCCCTGAAAAAAGCTAGGCCGCCTGGTTAGTCCTGCTAGCAGTTTTGAACTGCAGTTAGCCACCTTTTTTTAGGTTAGGCCTCTGTCTGTCTGTCTGTCTGTCTTCGCCACACATTACAACTGTTCCCCCCCCCCGAAAAAAGCTAGCCGCCTGGTTAGTCCTGCTAGCAGTTTTGAATTGCATTTAGACACCTTTTTTTAGGTTAGACCTCTGTCTGTCTGTCTGTCTGTCTGAGCCACTTATTACAGTAGTCCTCCGCTGAACCCAGCTATGCCGCCTGTGTACTCCTGTTACCAATTTGGAACTGCATTCAGCCAACTGTTTTATTTTAGGACTACTCAGTCTGTTTGAGCCACTTATTACAGTTGTCCTCCTCCTAAGCTATGCAGCCTGTGTACTCCTCTTACCAATCTAGAACAGCATTTAGTCAACTTATTTATTTTGTCCTAGGTACTGTGTCAGACTCTCACAACAGTTGTCCTCCACCGCTGAACCCAGCAATGCCACCTGTGTACTCCTCTTACCAATTGTGAACTGTAAGACACAAAAAAGCACAGTGAGGTCAAAAATACTCAATTGTAAAAAAATCACAGTAATAAGCAAGTGCTAGTCAAAAGATGTAAAGAAAACAGGGTATTTAGTTGATACGTTTTTTTGCAAAAAAATGTATACTAAGCTGCTCCACCAAATCGCCAAGGTATACCCATTATAGAGCAGTCCTAACTAATGTATGCAATCCCTATCTGATGTATTTAAAACCTGATTATCTGTATAGTACCTGTATAAGCAGGGTTCAGAGAGAAAAAAATATACATGTGGACATGCAGGATGGAACAGCTTAAATGCAAATGACCCACAGAGGAGTGGTGGACTCCCCAGTCTTGTAGAAACAAGAGAACAATTATAGAACCAGAAACACATGGGCTACTTGCACACTGAACAAGTCTGTAGGAACCTGTTCACACCACCAGAAAACTTGAAGACACAAAAAAGCACAGTGAGGTCAAAAATACTCTGTTGTAAAAAAATCACAGTAATAAGCAAGTGCTAGTCAAAAGATGTAAAGAAAACAGGGTATTTAGTTGATACGTTTTTTTGCAAAAAAATGTATACTAAGCTGCTCCACCAAATCGCCAAGGTATACCCATTATAGAGCAGTCCTAACTAATGTATGCAATCCCTATCTGATGTATTTAAAACCTGATTATCTGTATAGTACCTGTATAAGCAGGGTTCAGAGAGAAAAAAATATGCATGTGGACATGCAGGATGGAACAGCTTAAATGCAAATGACCCACAGAGGAGTGGTGGACTCCCCAGTCTTGTAGAAACAAGAGAACAATTATAGAACCAGAAACACATGGGCTACTTGCACACTGAACAAGTCTGTAGGAACCTGTTCACACCACCAGAAAACTTGAAGAAACAAAAAAGCACAGTGAGGTCAAAAATACTCTGTTGTAAAAAAATCACAGTAATAAGCAAGTGCTAGTCAAAAGATGTAAAGAAAACAGGGTATTTAGTTGATACGTTTTTTTGCAAAAAAATGTATACTAAGCTGCTCCACCAAATCGCCAAGGTATACCCATTATAGAGCAGTCCTAACTAATGTATGCAATCCCTATCTGATGTATTTAAAACCTGATTATCTGTATAGTACCTGTATAAGCAGGGTTCAGAGAGAAAAAAATATACATGTGGACATGCAGGATGGAACAGCTTAAATGCAAATGACCCACAGAGGAGTGGTGGACTCCCCAGTCTTGTAGAAACAAGAGAACAATTATAGAACCAGAAACACATGGGCTACTTGCACACTGAACAAGTCTGTAGGAACCTGTTCACACCACCAGAAAACTTGAAGACACAAAAAAGCACAGTGAGGTCAAAAATACTCTGTTGTAAAAAAATCACAGTAATAAGCAAGTGCTAGTCAAAAGATGTAAAGAAAACAGGGTATTTAGTTGATACGTTTTTTTGCAAAAAAATGTATACTAAGCTGCTCCACCAAATCGCCAAGGTATACCCATTATAGAGCAGTCCTAACTAATGTATGCAATCCCTATCTGATGTATTTAAAACCTGATTATCTGTATAGTACCTGTATAAGCAGGGTTCAGAGAGAAAAAAATATACATGTGGACATGCAGGATGGAACAGCTTAAATGCAAATGACCCACAGGGGAGTGGTGGACTCCCCAGTCTTGTAGAAACAAGAGAACAATTATAGAACCAGAAACACATGGGCTACTTGCACACTGAACAAGTCTGTAGGAACCTGACTTTTTTTTTTTCTCTCTGAACCCTGCTTATACAGGTACTATACAGATAATCAGGTTTTAAATACATCAGATAGGGATTGCATACATTAGTTAGGACTGCTCTATAATGGGTATACCTTGGCGATTTGGTGGAGCAGCTTAGTATACATTTTTTTGCAAAAAAACGTATCAACTAAATACCCTGTTTTCTTTACATCTTTTGACTAGCACTTGCTTATTACTGTGATTTTTTTACAACAGAGTATTTTTGACCTCACTGTGCTTTTTTGTGTCTTCAAGTTTTCTGGTGGTGTGAACAGGTTCCTACAGACTTGTTCAGTGTGCAAGTAGCCCATGTGTTTCTGGTTCTACAATTGTGAACTGTATATAGCCTTCTTTTTTATTTTACGCCTACTCAGTGTGTCAGAGGCACTAATTACACTTGTCCTCCTCCGCTGAACCTCGCTATGCCGACTGTGTACTCCTATTACAACTGAACTGCAATTTGCCACCTTTTTTAATTGTAGGCCTACTCTGTCTGTCTGAACCACTTATTACGGTATTCACCGGTATTCACGGTGGAAAATGAAATGCTAGGTGAAATCCCAAGAAACAATGAAAACCCTATATTAAGGGTCGCCAATCTAACCCAAGAAGAGGTGCGAAACCGGCTAAATAAGATTAAAATAGATAAATCTCCGGGTCCGGATGGCATACACCCACGAGTACTAAGAGAACTAAGTAATGTAATAGATAAACCATTATTTCTTATTTTTAGGGACTCTATAGCGACGGGGTCTGTTCCGCAGGACTGGCGCATAGCAAATGTGGTGCCAATATTCAAAAAGGGCTCTAAAAGTGAACCTGGAAATTATAGGCCAGTAAGTCTAACCTCTACTGTTGGTAAAATATTTGAAGGGTTTCTGAAGGATGTTATTCTGGATTATCTCAATGAGAATAACTGTTTAACTCCATATCAGCATGGGTTTATGAGAAATCGCTCCTGTCAAACCAATCTAATCAGTTTTTATGAAGAGGTAAGCTATAGGCTGGACCATGGTGAGTCATTGGACGTGGTATATCTCGATTTTTCCAAAGCATTTGATACCGTGCCGCACAAGAGGTTGGTACACAAAATGAGAATGCTTGGTCTGGGGGAAAATGTGTGTAAATGGGTTAGTAACTGGCTTAGAGATAGAAAGCAGAGGGTGGTTATAAATGGTATAGTCTCTAACTGGGTCGCTGTGACCAGTGGGGTACCGCAGGGGTCGGTATTGGGACCTGTTCTTTTCAACATATTCATTAATGATCTGGTAGAAGGTTTACACAGTAAAATATTGATATTTGCAGATGATACAAAACTATGTAAAGCAGTTAATACAAGAGAAGATAGTATTCTGCTACAGATGGATCTGGATAAGTTGGAAACTTGGGCTGAAAGGTGGCAGATGAAGTTTAACAATGATAAATGTAAGGTTATACACATGGGAAGAAGGAATCAATGTCACCATTACACACTGAATGGGAAACCACTGGGTAAATCTGACATGGAGAAGGACTTGGGGATCCTAGTTAATGATAAACTTACCTGGAGCAGCCAGTGCCAGGCAGCAGCTGCCAAGGCAAACAGGATCATGGGGTGCATTAAAAGAGGTCTGGATACACATGATGAGAGCATTATACTGCCTCTGTACAAATCCCTAGTTAGACCGCACATGGAGTACTGTGTCCAGTTTTGGGCACCGGTGCTCAAGAAGGATATAATGGAACTAGAGAGAGTACAAAGGAGGGCAACAAAATTAATAAAGGGGATGGGAGAACTACAATACCCAGATAGATTAGCGAAATTAGGATTATTTAGTCTAGAAAAAAGACGACTGAGGGGCGATCTAATAACCATGTATAAGTATATAAGGGGACAATACAAATATCTCGCTGAGGATCTGTTTATACCAAGGAAGGTGACGGGCACAAGGGGGCATTCTTTGCGTCTGGAGGAGAGAAGGTTTTTCCACCAAAATAGAAGAGGATTCTTTACTGTTAGGGCAGTGAGAATCTGGAATTGCTTGCCTGAGGAGGAGGTGGTGATGGCGAACTCAGTTGAGGGGTTCAAGAGAGGCCTGGATGTCTTCCTGGAGCAGAACAATATTGTATCATACAATTATTAGGTTCTGTAGAAGGACGTAGATCTGGGGATTTATTATGATGGAATATAGGCTGAACTGGATGGACAAATGTCTTTTTTCGGCCTTACTAACTATGTAACTATGTAACTATATTACAGTTGTCCTCCGCTGAACAAAGCTATGCCGCCAGTGTACTCCACTAACCAATTTTGAACTGCATTTTGCCTACTTTCTTAGTTATGTCTACTAACTGTGTAGTTAACCGTCAAACACCGCCGTACTTTGAGGGGCCCTGTGCCAGTGCCAATGCGAACGAGTGGGCCCCCCTGCTTGATCTCTGCTGGAATGGAATGAAGCCATTTACACTGTCTAAATTGAATACTGATGGAATTTTCCATTGCATATTTGTACAGAAGAAGTGCATACTGTGATTTTGACATTTGCTATACAGCAGCAATGAAAAGGAGAAAACATTAGTACTGGTTCTTGTTTGTTCATAACTGATTTTTGTAGCCATTCTCTGCTTTGAACTCCTGATATAAAAAGACATAACGCCAAACTGTAAGGTGAAAATTAACCCCTTCACCCCCAAGGGTGGTTTGCACGTTAATGACCAGGCCAATTTTTACAATTCTGACCACTGTCCTTTTATGAGGTTATAACTCTGGAACGCTTCAATGGATCCTGGTAATTCTGACACTGTTTTCTCATGACATATTGTACTTCATGATAGTGGTAAAATTTCTTTGATATTACCTGCGTTTATTTGTGAAAAAAATGGAAATTTGGCGAAAATTTTGAAAATTTCGCAATTTTCCAAATTTGAATTTTTATGCAATTAAATCACAGTGATATGTCACACAAAATACTTAATAAGTAACATTTTCCACATGTCTACTTTACATCAGCACCATTTTGGAACCAAAATTTTTTTTTGTTAGGGAGTTATAAGGGTTAAAAGTTGACCAGCAATTTCTCATTTTTACAACACCATTTTTTTTAGGGACCACATCTCATTTGAAGTCATTTTGAGGGGTCTATATGATAGAAAATACCCAAGTGTGACACCATTCTAAAAACTGCACCCCTCAATGTGATGAAAACCACATTCAAAAAGTTTATTAACCCTTCAGGTGTTTCACAGGAATTTTTGGAATGTTTAAATAAAAATGAACATTTAACTTTTTTTTCACACAAAATTTACTTCAGCTCCAATTTGTTTTATTTTACCAAGGGTAACAGGAGAAAATGGACCCCAAAAGTTGTTGTACAATTTGTCCTGAGTACACCAATACCCGATATGTGGGGGTAAACCACTGTTTGGGCACATGACAGAGCTCCGAAGCGAAGGAGCGCCATTTGACTTTTCAATGCAAAATTGACTGGAATTGAGATGGGACGCCATGTTGCGTTTGGAGAGCCACTGCTGTGCCTAAACATTGAAACCCCCCACAAGTGACACCATTTTGGAAACTAGACCTCCTAAGGAACTTATCTAGAGGTGTGGTGAGCACTTTGACCCACCAAGTGCTTCACAGAAGTTTATAATGCAGAACCGTAAAAATAAAAAATCATATTTTTTCACAAAAATTATCTTTTCTCCCCCAATTTTTTTATTTTCCCAAGGGTAAGAGAAGAAATTGGACCCCAAAAGTTGTTGTACAATTTGTCCTGAGTACGCTGACACCCCATATGTGGGGGTAAACCACTGTTTGGGTGCATGGGAGAGCTCGGAAGGGAAGGAGCGCGGTTTGACTTTTCACTGCAAAATTGACAGGAATTGAGATGGGACGCCATGTTGCGTTTGGAGAGCCACTGATGTGCCTAAACATTGAAACCCCCCCACAAGTGACACCATTTTGGAAAGTAGACCCCCTAAGGAACTTATCTAGAGGTGTGGTGAGCACTTTGACCCACCAAGTGCTTCACAGAAGTTTATAATGCAGAGCCGTAAAAATAAAACAAAAATTTTTTCCCACAAAAATTATTTTTTAGCCCCCAGTTTTGTATTTTCCCGAGGGTAATAGGAGAAATTGGACCCCAAAAGTAGGGTTGAGCGAAACGGGTTGGCCATTTTCAGAAGTCGCCGACTTTTGGCAAAGTCGAGTTTCATGAAACCCGACCCGACCCCTGTGTGGGGTCGGCCATGAGGTCGGCGATCTTCTGAATCTGGTATCGGAATTCCAATACCGAGTTCCGATATTTTTGCGATATCGGGAATCGGTATCGGAATCCATATTTAAGTGTAAAATAAAGAATCAAAATAAAAAAATATTGATATACTCACCCTCGGACGCGCCCTGGTACTAACCGGCAGCCTTCCTTCCTAAGAATGAGCGCGTGAATGACCTGCGGTGATGTCGCAGCTTGTGATTGGTCGCGTGAGCGGTCACATGGGCGGTCACGCGACCAATCACAAGCCGCGACGTCATCTAAGGTCCTTCACGCGCTCATTCTTAGGAAGGAAGGCTGCCGGAAAGAAGCATTTTGCGTCCGAGGGTGAGTATATTCCTATTAGGTATATACTCACCCTCGGACGCGCCCTGCTTCTTTCCGGCAGCCTTCCTTCCTAAGAATGAGCTCGTGAAGGACCTTAGATGACGTCGCGGCTTGTGATTGGTCGCGTGACCGCCCATGTGACCGCTCACGCGACCAATCTCAAGCCACAACGTCACCGCAGGTCATTCACACGCTCATTCTTAGGAAGGAAGGCTGCCGGTTAGTACCAGGGCGCGTCCGAGGGTGAGTATATCAATATTTTTTATTTTGATTCTTTATTTTACACATTAATATGGATCCCAGGGCCTGAAGGAGAGTTTCCTCTCCTTCAGACCCTGGGAACCATAGTACCCCATTGCACTGCATTGGGTTTCGTGTTTCGGCCGACCCTGACCCCGACTTTTGTATAGGATCGGCCGATTTCACTCTCAAAAGTCGGGTTTCGTGAAACCCGACCCGATCCTATAAAAATAAAAGTCGCTCAACCCTACCCAAAAGTTGTTGTCCAATTTGTCCTGAGTACGCTGATACCCCATATGTGGGGGGAACCACCGTTTGGGCGCATGGGAGGGCTCGGAAGGGATGGAGCGCCATTTGGAATGCAGACTTAGATGGAATGGTCTGCAGGCGTCACATTGCGTTTGCAGAGCCCCTAATGTACCTAAACAGTAGAAACCCCCCACAAGTGACACCATTTTGGAAGGTAGACCCCCTAAGGAACTCATCTAGATGTGTTGTGAGAGCTTTGAACCCCCAAGTGTTTCACTACAGTTTATAACGCAGAGCCATGCAAATAAAAAATATTTTTTTTTTCCACAAAAATTATTTTTTAGCCCCTAGTTTTGTATTTTCCCAAGGGTAACAGGAGAAATTGGACTCCAAAAGTTGTTCTCCAATGTGTTCCGAGTACGCTGATACCCCATATGTTGGGGTAAACCCCTGTTTGGGCACACGGGAGAGCTTGGAAGGGAAGGAGCACTGTTTTACTTTTTCAACGCAGAATTGGCTGGAATTGAAATCGGACGCCATGTCGCGTTTGGAGAGCCCCTGATGTGCCTAAACAGTGGAAACCCCTCAATTATAACTGAAACCCTAATCCAAACACACCCCTAACCCTAATCCCAACGGTAACCCTAACCACACCTCTAACCCAGACACACCCCTAACCCTAATCCCAACCCTATTCCCAACCGTAAATGTAATCCAAACCCTAACCCTAACTTTAGCCCCAACCCTAACCCTAACTTTAGCCCCAACCCTAAATGTAGCCTTAACCCTAGCCCCAACCCTAGCCCCAACCCTAACCCTAACCCTAACCATAACCCTAACCCTAGCCCTAACCCTAGCCCTAACCCTCGCCCTAACCCTAGCCCTAACCCTAGCCCTAGCCCTAACCCTATCCCTAACCCTAGCCCTAACCCTAGCCCTAACCATAGCCCTAACCCTAACCCTAATGGGAAAATGGAAATAAATACATTTTTTAATTTTTTTTAATTTTTCCCTAACTAAGCGAGTGATGAAGGGGGGTTTGATTTACTTTTATAGCGGGTTTTTTAGCGGATTTTTATGATTGGCAGCCGTCACACACTGAAAGACGCTTTTTATTGCAAAAAATATTTTTTGCGTTACCACATTTTGAGAGCTATAATTTTTCCATATTTGAGTCCACAGAGTCATGTGAGGTCTTGTTTTTTGCGGGACGAGTTGACGTTTTTATTGGTAACATGTTCGGGCATGGGAGATTTTTTGATCGCTTTTTATTCCGATTTTTGTGAGGCAGAATGACCAAAAACCAGCTATTCATTAATTTCTTTTGGGGAAGGCGTTTATACCGTTCCCGTTTGGTAAAATTGATAAGGCAGTTTTATTCTTCAGGTCAGTACGATTACAGCGATACCTCATTTATATCATTTTTTTATGTTTTGGCGCTTTTATACGATAAAAGCTATTTTATAGAAAAAATAATTATTTTGGCATCGCTTTATTCTGAGGACTATAACTTTTATATTTTTTCGCTGATGATGGTGTATGGTGACTCGTTTTTTGCGGGACAAGATGACGTTTTCAGCAGTACCATCCGTCTTTTTGATCGCGTGTTATTCCACTTTTTGTTTGGCGGTATGAGAATAAAGCGTTGTTTTTTGCCTCGGTTTTTTTTTTTTTTACGGTGTTCACTGAAGGGGTTAACTAGTGATATAGTTAGGTGGGGTCGTTACGGACGCGGCGATACTAAATATGTGTACTTTTATTGTTTGATTTTTTTATTTAGATAAAGAAATGTATTTATGGGAATAATTTTATTTTTTTATTTATTTTTTTAGGAATTTTTTTTTTTTTTTTTTACACGTGGACATTTTTTTTTTACTTTTTTACTTTGTCCCAGGGGGGGACATCACAGATCGGTGATCTGACAGTTTGCATAGCACTCTGTCAGATCACCGATCTGACTTAGAGCAAAGCAGGCTTACCAGCGCCTGCACTGAGCAGGCACTCGGTAAGCCACCTCCCTCCCTGCAGGACCCGGATGCCGCGGCCATCTTGGTTCCGGGACCTGCAGCAAGGAAGGAGGTAGGAGACCCTCGGAGCAACGCAATCACATCGCGTTGCTGCGGGGGTCTCAGGGAAGCACGCAGGGAGCCCCCTCCCTGCGCGATGCTTCCCTGTACCGCCGGCACACCGCGATCATGTTTGATCGCGGTGTGCCGGGGGTTAATGTGCCAGGGGCGGTCCGTGACCGCTCCTGGCACATAGTGCCGGATGTCAGCTGCGATAGGCAGCTGACACCCTGCCGCGATCGGCCGCGCTCCCCCCGTTAGCGCGGCCGATCGTGCTGGACGTACTATTCCGTCCTTGGGAAGTAGGGCCCACCCCACATGGACGGAATAGTACGTCCAATGGCAGAAAGGGGTTAACAGTAGAAACAAGGTACAGTATACTGCACCATGTGTATCAAGCATACCATATATACCAAAATGTATCAGGTTCCTTTATTACTGTGCATGCAAACATTCGTGTTATTGACTTTCCATCTATTAAACATCCTGTCCTGCAATAAGTTAAAATCAAAGCATATTATGTTAGGGGTTGAGTTCCCGCCTCTGCACAGGGGGAATCTCGAGCCATCTCTTGAGATTCCCATTCTCTGGTCTCCCATTCTTCTCCTGCCGCAGTGGAGCCTGCTCAGTGGAGTTGTCAATCCCAGCATCTCGCTCAGTCTGACACTGTGCAAAGGGTTACTGCTTCCTTTCCAGCGTCTGCCATTGTAGCCAGTACTGGTCAGCGGCTAGCAGACGTCTTTGGGACCAAGTCCTACTTTTCCCCTTTTGAGCATGCCCAGGGTAAGATCTCTCATTGGAGATCAAGGGTCACATGCTCAGGTACTGCAGCAATTCCCATTGGTCCTCTAGGAAGGTCCTGAAGTTGCTCAAGTTCTGTGGCAGCCTCCCATTGGTCCTTCTTGGAAGGTCCTGTAGGTGCTGCAGCTATAAAAGGTTCACATGACTGCACGGCCATGCGCTAGTATTAATCCTTGTTATGTGCTTTTCGCCAGTGTGGTCATGTATGCCTGTGGTCAGGGTCGGCTGTAAAAGCCATTAGAATGCCAGCACCTCCAGTCAGGAGTTTGGTTGCATGTATTCAGGGCCCGGCTGAAATAAGCCACTAGAATACCAGCTCCTCTGGTGAGGAATTGGTTGTGTGCTTTCCTGTCTGCATGACCACTGACTGCTATCTGCTCAGCAGTTATCCGTGTGCTCCTGTGAGCTTATCAGGACGCAGTCCTTTTCTATATCAGCGACTCTGTGAGGTAACAGAGTTCGCGTTTACCGCCATATAGTGCCATTTACTAGCAGCAGGTTCCTCCTGCACGGTGGACCCGGGGCTGCAAACGCACCAATAACATCATCTGTATTTACTCGGTGCATTCCGCTAGCCCTAACATATTATATTTGTTTCCCAAGATTGTCTTGTGCATTCCTTATCTCTTTGCAAATATGAAATACAAGGATGGGGTGGTGAAAGGGAAGCAGCAGTCACAATAAGAAACTGCTGCATGTAGATGCATCTAACCCCAAACTGTTCTTCAACTATATCAATAGTAAAAGAATCATAAGTGAAAGTGTAGGCCCCTTAAAAAATGTGAGGAAAGAATGGTAGTAGATGAGGAGGCAAAAAACAATATATTAAACAGCTTCTTCTCCACTGTATTCACGGTGGAAAATGAAATGCCAGGTGAAATGCTGAGAGACACAGAAAACCCTATATTAAGGGTCACCAATCTAACCCAAGAAGAGATGCAAAACCGGCTAAATAAGATTAAAATAGATAAATCTTTGCGTCCGGATGGCATACACCCACGAGTACTAAGAGAACTAAGTAATGTAATAGACAAGCCATTTTTTTTCTTATATCTAGGGACTCTATAGCAGCAGGCTCTGTTCCACTGGACTGGTGCATAGAGTTGAGCGACTTTTACTTTTTTCGGATCGAGTCGGGTTTCGCGAAACCCGACTTTGTCAAAAGTCGGGTCGGGTGAAATCGGCCGATTATTGCGAAAAGTCGGGGGCCGACTGAAACACGAAACCCAATGCAAGTCAATGGGGAATCAAAGTCGGCTGTGAATGGAGGACAGGAAAACACCTACAGTGCTCATTTTAATGCCAAAAACATAAATTCTTATTACTGAAGCTTGTCAATCTTAATTTACTTTATAATAATAGTTAGGCATTGAAAGCTGGGGGTCATTTGGATAAAGTTGTGGGGGGTAGGGCTGGCTCAAGATTTTCATGGGCCCAGGAAACGCGGAATAAGTCACGGCGGTGGAGCAGGGAGAGGTAAGTATTTCAACTTTGCAAGTGCTGTGCTCCTGAGCAAGCAGGGGTGGGCCCACTCATTGGCATTGGCACTGGCACAGAGCCCCTCATGGTACGGTGGTGTGTTTGACGGCGGGTGGCGCCTCCCACCGGCAGAGACACTTTTGTGTACTATTAGGGGCCCTGTGCCAGTGACGTCGCCAACGAGTATGCCCCCCACCTGATGAAGGAACCTGCACTTTCATCTGCACCTTCCTCTTTGTCCCCGTGTAAGGTGGTATAGTAAGCGGGAAGGGGAACCTGACTTTCAGCAGGGTCAGATTCTGGCTGTGTAGAGTGCAAGGGGAATGTAGTGGTCTGAGTCAATGTACCAGCAGACTCATCTAGCAGTGGCTGGGCAATGGGTAGGATGAGGAAGAAACACAGATATAGGCCCAAATAATAAAGTGGGGTAAATGCAGTTCAAATGTGGTAACAGGACTAAACAGGCGGCATTGCTTTGTTCAGTGGAGGACAACTGTAATGAGTGGCAGACACAGTTAGTAGGCCCAAATAATAAAGTAGGCTAAATGCAGTTCAAAATTGGTAGCAAGACTAAACTGGCGGCATTGCTTTGTTCAGCGGAGGACAATTGTAAGGAGTGGCTGACACAGTGAGTAGGCCCAAATAAGTAAGTAGGCTAAATGCAGTTCAAAATTGGTAACAGGACTAACCAGGTGGCATTGCTTTGTTCAGCAGAGGACAACTGTAATGAGAGGCTGACACAGTAAGTAGGCCCAAATAAGTAAGTAGGCTAAATGCAGTTCAAAATTGGTAACAAGACTAAACTGGCGGCATTGCTTTGTTCAGCGGAGGACAATTGTAAGGAGTGGCTGACACAGTGAGCAGGCCCAAATAAGTAAGTAGGCTAAATGCAGTTCAAAATTGGTAACAGGACTAAACTGGTGGCGTTGCTTTGTTCAGCGGAGGACAATTGTAAGGAGTGGCTGACACAGTGAGTAGGCCCTAATAATAAAGTAGGCTAAATGTCTGCCAAATATTTTTTCATAAAGAACCAGGTGGCATAGCTAGGTGCAAGGGTGAGCTCCCCTGCTGAGTAGCAGACAGTGGTAGTAGGTGCAAAGTATTAACTGGTGTAAATGGAGGCCAGGGCCCCTGTATATTTTAACTATCATCTATCATCCATCAGACTACACAGTGGTGGAGCAGGGAGAGTAAGTATTGCAAGTGGTAAAGCACTGTTCGAGCTGGGGGGGTACACTCTCGTGGGCTGCGGTACTGGCCCAGGGCCCCTCATATTACGATGGTGTGTCTGACGTTGGTTGTGCACCACCACCGTCAGAGACACTTCATTGTACTATGAGGGACCCTGTGCCAGTGCCGTCGCCCAAGAGTGGGCACACCCACCTGTCCAGGCAAACGGCACTCGCACGGGTGCTTGCGCCAGGTGGTGACCACGGCCCTGCGGGGGGAGTCAGCCCATTTAGGGAGGTATAAAAATGGCCTATTGTGGACATTCAGCAGCTGCAAATGGAGGAATTGGAGAAGTCAGTAAGAGGAGGCTAAAAGCAAGACATTTTTCAGACAAGCTACGTGTCAGCAGGGGAAGGTGGGGCCAAATAATTTGAAATCCATGATTGGTTCAATTTAATGAAGGTTAGATCATCAACATTTCGGGGAGCCAGACGTGTCCTTTTTTCGGTCAGTATTGAACCAGCAGCACTGAATACTCATTCTGATAGCACACTTGCAGCAGGGCATGCGAGCTCCTGTAATGCATATTCTGCCAATTCAGGCCAGGTGTCTATTTTAGATGCCCAGTAATCAAAGGGGAATGACCTGTTAGGGAGAACATAGATAAGTGCGGAAAAATAGTTTGTAACCATACTGGAAAAATGCTGTCTCCTGTCACTTTGAATCGATGCAGCAGTACCTGTCGTGTCAGCGGTCGTTGAGAAATCACTCCACAACCTGGTCATAAAACCCTTCTGTCCAACGCCACTTCGGATTTGTGCACCTCTAACACCTCTGCCCTGTTGCCCACTATGACTCGTGTGAGAACCGCTCACCGCTGTGTGCTGGGAATGCCTGAACCAACGGTCTACAAGAGTTGCTTGTTTGGTAGCCAATATTTGCTCAAGGTTCTCATGTGGCATGATATTTTGTAATTTTCCTTTATATCGTGGATCCAGGAGGCAGGCCAACCAGTAATCGTCATCGGTCATCATTTTAATAATGCGGGGGTCCCTTTTTAGGATACGCAAGGCATACTCAGCCATATGGGCCAATGTTCCAGGTGTCAACTCACTGCTTGTGCTGGGTTGAGGAGCACTTTCTAGCAAATCAACATCACTTGTGTCCCGCAAAAACCCTGTACCTGACCTTGCAACGCCACCAGTTTCTATTGCCCCCTGAGAAGCATCTTCCTCCCATAAATATTCATCCCCATCATCCTCCTCCTCCTCCTCTTCACCGCCACCTCATCCAGGAGAGTTCCCTGAGCTGACAATGGCTGACTGTCATCACGGCTTCCCTCCTCTTCGGCTGCAAACGCCTGCTCCTTAATGTGCGTAAAACTTTGCATCAGCAGACGCATTAGTGGGATGCTCATGCTTATGATGGCGTCGTCTGCACTTACCAACCGTGTGCATTCCTCAAAACACTGAAAAACTTGACAGAGGTCTTGTAGCTTTGACCACTGCACACCAGACAACTCCATGTCTGCCATCCAAGTGCCTGCCCGTGCATGTGTATGGAGTGCCCCCACTGCCGCAGGGCCGAGGGGTACCTGGTACCGGGCCTCTCTGTCTCAGTTCTGGGGTTGTCACGGTGGCTAGACCCGGCCCGTGACCCTGCTGAGGGGCGTCCAATGAAGGTGGAGAGTGATGCTGTTGTGGTGTGGTGCCGGTCGCAGTAAATAACAAGGACACCAGGTTGCAGTCTCTTTACCTCTTTACTGAAGGCTTCAGGATCCTCACTCCGGAATACGGTTAACTGGGCTGCGTGAGTCCGGCCGGTCCGATGGCACCTCCAGAGTTCTCTTTGCAGGTGGAAATCTGTGCCTACCTTCTAGCGCTTGTGTGTTGTAGTCCTTCCCTGCTGTGCTTACGGGATAGTCCTCACAACTGTTGTGTCTGTTTCTGAAGTTCCCTCACAACTCGATTATGATGTTCTGTTTCGTCCCCCAGATGATATGGCTAGGACGCACCCGTATGACGGGTAGGCTCGGAGGTCTTCCGGGACCCTAGAGTCACCCCTCTCCAGATGTTGCCCCCTGTGTCTGCTTAGGTGATTTGGGTGAGACAGCCCGCCTATAACTGACTGTCCTGCCATAGGTTTGAAGTAAGGCCTGGAGCTCAATACTTCCTTGGCGTTCTGGCCACCGGCTACGCGCCTCAGTAGGATGTTGCCTCGTCTTACAGCACGACTCCTACTGGTAATTCTCCTTGTTGCGTTGATCTCGTTTCTCACTCAGCACAATAAACCTCGCTTCTTGTCCTTTCTTGAGGTACCGCCGCAATGAAGTGCAGGCGCAGTCCCGTAACGTTCTTTCTGTTCGCTAGGCCTCTGTCAGGATCCCACCCCTGACAGGGACCCCCCTGAATCTTCCCCTGCAACACCCTCTGCCACAGGATGTTGCCTGGTTCCAACCCAGTCAGCTTCTGACTAACTTCCTATCTAACCCCCAGTTTTACCAGATTGTGAGGAGTGGCCTAATACATAGCACCCTTAGCTCCCCCTGGAGGCCAGACTGTGAAGTGTATTGGTGTCTGTGATACCTGGTAAGGTGAACTCCTTCAGTGCCATCAGACGTACCATAGCCCCCCTTAGCGGCGGAGCATCAGTACTGCAACGACCAGGACTCTGGGGCGCTGCACTCCCCCCCGGTTAAATCCAGTACTCCTGGACTGGGAAGAAAACAACAATACATGTCAGCAAAAAGACATACAATTTTGAAATGCAATAACAAGTAAACTTTAACAGAGCTTCCCTTTATGGGAGGTGAGGACACTTGAACGTTACAAACATGGTTAAATATTTTAAATAACATACTATAAATAACTTCTCTTTCCCAACTGGGTATTCTACTTAGTGCAATTTCTGAACAATAATTTAACGTTGCCTTTAAGGACATACACACTGAATCCACTAAAGACCTTCTTATAAAACACTATAAGGCTAATCAACTTTTCTTCATTTTCCACCTTTACATCTGCAGGACCGCCTGTCTATCTGCCCCAGGCCTACTGCCTCTCGCTCTGTTGCAGGACCGCCCCATCTCTCATCCGGGCCTACTGCCTTTCTGCTACTATACACAGTATAGAACTTATCATCCTTCTCTCAGTTCAAGATCTCTGAGCCATCTCTGTATGGCTCCTAGGAGGACTCACCGACTAACCCCATACGGGTTCACTTACTGTCCTCATTCTCTAACACATTATTAAACATTTCTTACAATTAACTAGCTGTCTACATATAACTTTGACATGTAAGCATTATTTGACTTTAAGTGCTATTGGTGAACGTCCCCTTTAAGAGGGGACCAAGTCTCTTGGAGGTAGTGCAACTCCTCAAGCTGCAAGTTCGTATACAGCAAGGACTCCGGTGCTGTTTCCAAGAACAGTTTCTTCGCAAAGAGTCCTTTTCTGTTGTGAATTCCGTTCTCGGGCTCCCTCCTGTGGTCATGAGTGGTACTGTGTGAGTTTGTTCTTGGGCCCCCTCTGGTGGCCTTTAGCGATATGGCTGGTCTTGGCTGGGCTCAGCTGTTTCATTTCCTGCTAGGCTGGGCCTATTTAACTCACCTGGACCTTTACTTGTCGCCTGCTGTCGGTGTATTCAGTCCTGATTCTGTGCTCTCCTGAATATTCCTTGTGACCAGTCTCCTGCTAGGAGAAGCTAAGTTTGCTTGTTCATTTTCTCATTATTTCCTTGAAAACGTTTCTCAGTATATGATGAGTTCAGCCCAGCTTGCTTTTATGTGATTTTTCGCTTGCTGGTTAGTTCTGGGGTGCAGAGTGCGCCCCTCACATCGTGAGTCGGTGTGGGGGTTCTTGTAATCTCTGCGTGGTTTATTTTTGATAGTTTTTGTACTGACCGCACAGACACCTATCTATTATCTGCCTATCTAGTATTAGCGGGCCTCATTTGCTAAACCTGTTTCATCTCTACGTTTGTGTTTTCCCCTTAACTCACCGTTATTATTTGTGGGGGGCTATCTAAAACTTTGGGGATATTTCTCTGAGGCAAGTGAGGTCTTTGCTTTCTCTCGAGGGGTAGTCAGTTTCTCAGGCTGTGACGAGGCATCTAGGTTTTCAGGTAACGCTCCACAGCTGCCTTTAGTGTGTTTGGATAGGATCAGGATCGCGGTCAGTATAGCTTCCACATCCCCAGAACTTGTCCTATATATTCAGGGTATATGTGTCAGGTCAGTTTGAGATCCTACCACCGGATCATAACACTTTTCCTTGTAAAACCAGTAGAGGGCACCTTTAAGAAGGTGCAAACTATTTGCAATAAGTTTGTAATCATGCAGTGTTCATGATCCAGCAGTTCTTTTCAACAATGATGAAGGAGAAACAAAAGCAAAAAGGCAAAAGTAGGGATCCCGGGTAAACTAAGGGATCCCTTTAAGAGTTAACCCTAATCGGGTTGTAACAGCAGAGGAACGCAAGAGATAAGCAGTTAACTATATACATCTCCGGGGTATCGAGGTTTATCCCTCTAAGTCTGGGGGTGGCTTCCGTGAGTACTGCCCACCACCGGCTACCACATAGAGTGCATCCGCACCCTTAATGGGGGTCTGTGTACTCACGGATCTCCTCGGGGTGATAGTCTGCAGGCATTTGGCACACAAGGAGATTGGAGCCATGACCGCTGGTCCCGGGGAATCGCAGGAAGGTAGCACAGTCACTTCTGGCTTGTACTTGCGCACGTGCAAAGCATACCACCCTTTGTCTCCCCAGTGGCGGGTGTACCGATCGCGGTCCCACGGGTAAAGATCCCGGCCTGGGTGTCCCTCGATGAGGTGCGCCTCCACATCCCGCCGGTTCACGAATACCTCCAAGGCGAGACCGGGCTCTTTGATGAAGCCCCAACCTCCCTGCATCCGGAAAGTGCTGATGACTCCATAGCGCTGCGGGCCCCAGTCCTCCTCAGCCGCCCGCCTAACCTGGATTTTGGCCTGGAGGTCCTGTTCCCGCTCGGCCCGTCGGCGGAGCTCCTTCTTTCGGGCCCACTCTTCCTCCTGTCGGCGTAGCTGCTGGCGATATTCCCTTTGGTTCCCTTTGGGGGATGCTCTCCCCCTCGGGCTGAGCCTCTCCAGGGAACCCGATCAAGTTGGTGGTAGCGCGGGTCCACTTGAAGGTCATCCACTCACCCTGGAGGTTCACGGGCTGTGCGGCGGGCCGTAAGGGGACATCGGCGGTCTTTAGCATCTCCCACGGCCGCTCGCATTCAAGGCGGCTACACACCCGTCCGGGTGGTCTGGGTGGAGGGGAGTCTATGTCCACCAGCAGGGGCTCTTCGGCCGCCCGGGCCGGATTAATGGCGCCATCCGCCTCCGCGATATCCCCGGCGTCAGCCCTCTTCTCCTCAGCTTGCGGTGCCAGCACTTGGGGGTGGCGCGGCTCCTCACTGGTAGCGGCTTTTCGCCGACACAGACTCCGAAGCTGACGGTAGAGCTCCTCCACTTCCGCCCCGAGAATTTCCCGGTCCTCGCAGCCTGGTGAAAGTTTGCTCAGCTCCCATTGGCTGGGGCTTGTGCGGGCCTTCTCCCCCCCTTCTGGGCGACCTTCACTCGTCATCTTGCCATTCTGGTTCTGCCCCGCGTCGTCCAGGGCTTCCGGTCTTCTCCCATCCGGAGGGCGGTTCCTCTTCCCGCCGCCGTCCCAGACTAGGAGGTGGACCTCCCTCGTTGAAGGGGATATCTCCCGAACATAGTAGTACTTGTGGGGGGCTGGCTCAACTTTCACGCCATTCTTCCAACCTACTCCCACGACAACACGCCCCGCTCTTCCGGCACGCCACATGGTGCCGCAATGACGGCGGTTTTGGCGGGAACTTTTGGCGGCAAGTGGCAATGCACAGTCTTTGCAATAAGTCACAGTCCAAGTATAATAAATCACAGTTCCAAGGCACACATGACCTGATTCTTCAGGCTTAAGTAGATCCTGTTCGTGACGCCAAGTTGGAGCGCCCCCACTGCCGCAGGGCCGAGGGGTACCTGGTACCGGGCCTCTCTGTCTCAGTTCTGGGGTTGTCATGGTGGCTAGACCCGGCCCGTGACCCTGTTGAGGAGCATCCAATGAAAGTGGAGAGTGATGCTGTTGTGGTGTGGTGCCGGTCGCAGTAAATAACAAGGACACCAGGTTGCAGTCTATTTACCTCTTTACTGAAGGCTTCAGGATCCTCAGTCCGGAATACGGTTAACCGGCTGCGTGAGTCCGGCCGGTCCGATGGCACCTCCAGAGTTCCCTTTGCAGGTGGAAATCTGTGCCTACCTTCTAGCGCTTGTGTGTTGTAGTCCTTCCCTGCTGTGCTTACAGGATAGTCTTCACAACTGTTGTGTCTGTTTCTGAAGTTCCCTCACAACTCGATTATGATGTTCTGTTTCGTCCCCCAGATGATATGGCTAGGACGCACCCGTATGACGGGTAGGCTCGGAGGTCTTCCGGGACCCTAGAGTCGCCCCTCTCCAGATGTTGCCCCCTGTGTCTGCTTAGGTGATTTGGGTGAGACAGCCCGCCTATAACTGACTGTCCTGCCATAGGTTTGAAGTAAGGCCTGGAGCTCAATACTTCCTCGGCGTTCCGGCCACCAGGATGTTGCCTCGTCTTACAGCACGACTCCTACTGGTAATTCTCCTTGTTGCGTTGATCTCGTTTCTCACTCAGCACAATAAACCTCGCTTCTTGTCCTTTCTTGAGGTACCGCCGCAATGAAGTGCAGGCGTTGTCCCGTAACGTTCTTTCTGTTTGCTAGGCCTCTGTCAGGATCCCACCCCTGACAGGGACCCCCCTGAATCTTCCCCTGCAACACCCTATGCCACAGGATGTTGCCTGGTTCCAACCCAGTCAGCTTCTGACTAACTTCCTATCTAACCCCCAGTTTTACCAGATTGTGAGGAGTGGCCTAATACATAGCACCCTTAGCTCCCCCTGGAGGCCAGACTGTGAAGTGTATTGGTGTCTGTGATACCTGGTAAGGTGAACTCCTTCAGTGCCATCAGACGTACCATAGCCCCCCTTAGCGGCGGAGCATCAGTACTGCAATGACCAGGACTCTGGGGCACTGCATGTATCCTCCCACAAATAAATTACAGCACGCCTTTGTTCGCACAGCCTCTGAAGCATGTGCAGTGTGGAGTTCCACCTTGTTGCAAGGTCGATTATTAGGCGGTGCTGGGGAAGATTCAGCGATCACTGATGGCTCAGCAGACGACTGGAGTGTACGCGCGACCGGCGGATGTGCGAGCAAAGTCTTCCGACCTTCAGGAGCAGGGCTGGTAACCCCGCATAATTTTTCAGGAAGCTCTGCACCACCAGGTTCAAGGTGTGAGCCAGGCAAGTTATGTGTTTCAGTTCTGAAAGGGCTATGGCAGCCATAAAATTCCTTCTGTTATCACTGACTACCTTGCCTGCCTCAAGATGTACACTGCCCAGCCATGACTGAGTTTCTTGCTGCAAGTACTCGGCCAGTACTTCTGTGGTGTGTCTGTTGTCGCCCAAACACTTCATTTGCAACACAGCCTCTGACGCTTACCACCAGCTGTTCGATAATGGGACACCTCGTGTGCAACACTGGCAGCTGCGGATGGAGTTGTCATGCGACTGCGCTCTGTGGACGAGCTTTCGCTTCTGGAGAAGGAGGAGGAGAAGGAGGAGGGGGTGGCAAATGCCTACAGCCAACTGTTTCCTAGACCGTGGGCTAGGCAGAACTGTCCCACTATGGCTGTCCGCTGTGGACCCTACATCCACCACATTAACCCAGTGCGCCGTGATGGACACGTGATGTCCCTGGCCATGCCTACTGGTCCATGCATCTGTTGTGATGTGCACCTTTCCACTGACTGATTGCCTCAGTGCTTGGACAATGCGGTCTTTGACATGTTGGTGGAGGGCTGGGATGGCTTTTCTTGCAAAGAAGTGCCGACTGGGTAGGTCATAGCGTGGTACTGCGTAGGCCATCAGGTCTTTGAAAGCTTCGCTTTCAACCAACCGGTAGGGCATCATCTCTAACGAGATTAGTCTAGCAATGTGGGCATTCAAACCCTGTGTACGCGGATGAGAGGATGAGTACTTTCTTTTCCTAACGAGAGTCTCTTGTAGGGTGAGCTGGAATGGAGAGCAGCATATGGTGGAACTAGCAGTGGTGGTGGTGGTGGACATGGCGGATTGAGAGAGGGTTGGTGATGGTATTCTTGATGTTGGCCTACATACAGTGTTTCCTACCAAAAACCATGTGATTCCCTGACTGCTTTGGCCTTGCGACGATACCTCCACATTTGCTGCTGGTGGTGTCCTAACAGGTGGGCTTACAGTGAGGGAAGCAATGTAGCGTTGCTGACTACCTTCATTCTCACCAGGTGCACCAACGGTACGTGACGTTTGGTAGTTAGTAAAGACTTGCAAGTGCATGCTGGTTAAATGTCTAAGCATGCACGTTGTATTTACATTTTGTAGATTCTTCCCTCTGCTAAAGGTCTTTGAGCATATTTTACAGATAACTTTGCACTGATCATTCGGATCTTGGTTAAAAAATTGCCACACTACACTCTTCCTACTATGGAATACCTTTGCAGGCATTGCACGCTGTGCTACTTTCACCAGATGGCCACGCTGTCCTAAAACTGTTTTTGTTTTTGACAAACGTTTTTGGCCAGATACGGGCCAGCCAGATGAAAGCTGTTGCGATGTAGATGGCTGCTGCGGATCATCCTCCTCCGCTTCTGAGCTACTGGCAGCGGCACCCTCTTCCCCCAATGGCTGCTAATCTGGGTCAACAACTGGGTCATCTATCACCTCCTCTTCAATGTCATGTGCACCTTCCTCTGTGTCACCGTGTAAGGTGCTATAGCGTTCGGGACGGGGCACCATAGTCTCATCAGGGTCAGATTCCGGCTCAGTACACTGCGAGGGCAATGTAGTGATCTGAGTCAATGGAACAGCATAATAATCTAGCTGTGGCTGTGCATCAGTGCACTCCATGTCCGATTCATCTTGTAATGGGCTGTTAACAATTTCCCTTTCTAACCCAGGCACGGTATGTGTAAAGAGCTCTATGGAGTAACCTGTAGTGTCGCCTAACGCATCCTTCAGTTTGGGTTTGGGTGAAGGACATAAGGAAGCGACTTGTTCCTGACCGGGAGCATCCACTGACGACTCGCTGCTTTTATATTTGGAACTTTCTGCAAAGGAGGCGAAATAGCTAGAGGCTGAGTCAGCAAGGAAAACCAAAACTTTTTCCTACTGCTTCGGCTTTAAAAGCTTTTTTCCTACTCCCAGATAAGGGAGCCTTCGAGGCCTTGTGTAGCCAGACGATGACGCTGGCTCAACACCTCCAACCTTAGGTGCTAATTTGCTTTTCACACTACCACCAGATGCTCCACCACCACCACCACCATCAGTACCAGCTGGCAACGACCGCCCACGGCCTCTTCCACCAGACTTCCTCATTTTTGGGAACATCTAACCAAAATAACAACCGTTATATGGTACTGTAAAACAAGGTAGAAGGTGTATATAAAATTGTTGAGAATTTATATCTCCCTTTTTTTGGGGGAGACTGAACCAAAACTCAGGCCCAGTGTATAACACAACACAATGTAATTGGAAAAACGTGGCTGGCTGATTTACGACAAACTAACAAACCTGACGTACATCCACTTTGTGACAATTTGAATCTTCTTTTTTTGGGGGGAGACTGAACCAAAAATCACGCCCAGTGTATAACACAACGCGATGTAAGTGGCAGAAAGTGGCTGGCTGATATACGGCAAACTAACAGGACTGAAATATATCCACTTTGTGAGAATTTCAATCTCCCTTTTTTTGGGGGGGACTGAACCACAACTAAGGCCCAGTTTATAAAACAACGCAATGTAAGTGGCAGAAAGTGGCTGGCTGATATACCATAAACTAACAGGACTGAGGTATATCCACTTTGTGAGAATTTGAATCTCACTTTTTTTGGGGGGAGACTGAACCCAAACTCAGTCCCAGTGTATAAAACAACGCAATGTGAGTGGCAGCAAGTGGCTGGCTGATACACGACAAACTAACAGGACTGAAATATATCTACTTTGTGAGAATTTGAATCTCACTTTTTTGGGGGGGACTGAACCACAACTGAGGCCCAGTTTATTAAACAACGCAATGTAAGTGGCAGAAAGTGGCTGGCTGATATACGACAAACTAAGAGGACTGAGGTATATCCACTTTGTGAGAATTTGAATCTCACTATTTTGGGGGGGGGGACTGAACCACAACTGAGGCCCAGTGTATAAAACAACACAATGTAAGTGGCAGAAAGTGGCTGGCTGATATACGACAAACTAACAGGACTGAAATATATCCACTTTGTGAGAATTTCAATCTCAATTTTTTTTTTGGGACACGGAACCAAAACTCAGGCACAGTGTATAAAATAACATAATGGACGTGGCAAAAAGTGGCTGGCTGATATACGACAAACTAAGAGGACTGAGGTATATCCACTTTGTGAGAATTTGAATCTCACTTTTTTTGGGGGGAGACTGAACACAAACTCAGGCCCAGTGTATAAAACAATGCAATGTGAGTGGCAACAAGTGGCTGGCTGATATACGACAAACTAAGAAGACTGAGGTATATCCACTTTGTGAGAATTTGAATCTCACTTTTTTTTGGGGGGGGGACTGAACCACAACTGAGGCCCAGTGTATAAAACAACACAATGTAAGTGGCAGAAAGTGGCTGGCTGATATACGACAAACTATCAGGACTGAAATATATCTACTTTGTGAGAATTTGAATCTCACTTTTTTTGGGGGGGACTGAACCACAACTGAGGCCCAGTTTATAAAACAACGCAATGTAAGTGGCAGAAAGTGGCTGGCTGATATATGACAAACTAAATAACAGTGTTTAGTGAGCATGCAGGGGAACGAAGCACAGGAGAGAGACACCAGGGGAGTATAGCAGCGTTTGAGCTACTTCCCTGGCCGAGAGCAGATTCCGGTAGCCGGAAGACGGAGGTTTTGTTGGACTGTAGGAGGCACAGAAGAAACCGGCTGGACAGTTGGATTACACATCACCTGTCTGCCCTAATACCCAGGAGGCACAGTGGCACATAGAGCCCGGGACTAGACCCTATAAAAAGGCTCGAGCCACCTGTCATACGGGTTTGTGTCCTAACCTTCATGGAGGACAGAGAGAATTGTGAGGACCTTACCAGAAGCCAAAGGCAGTAAGGGACTACAACATTACCACTCTAATAGGAAGGCTTTTAACTCCACCTGGTAAAGGGGACCCTGCCTGTACCTGTGATCTGGTGCCCTGGACTGTGGCTGCCTGAAGTCTTCAGTAAACCAGGTAAAGAGACTGCAAACCTGTGTCCTACGTTCTTTACTGTACCACTCACCATCCTCATCTATACACCGGGAGCCCTGGGGACCTACTTAATCTGTGGGAAGTTATACCATCTAGCTGCTGTAACATCACACCAGAGGACCCCTTTAAGCGGTGTCGGTCCTCACTTCCCGAACACCATATCCTCTTGGATTTGCGGACGGCATGCTACAAGGGCCGCAATCCGCCTTACCATCACAAATATTCAACCAGGTGGAATTAAATCATGCAGACTCCCTCCCCCACATGGAACAGGCCTCAGGATCCTCTACATCTACTCTACAGGTGATCAGTCTTTCAAATCATGTACTTACCACTGCGGAACTCTCTGTCCTAAAAAAGGGTTTAACTTTTGTCCCCACGCATATGGTTGATAAATTTACCCTGGTCAAGGACCTTTATTTATTTTGTAGGAACCTCACATTCCAGGTCATTTATAAGAAACCGGATCTCCTGCAATCAATGCCTCTGGATGAGCGTCAAACCTTCCAGGACTTACTAGAATTGTTGGAGGAAAATGAATCTGGGTGTATTAGGAGAAGATTCCCGGGTAGAAACAGATCCCTGAGAACACCTTCTTTTTCGTTGGTTCCCGCCATCAAGATATTTTTTGAATTGGTCAAATGAGACATTCTAGCCATGCTGACACAGGTGGGTATATTTCCAAATCTTAGCCAGGTGGAAAAACGAGCGTTGCGGGACTTACAAAACAATAAAGAATTTATCATCAAAGAGGGGGATAAAGGGGGCAATGTGGTGCTGTGGTCTGTGGAAGCATATTTGGTTGAGGCCTGTAGACAGCTCACTAACCCCAGGCGCTACCAAAAATTACCATCTGATCCTACGGAAGTTTTTTCATCTAAATTTGAATCTTTACTATGCAGGGCGCAATGATTTGGAATCATCTCGCCTCGAGAGAAAAAATATCTATGGGTGGAACATCCGGTCACTGCAACATTTTATATGTTGCCAAAAATACACAAGGATGACAAGAAACCACCTGGTAGACCGATTGTGTCCAGTATCGGTAGCATCTGTGAGAAGGCAAGTGAGTATCTAGATTTCTTCTTTCAGCCACTAGTCACTACCTTGCCCTCCTTCGTCAGGGACTCTGCCCATTTTATTGAGGTTTGTGAACGGATAGAACTGCTGGTGGAATTTTATCTAGTGACTTGTGATGTGGAGTCCTTGTACTCCAACATCGACCATGGGGATGGTCTTGATGCGGTTGCCTTTTTCCTGGACAAGAATACACATACGGACCGGGAGCATGATTATTTCCTCTTGGATTTGCTTAGGTTCGTACTCCATCATAATTTCTTTTTGTTTGATAGGATGTTTTATTTACAAACGGCAGGAGTGGCAATGGGTGCGAAATGCGCACCGACCTATGCAAATATCTTTTTAGGCTGGTGGGAGGAGATGTTTGTGTACCCATCCGTGATTTTTAAAAACCAGGTCCGGAATTGGCATTGATATATCGATGACATGTTCTTTGTATGGCTGGGCACAAAAGAAGGCTGTGTTGAGTTCATTGATGGACTCAATTCTAGCCCCCATAACATCTTTCTCACCCATTCTATTTCTAACAGTTCTATCACCTTCTTGGATCTAAGAATATTTGAGAGGGGGAATCGGCTGGCGACAGACCTCTTTCGGAAACCCACTGCTACTAATGCCCTTTTGGAGTTCAACAGTTTTCACCCCTGGCATACCAAGGTGGGTGTCCCCACGGGGCAATTCCTGCGTATTAGGCGCAACTGCACCCTGGACCAGGATTTTCTATCACAAGCGCGTGATTTGACGGATCGTTTTAGACAAAGGAGCTACCCGAAACATGTGATTTCCACAGCTTTCCAGCGAGCAAGACGACAGGATCAGACCTCACTTTTGACCTCTGCAGAACGGCCTCGGGAACCACAGACGAGATTTATCACAGACTATAACAACAGTTGGGGAAAGGTAAGAGACATTCTTGCCAGACACTGGCCAATACTGCAAACAGATATACAGACAACAGAAATTGTTAGTAGCAGGCCACTGCTGACGGCTAGAAGAGCCCCAAATCTGAGACAGTTGTTAACCAGGAGCCATTTTTCCAGACCCACAGTCAAGCTTAATAGGGGTATTGTCCTCAAGGGGTCATTCCCCTGTGGTGACTGTAATCTTTGCCCCTTCATGATACCTACTCAGAACACATTTATTCATCCCACCAACTCTAGTAGACATGCCTTAAAAGCTTATATAAATTGTAAAACCAGGAATGCAATCTACGCTTTAATATGTCCTTGTAATATGGTTTACGTAGGGCAAACCTCCCAAGAACTAAGAAAAAGAGCGCAAAAACATATATCCACCATACATTTGGCGGCCACGGAGCAAAAGAAAGGTAGGGTCCTTATCCCTGTGGTGGCTCACTTTTTGTCGATGCACAGGGGCTCCTCCACTAATCTTAAGTTTGTGGGGTAGCAAAAGGTCCTTTGTGGTGAAAGGGGTGGTGATGTACGGAGCCATCTCTTACGGACAGAGTCCAGGTGGATTTTTGCTCTTCAGGCGGTCACACCAATGGGACTTAATGAAGAGTTACTCTTCACGGGGTTCCTGGGATAGTCTGTTGGTTCTTGGGTGGAACTTTCATAAGACGTTGTTGTCATCTTATCACTTGTTCCCTATTTCCATTAGGAAAGTGAATTTCATATATGGCGAGTTGGTGTGGATACATAATGGATGCCTTGAATGTTGGGAATGACCTGCCCACTCTTGAAGTCAATAATATCAGTCTACGAAAAACCCTGGAAGGTTGGAAGAGGACAGGAGATCCCATGGAAGGTGGATGTAGGTGGCTACCAAAGAGGATTGAAATCCAAAGACATCGGATGTGGATAGAACGATTCAAGGAATTCCCCTGGGGTCTTATGGCAATACTTGCCTTTAACTAAGGACATTGATATGGTCAATCTTATTAAGATCCACTATAGTGGAGAGGAGATTATACGAGGGAGCAAAATGGAAACCTCTGAATTATGGGTGCTTTATGTAGTCTATATTCGGACATTTTTTACCCAGTCCCTTTGATTATGTATTATGTATCATGGTTTAAATACATGTCTTGAATACATATTTAACGAATAAAAATACATATGTGCACTTGTTTATTTATGTACACATTATGAGACATGACATGTATCTTGGGATTTGTGGGTATGATTTCATTAGGATGTTTTATTTATCATTATCATCTGCTCATTAATGGACTTTCCCTCCTCTAGGTACCATGACCTATTTGCCAAGTGGCTTTATCATATATCCGCTCATGGATATTAGGTTGCCCCCCTTAGCCATGGCTCGGGTATTTGCGGTGCATCCTTATTGCTTATATCTTATTTATCTTCCTCTATCTAGCCAGGCTTTTCTCCGTTTTTTTCTCTGTTTGTTGGCACCGGTGTTGCTTCTCTTTTTTATAATCATATATCCAGTATTTTTCCTCTCCGGCCGAACTTACCGTCTGGTATTGGGCATGCACAACGCGACCCTATCAGGAATCGCAGTGTGCGCACGCGCACTTTATACCATGAACGCTGAGCCGGCTCTGGCCACCATGTTGGCCTGCATGGCGTCACGTCTTCCTGACTTTCTGGCCATACAACTCTGCACACAGTGGTATGTTATTATTCTGATTGATTATACTATTTAACCTTGTCACATGCATCTTCAGGCCACTTCCCCTGACGAAGCTGCTGCGGCAGCGATACATGTGGGGCCTGTTCCCACCACACTCCCCCATACTTCTAGGCTATTATGCCTGGTGTCTTTCCCTTTTGATGGGGAACTAATTGCTCTTTTGAAATCCTGCTTTATATATCCCTGCTGCACTCTTTTGGTCCAGTCTGTCTACTTACAGGTTGTATTCACCTGGATTATTGACGTAATTTTCTCTTGGGGACTGTGTACATGTGTGTCATTTTTTGGACATTTATTCTCTAAACCCCCAGGAATATTCAGGCAGCGGACATACATCATTTATGAGGTTCAGCTCCAATTGGCATCAAATGTAGGGCTGGTGCTTTTGTATATGCAGGGTTTCATATATGCAACATAGTGTATTGTATTGTTTTGTATGATCTTCTTTACAATTATAAGGGGCTTCAATTCTTTGGGGTGTGTGGTGGCTGTACTGTAATTAGTACTATGTTTTAAATGTTTTTATGTGAGGTGTTAATAAAGGTCTTTTGTTACTTTTTCAATTGTTGTGGTTGTGCATACCATATGAGTCTACCTTGTTCTTTTTGCATATTGCCATATATAGACTAGGTATTGCACCCCTTGGTCATTATTTCTGTACAGGATAACAGTGCCACCCTTCTTGTTTAATTTTATGTGCTAGTTGTTTGCTCCGTGTTCCGGGGCTTTCTCTAGGGGTTGCACACGCTTACTATAGCGTCCTTCGGTATAATAATTTGATTTGTGATATCGCTTTTTTGTGTGTCGGATTATGGATTGGGAAGCCAGGGAGGCGGCGTGGCTAGCTAAGCCATCCAATGTTTTTGAATCATCTGGCTCTGCAGTCTGATTCGGGTTTCTCCACACTTTGTTCGGATTTGATGAGGGCCCATAAGACAGGGATTAGACTCTGGTGGAATATGAGAAGCTTAGAGGAGTATTTAAGATCAGGCTTGATACCCCGTGGCCTACATGTGCCCATATTCCTGGCTTGGGAGCCCTCAGTGTCATTTAAACAGACTTGGGAACAGGGCCTGACACGTTGCTCAAATATATTGATAAATCTATTGTTGGATCATGATAAGGATCTTTTTGCTTCCACTTAGATTTTAATCAAGGAATTGGAAACTAAATTGGGTACGTTTGAGGAGACACAAGTGCATGTCTTTAAAACTAAACTTAAGGACACTCTGGATAAATATGAGGCAGAGGTGACATGTAGGAAACGGAAAAAGTTTTTTAGGGATAAGACTGATTATGAACGACATGCGGTGTATAGATGGATTCACAGGGGCAATTTACGCCACCCCAGATTTAATGGAAATAGCTCTCCAACGGTAGCCACCACATCCACCGCGCCGTTCCATGGTGAGGAGAGCTCTAGTGATTTTTTATCTTCCACCGGAAGCGAGACAGACCACGGACCAGACATGGGAGAGGACGGAGGAGGCATAAAAAAACGGACGGCACGCTACAAGGGCCGCAATCCGCCTTACCATCACAAATATTCAACCAGGTGGAATTAAATCATGCAGACTCCCTCCCCCACATGGAACAGGCCTCAGGATCCTCTACATCTACTCTACAGGTGATCAATCTTTCAAATCATGTACTTACCACTGCGGAACTCTCTGTCCTAAAAAAGGGTTTAACTTTTGTCCCCACGCATATGGTTGATAAATTTACCCTGGTCAAGGACCTTAATCTATTTTGTAGGAACCTCACATTCCAGGTCATTTATAAGAAACCGGATCTCCTGCAATCAATGCCTCTGGATGAGCGTCAAACCTTCCAGGACTTACTAGAATTGTTGGAGGAAAATGAATCTGGGTGTATTAGGAGAAGATTCCCGGGTAGAAACAGATCCCTGAGAACACCTTCTTTTTCGTTGGTTCCCGCCATCAAGATATTTTTTGAATTGGTCAAATGAGACATTCTAGCCATGCCGACACAGGTGGGTATATTTCCAAATCTTAGCCAGGTGGAAAAACGAGCGTTGCGGGACTTACAAAACAATAAAGAATTTATCATCAAAGAGGGGGATAAAGGGGGCAATGTGGTGCTGTGGTCTGTGGAAGCATATTTGGTTGAGGCCGGTAGACAGCTCACTAACCCCAGGCGCTACCAAAAATTACCATCTGATCCTACGGAAGTTTTTTCATCTAAATTTGAATCTTTACTTTGCAGGGCGCAATGATTTGGAATCATCTCGCCTCGAGAGAAAAAATATCTATGGGTGGAACATCCGGTCACTGCAACATTTTATATGTTGCCAAAAATACACAAGGATGACAAGAAACCACCTGGTAGACCGATTGTGTCCAGTATCGGTAGCATCTGTGAGAAGGCAAGTGAGTATCTAGATTTCTTCTTTCAGCCATTAGTCACTACCTTGCCCTCCTTCGTCAGGGACTCTGCCCATTTTATTGAGGTTTGTGAACGGATAGAACTGCTGGTGGAATTTTATCTAGTGACTTGTGATGTGGAGTCCTTGTACTCCAACATCGACCATGGGGATGGTCTTGATGCGGTTGCCTTTTTCCTGGACAAGAATACACACACGGACCGGGAGCATGATTATTTCCTCTTGGATTTGCTTAGGTTCGTACTCCATCATAATTTCTTTTTGTTTGATAGGATGTTTTATTTACAAACGGCAGGAGTGGCAATGGGGGCGAAATGCGCACCGACCTATGCAAATATCTTTTTAGGCTGGTGGGAGGAGATGTTTGTGTACCCATCCGTGATTTTTAAAAACCAGGTCCGGAATTGGCATCGATATATTGATGACATGTTCTTTGTATGGCTGGGCACAAAAGAAGGCTGTGTTGAGTTCATTGATGGACTCAATTCTAGCCCCCATAACATCTTTCTCACCCATTCTATTTCTAACAGTTCTATCACCTTCTTGGATCTAAGAATATTTGAGAGGGGGAATCGGTTGGCGACGGACCTCTTTCGGAAACCCACTGCTACTAATGCCATTTTGGAGTTCAACAGTTTTCACCCCTGGCATACCAAGGTGGGTGTCCCCATGGGGCAATTCCTGCGCATTAGGCGCAACTGCACCCTGGACCAGGATTTTCTATCACAAGCGCGTGATTTGACGGATCGTTTTAGACAAAGGAGCTACCCAAAACATGTGATTTCCACAGCTTTCCAGCAAGCAAGAAGACAGGATCAGACCTCACTTTTGACCTCCGCAGAACAGCCTCGGGAATCGCAGACGAGATTTATCACAGACTATAACAACAGTTGGGGAAAGGTAAGAGACATTCTTGCCAGACACTGGCCGATACTGCAAACAGATATACAGACAACAGAAATTGTTAGTAGCAGGCCACTGCTGATGGCTAGAAGAGCCCCAAATCTGAGACAGTTGTTAACCAGGAGCCATTTTTCCAGACCCACAGTCAAGCTTAGTAGGGGTATTGTCCTCAAGGGGTCATTCCCCTGTGGGGACTGTAATGTTTGCCCCTTCATGGTACCTACTCAGAACACATTTATTCATCCCACCAACTCTAGCAGACATGCCTTAAAAGCTTATATAAATTGTAAAACCAGAAATGTAATCTACGCTTTAATATGTCCTTGTAATATGGTTTACGTAGGGCAAACCTCCCAAGAACTAAGAAAAAGAGCGCAAAAACATATATCCACCATACATTTGGCGGCCACGGAGCAAAAGCAAGGTAGGGCCCTTGGATTTTTGCTCTTCAGGCGGTCACACCAATGGGACTTAATGAAGAGTTACTCTTCACGGGGTTCCTGGGATAGTCTGTTGGTTCTTGGGTGGAACTTTCATAAGATGTTGTTGTCATCTTATCACTTGTTCCCTATTTCCATTAGGAAAGTGAATTTCATATATGGCGAGTTGGTGTGGATACATAATGGATGCCTTGAATGTTGGGAATGACCTGCCCACTCTTGAAGTCAATAATATCAGTCTACGAAAAACCCTGGAAGGTTGGAAGTGGACAGGAGATCCCATGGAAGGTGGATGTAGGTGGCTACCAAAGAGGATTGAAATCCAAAGACATCGGATGTGGATAGAACGATTTAAGCAATTCCCCTGGGGTCTTATGTCAATACTTGCCCTTAACTAAGGACATTGATATGGTCAGTCTTATTAAGATCCACTATAGTGGAGAGGAGATTATACGAGGGAGCAAAATGGAAACCTCTGAATTATGGGTGCTTTATGTAGTCTATATTCGGACATTTTTTACCCAGTCCCTTTGATTATGTATTATGTATCATGGTTTAAATACATGTCTTGAATACATATTTAACGAATAAAAATACATATGTGCACTTGTTTATTTATGTACACATTATGAGACATGACATGTATCTTGGGATGTGTGGGTATGATTTCATTAGGATGTTTTATTTATCATTATCATCTGATCATTAATGGACTCTCCCTCCTCTAGGTACCATGACCTATTTGCCAAATGGTTTTATCACATATTCGCTCATGGATATTAGGTTGCCCCCCTTAGCGGGTATTTGCGGTGCCATACTTATTGCTTATATCTTATATCTTATTTCTCTTCCTCTATCTAGCCAGGCTTTTCTCCATTTTTTCTCTATTTGTTGGCACCGGTGTTGCTTCTCTTTTTTATAATCATGTATCCCGTACTTTCCCTCTCCGGCTGAACTTGCCATCTGGTATTGCGCATGCGCAACGCGACCCTATCAGGAACCATGGTGTGCGCACGAGTACTTTATACCATGAACGCTGAGCCGGCTCTGGCCACCATGTTGGCCTGCATGGCGTCACGCCTTCCTGACTTTCTGGCCATACAACTCTGCACACAGCAGTATGTTATTATTCTGCTTGATTATACTATTTAACCTTGTCACATGGATCTTCAGGCCACTTCCCCTGATGAAGCTGCTGCGGCAGCGATACGCGTGGGGCCTGTTCCCGACACACTCCCCCATACTTCTAGGCTATTATGCCTGGTGTATTTCCCTTTTGATGGGGAACTAATTGCTCTTTTGAAATCCTGCTTTATATATCCCTGCTGCACTCTTTTGGTCCAGTCTGTCTACTTACAGGTTGTATTCACCTGGATTATTGACGTCATTTTCTCTTGGGGACTTTGTACATGTGTATCATTTTTTGGACATTTATTCTCTAAACCCCCAGGAATATTCAGGCAGCGGACATACGAGTACATCATTTATGAGGTTCAGCTCCAATTGGCATCAAATGTAGGGCTGGTGCTTTTGTATATGCAGGGTTTCATATATGCATCATAGTGTATTGTCTTGTTTTGTATGATCTTCTTTACAATTATAAGGGGCTTCAATTCTTTGGGGTGTGTGGTGGCTGTACTGTTATTAATACCATATGAGTCTACCTTGTTCTTGTTTTGCATATTGCCATATATAGACTAGGTATTGCACCCCTTGGTCATTATTTCTGTACAGGATAACAGTGTGCCCCTTCTTGTTTAATTTTAGGTGGTGTCACAAACACAAACTTTATTAAACCCTTAAAAGACCTTTCCCTTTATTTGGGCACCCAGGGCCACGGGCCGGGTCGCAGCCACCGTGACACCCCCTTTAAGTTCCGGTTCCGGTACCGAGTAGCTGGCGGGCGATTCACACCTGCTAACCACCTACAATATATCCACTATTGCCAGCAAATATTCTTTTGGTTATAAACTTACCTCTACTGTGAAATAAATCATCACAAACTGGTACAGTGCCCCGATTAGTAAAAGCATCTCCCAATTCATCTAGTACCAGAGATCTTCTTAAAGGATCAATTTTTTTTTTTTTTTACAATTTCATATTTTAACATTGTGCATAGTTGTCTAATGTTCGTAAATTGTTAAAATTGTAAACTGCACAAACTTTTGTGTCTAGTTCCAGGGTGATGCATTTTTGTGGATTGCAGTTAAAATTATAGCTTCATATATTACGGTTTAGTAGGGAGGGTGGGTGGCAAAATGGCTTACAGATGTGTCCTTTCTTATCTTTCTGCTTGATCTGAAAAAGTCATTATGTTGGTCTGAGATAAATAGAAAAGAAAAGGGAACAACTACAATCAAAGAATTGAGTGAGACATATTCTCTGTATAAATAAATGTATGTTTGTAATATTAGTCTTTGTAAGTTTTCCTTTAAGCAGTTATAATATGATTATATTATTTAGTTATTATGTGTCTGTAGTTTGTTTATGGTCCAAAGCTGAGCTAATGTTGGCTGGTGCCATTTGTGATACCTTGTTTTGCCACCGTATGATGTATAAATAAATATAAAATATTGTGCCTAATGATAAGCAGCACCATACAGTATTAAGTCCCTGTTCAAATCAATTTGTGAGCTTTCTTATGGAGGTATATATTTGGAAGTCTCCCATATTAAACCTCAAATGGAATGCTGCAACTTATATTGTCTTGTAAAGGAGTTTTGTGTCCTCTGGGGAGCAGGTTGCATTTCCGCAGTGTAGCCAAGCCTTGTTCCCAGGCTGACTGGGGCATGATGGTGTTACAACAACATAAGCAGCAATCCACCACTCTCAACACCATTGCAACATCATCGGTTACTGTTGAAGTAAAGTGGGGGGTCCAAAACTTTCTCTTGCCTACAGTCCGGGTTGCACCGACTATTCAGTTCTCCTATCGATTTCCATGTGAACAGGCGCTTCCTGCACCCTTCACCCTCTCTCTCGAGATGTGACTTTTAGTAGGTAGAGAGCATAAAGAAGCCTTCAGAATTATTTGAGGATTTTCCACCTGGAGAAAGAGCACTGACAGCTGTCCATAGAGGTCACCCTGCAAAGTTATGGACATGTATTTCAAAATCAAAGTTACACTGAGTGGCCACCACAAAAGACTACAAATACATACTGTACAATTTCACAATAGCAATGTCACAATACCTAAGTTGATACTGCCTTACAGAGACTAAAGCCCAAACTCTATACATAAAGTAATATAATTATATTGCTATAAGATTTGTGGTAGTCATAAGCCTCAGGTACCAAATAATCTGTGGCTCCAAGATCAGCAGATGTGACTGATGGGTCCTACTAGATGGATTAGAAGTAATATTCTCGGTATAGGGGTATTATTTGGCCTACCATGAATCCATCTGTAATAGATCCATTTACAATGGATACAAATTGATACATGACTAAGTGTTACCATGGAATAATTGGTGGCATAATAAGTTTAGCATTATAAGGATAGCATTTATTTTGAACATGGATCTGTCTGTTATTGTGTTATATGGTGATTATTACATTGCAACTCTACAAAGAGGAAACTGACAATGGTAAGAAACGTACCTACCGTATATACTCGAGTATAAGCCGAGATTTTCAGCCCAAATTTTTGGGCTGAAAGTGCCCCTCTCGGCTTATACTCGAGTCATGATCGGTGGTGGGGTCGGCGCGTGAGGGGGAGAGGGCGCTGAGGCATACTCACCTAGTCCCGGCGATCCTGACGCTCCCCCTGCCCGTCCCACGGTCTCCGGGTGCAGCAGCCTCTTCCCCTGAGCGGTCACGTGGGACCGCTCATTAGAGAAATGAATAGGCTGCTCCACCCCCCATAGGGGTGGAGCCGCATAATTCATTTCTCTAATCAGCGGTGCCGGTTACCGCTGATAGAGGAAGAGGCTGCGGCACCGAAGACCAGCTCTCCGGGGGAAGGAGCGGGACGCCGAGAGCAGGTAAGTATGACATATTCACCTGTCCTCGTTCCATACACCGGGCGTCGCGCCATCTTCCCGGCGTCTCTCTGCACTGACTGTGCAGGTCAGAGGGCGCGATGACGCATATAGTGTGCGCGCCGCCCTCTGCCTGATCAGTCAGTGCAGGGAGACGCCGGGAAGATGGCGCCGAGGAGCTGCAAGCAAGACAGGTGAGTATGTGTTTTATTATTTTATTGCAGCAGCACAGCTATGGGGCAATAATGGACGGTGCATAGCACTATATGGCACAGCTATGGGGCAATAACGGTGCCGAGCACTATATGGCACAGCTATGGGGCAATAATGGTGCCGAGCACTATATGGCACAGCTATGGGGCAATAACGATGCAGAGCACTATATGGCCCAGCTATGGGGCAATAATGGTGCCGAGCACTATATGGCACAGCTATGGGGCAATAACGATGCAGAGCACTATATGGCCCAGCTATGGGGCAATAATGGTGCCGAGCACTATATGGCACAGCTATGGGGCAATAACGGTACAGAGCATTGTATATATGGCACAGCTTTATGTGGAGCATCTATGGGGCCATAATGAACGGTGCTGAGCATTATATGTGGCACAGCTTTATGTGGAGCATCTATGGGGCCATAATGAACGGTATGGAGTATCTATTTTTAATTTTGAAATTCACCGGTACCTACTGCATTTTCCACCCTAGGCTTATACTCGAGTCAATAAGTTTTCCCATTTTTTTGTGGCAAAATTAGGGGGGTCGGCTTATACTCGGGTCGGCTTATACTCGAGTATATACGGTATGTCAAATATGGCATCAATCTCTCATAATCGATCAGGAGAATGTTGTCCAAAATTGGCAATTGGAGAAGTCCAGGTGGCATCCTTCCTCTCTCCCATAAATGTTTACACTAAATTAAGGCAACCAGAAAAATAATACCACCAACAAAGATGGCCAAGGCATTCTGCTGGTCAACCATGACTTTGGAATTGCCTGCATCTACTTGGTGATCATCCTCTTTGTCTTGTATGTGCTAATATGTTGATATTGTTAGGTTCCACTGGATCATTCCCAAATTCTGTGGGAACTTTTCCTGGAGCTGTGCTCTTCAGCTGGCTCTGATTAAGCAGAACTTGCACAGTGACACAGAATGCAGACTCGGAGATAGAGTGCAACAACTGAATTATTAACTATTTACAGGTCAGCAAGTAGAAGTGACTGATAACTGATATATGGCCACAGGGCTAACAGGGCAGTCTAAGAGGGGTTGTAGAGGTTAAGGTGCAGAAAAAAATTGGAGGACAGAGGGTTGCAGTCTCTTTATCTCTTACTGGTGGAATTGCAGTTCAGGGCACAGATTACAGGTGATCTTGAAATCCGGGCAGTCTGGAAGCAGTTCGGAATCCCCCTAGCCAGGTGGGGTTGGAAGCCTTCCCTTCTGCGCTGTATGCTAGGTTCTTGATGCTTTAGCTTTACTCAAGTCCCTCTCTTAATCTGTCCCTCAGGTGGAACACTACCTGCATAGCAAGCAGCTAAAGCCTTTTTACAGGTGTCTCTTCTCTCGCGGTGACTTCGGGCTCTAATCTACTGCTGTGCCTTCAGGTGTCAGTGGTGGCCAGGAGACCTGCAATATCTTGCACTCCAGTTTCTGCTGTGGGGCATACAGTTCTCACACAACTTTGGACTCCTGTGTCTGGTTTCTTGCTTTCAATCCTGGAGTTTCTCTCTCCTCCTCTGCTTCCTCTCCCTTCACTTTCTCACACAGACTGACCCCTATATCCTCCTCCAGACAAGAACATATAGGGAAGTTACCCTGAAACTGGGTCTAGAGCTCCCGCTTCTGGCCTGGAGTCAAGTAAGTGTTGTATGCTAATGTTACCTGCTAAGGGAATTCCTTTTCGCTTCCAGGCATGGCATCACCCTCCCTGGGAGGCAGGCAATACCACTGTGGCATCCGGATTCATGGGGTGCCACCGTTTTAATTGCAGCAGGATCCTACTGACCCATAAATTGAAGCTTTAACCTAAGAAAGCTATTCACAATAGATACGTAGGTTCCCAGCAAACAGGAGATCACCTTGTCGTTGGCTGCTGGGCATGCATGAATTGGCCAAATTATGTGCTAAGCATCTCCATTTTTTCTTATTATCTAGAGCAGTAATGCTATTCATATTTGATATTTACTTGCTTTATCACTACAGAATGCAACTTTATTTGGTTGTTACTGACAATAAACCTGAGCAAAACTCTTGTAGTCTTTCTTTAATGTTACGGTTATTCTCTGTCCTTAAAGGGAACCTGTCACCCCGTTTTTTGAAGATGAGATAAAAATACCGTTAAATAGGGGCAGAGCTGGGCGTTACATTAGTGTCTTTGTGTGCCTTTATAACCTACCTAAGCTGCCGAAATACCTTTGTAAAGTCGCCGTTTTCTGCTGTCACTCACGCTGGTCTGGTCATATGGGTGTGGTGACAGCACTGTTTCTCCCCCAGAAACCTGCTCATCATTACATTGGTGGCGTAGTGGTGTGCGCATGTCCAAAGCGAAGATCCACTGCCCAGGAGATTCAAAACAGCGTGGTCTTCGCTATTCGCCGTTTACCGGTGGGCGCGGCCATCTTTCCTGTGGCCGCGCGTGCGCAGATGGAGCGCTCTGCTACCCGGGGCTTCAGGAAAATGGCCGCCGCGATCTCCATCTGCGCACGCGCGGAATCCCACGGCCATTTTCCTGAAGCCCCGGGCAGCAGAGCGCTCCATCTGCGCACGCGCGGCCACAGGAAAGATGGCCACGCCCACCGGTAAACGGCGAATAGCGAAGACCGCGCTGTTTTGAATCTCCTGGGCAGTGGATCTTCGCTTTGGACATGCGCACACCACTACGCCACCAACGTAATGATGAGCAGGTTTCTGGTGGAGAAACAGCGCTGTCACCACACCCATATGACCAGACCAGCGTGAGTGACAGCAGAAAACGGCGACTTTACAAAGGTATTTCGGCAGCTTAGGTAGGTTATAAAGGCACACAAAGACACTAATGTAATGCCCAGCTCTGCCCCTATTTAACGGTATTTTTAGCTCATCTTCAAAAAACGGGGTGACAGGTTCCCTTTAACTCTGTCCCTACAACCCTGGCCACTGCCCTATAAAACAATAAACCCTGCGCTACATACATAGTGGCTGTTCTCCAAGGCTGTTATCATGTTTTGGAGTAGTTGTCATGGACAATAACCAACACATAAGAGACCGTTTTGAGAGTGATACAGAGGCAGAGATTGTGCAGTTTTAAACAACCCGCCATCATACTTTAATTTATAGGACAACAGGATTGAGGGAAAATGACAATTGTGGTGTAATAGGTTTTTTAAAATTCAGAGATTTGAGAGATTTGTGGTCTCGTGTTTGCATGAGCCTTGGGGCAAGACTTTATGGGGAAATTATCACTCCTTTTAGAATTTCAGATACAATTTGGCTAGGGGAAAAACTATTTTGTCAATTATTTTTCAAAAATTGTGATGTGGACATCAATGAGGTTACTCACCCTGGAATATCACAGACCCATCCTTTTTGGTGTAAAGCAAAAATATTTATTTTTCTCACGCAGAGGTACAACAGCTTGATGGTTACAGTCACAGTAAATGGTACAATATACATGACAATTTATCTCAAATTTGGAAATATTTTTGAATGGATGAATGGGGGAACAGTTGCAGAATTGTAGGCAGTTACATACTTTGGCCTATAGTGCTGTGCTTCACCACAAATTCTTCAGTTGAGCATTTATACAGTTGAGGCTTGGAGTAGAAATGAGAAACACTGGATGCAAAGTTTACAGAAGAACCGTGTATTGTGTTCCAAAGTAGTTCATATGTAAAATGATGTGTAAGGTGTACAAAGCTTCAATTCCTATTCATAATACGTTGGTTTTCTGACAATAGTTTTTGGCACAGCAAAAGTGGGAAGTTGAAAGTTCCATAACTACTAATAATTAACAGTATGTGTGACCTAAAAGAATCCACAGCGGCTTGATGGAAGACATACTTAGACAATTGCATTCCCAAAGCAACAGGAACCGAAGAATCTAACCCCAGAAATTAAATTTCTCATAACAATTAGTATTAAATCTTTAAAAATAGGTTGAATGTTTATACATTGTCTTGAAATAGTATTCATAACTAGTGTTGAGCATTCCGATACCGCAAGTATCGGGTATCGGCCGATATTTGTGGTATCGGAATTCCGATACCGAGATCCGATACTTTTGTGATATCGGGAATCGGTATCAGGATCGATATTAATGTGTAAAATAAAGAATAAAAAATATTGATATTCTCACCTCTCCGACGCAGCCTGGACCTTACCGATGTAACCAGCAGCTTCCGTTCCTAAGAATGAGCGCTTGAAAGACCTTAGATGACGTGGCAACTTGTGATTGGTCGCGTGGCGGTCACGTGACCGCTCACGCGACCAATCACAAGCCGCCACGTCATCTAAGGTCTTTCAAGCACTCATTCTTAGGAACGGAAGCTGCCGGTTACATCGGTAAGGTCCATGCTGTGTCGGAGAGGTGAGTATATCAATATTTTTTATTTTTATTCTTTATTTTACACATTAATATGGATCCCAGGGCCTGAAGGAGAGTTTCCTCTTCTTCAGACCCTGGGAACCATACAGGATACCTTCCGATACTTGGTGTCCCATTGACTTGTATTGGTATCGGGTATCGGTATCGGCGATATCCGATACTTTTCGGGTATCGGCCGATACTATCCAATACCGATACTTTCAAGTATCGGATGGTATTGCTCAACACTATTCATAACCAATAAACTTTTCCACAATACTTCAGTTACACCCCCAAAAACTTAAATGTTTTTTTTTACATTGTATGTGATACCAACACTAAGTAGCAAGTATCTGTGAAGTGTAAAGAAAATTACACATGGTTGCTAATTATTTTAAAATGATAAATCTGAAAATTGTTGCGTTCATTTATATTTAGCCCCCTCCCCCCGAGACAATACTCAATTTACAAGTCTTATCACAGATTCTCAGCAGGATTTAGGTCTGAACTGTGCTTAAGGCATTCACTCACATTCACTCACATAAACGTATTTTGATCTAAACTATCCATTGTAGCTGTGGCAGAGTGTTTAGATTCGTTGTCCTACTGGAGGTTGAACCTATGTCCCAGTCTCAAGTCTTTTGCAGCCTGTAACAGATTTTCCTCCAGGATTGCCATGTATTTTGCTCCATCTATATTCCCATCTACTCTAACTAGACTTGCTTTCTTATCCCTGCTGAAGGAAATTAAATTCACAGCATGATCCTGCCACCACCATGTGTGAAGGTGGGATGGTGTTTTCAGGGCGATGTGCAGTGCTAGGTTTCCCTCCAAACATAGCATTTTTCATTTGGCCAAACAAGCTCTACCTTGGTCTCACCTGACCAGAAAACCTTTTTCCACATGCTAGCTGTTTCCTCTACATGAATTTTTGCAAGATGCAAGTGGGACTTTTTATGGCGTGCTTTTAAAAATGTCTTTCTTTTTTCCAGTCTTCCATAAGGCCCAGGTTTGTGGAGCACAATATGTGTCCTGTGGACAGAGTCTACCACCTGAGATGTGGATCTCTGCAGCTCCTTCAGGGTGACTATGGGTCTCTTGGTTATGTCTCTAATTAGTGCTCTCCTTTCTTGGGATATCAGTTTAGGTGGACAGCCATGTCTTGGTAGGTTTGCAGTCCATACTGCTTAAATTTTTGGGTGTTGAGATTAACAGTGCTTTATCGAATGTTCAGAACTCGGGCTATTTTTTTTATAACCTAAACCTGCTCTATTCTTCTCTACAACTTTATCCCTAACCTGGCTGGTGTGTTCCTTGGTTTTCCTGATGCGACTTGATCCCTAATATATTCTTATACAAACCTCTGAGGCCTTCACATAACAGCTTTAGTTATACCAAGAATGAATTATACCCAGGTGGACTCAATTGACTAATTATGTGATTTCTAGAGGCAATTGGTTACTTGGGATTTCATGTAGAGGTACAGGAGGCTGAATACAAATGAATGTCTTATTTTCTGATATACATTTTTTTTAATACTTAGAAAACCATGTATCAATTTCCTTACACTTCACAAATACCTGCTACACATAAAATCCTAATAAAATACATTTATGTTTGAAGGTATAACTTGAAAAAAATTGGAAAAGTTCACGGGGTATGAAGGCACTGTTAATGGCAATTTGGTCTGTTCATGCAATTACATTGACCCAACTTGACCTAGTTTTCCTGGGTACGAGCAATGAATTTAATTTTATGGTTTGGAGGAATCCTTTCAAAACTACTTTCTGTTGGAGTGATATTAAAGTCCTTGAGGTCCACTGTAGGCTTCACAGTGAATTTTTGCAGGATGACGGTAAAGAAAATAAAAAGTTCCTGGATCACCAACCTTTCGGCGACGCATGCTCTCTTTCCTGCAATTATGGGAATGTAAGGTACAGTAAATTAGCTGAATAAATCGCTCAGATAAGAATGCATTGAAATATTGACATACAAGACTATGGAGAATTTGCAACATTGGTAATATATATGGGCTTAAAGAGGTTTTTAAGAGCTAACATATTGATTTTTAGGAAACCTTATCAATATGAAATCAACGGTGCTCTGACATCCAGCACCTTCATCGATCTGCTGTTTGCAGCTTCCATGGTGGCTGCATGTAAGCAGTGAACAAAGCTAGAACTGCTCAGCTCTGTGTACTTCACACATCCATGTGACATGGGAGCTGCAAACAGCTGATAGGTGAGGGCTACATCAAATTGATTTGCATGACCTTCATTAAGGCTAGGCTATCAGACCTCTTTAAAGAGAAACTGTCATTTGATCCATGCTGCCCAAACCACTGGCAGCATAAATCAGAGACTGTCAGAACAATTGCACTCCTGTATATTTTCTTCTAAAACAATTCAGTGTTTTAGAGAAATTAACAGTTGAAGATCCAGTTCTTTCCTTGGCTGTTTCAAGTACTTGACAGGTCTCTCCTTTGCGTATACATATGGAGAGACCTGTTAGTCACCTGGTGCAGTGCTGGGAGGAGAAGGCTGGAGCAGTGTTGGACTTGTCTGGTCAGCGGCTATCTAAGATTTGAACAGCATGAATCAGATGACAGAATCCCTTTAAGATTGATGTTCAGAAGATGTAGACTATGCTATGTAACAGCCAATATTATTTTGAAAGGGAAGTCAAGTTATTTCCTTTGTAGCTTTATAATTTATATGCAGATGCCATGCTACAGAGTCACAATTTATGGGATAGTCCAACTTCTACAACTTGGCTTCTTAATAGTAAATACAGGTGATTCTCACAAAATTAGAATATCGTCAAAAATATAATTTATTTCAGTTCTTCAAAACAAAAAGTCAAACTCATATTATATAGAGTCATTACAAACAGAGTGATCTATTTCAAGTGTTTATTTCTATTAATGTTGATGATTATGGCCAATGAAAACCCAAAAGTCATTATCTCAGTAAATTAGAATATTTTATAACACCAGCTTGAAGAATGATTGTAAAATCTGAAATCTTGGTTTACTGAAATGTGTTGGTCATGAGTGGCTTGACACAGTGATGGAGATGGAAATTCCATTCTCCAGCAGGACTTGGCACCTGTCCACCCTGCCAAAAGTGCCAATACCTGATTTTAAAACAAAAGTATCACTGTGCTTAATTGGCCAGCAAACTCGCCTCACCTTAACCTCATAGACAATCTATGGGGTGTTGTCAAGAGGAAGATGAGAGAAACCAGACTCAACATTGCAGACGAGCTGAAGGCTGCTATCAAAGCAACCTGGGCTTCCATAACACCTCAGCAGTGCCACAGGCTGATCGCCTCCATGCCACGCGGCATTGATGCAGTTATTGATGCAAAAGGAGCCCTAACCAAATATTGAGCGCATTTACTGAACATACATTTCAGTAGGCCAACATTTCAGATTTTAAAATCATTTTTCAAGCTGGTGTTATAAAGTACAAGGGGTCCAGACATTAACTGTCAAATAGTACCGTACTTATTAGAGTCAGTGGGCCTTTTCTTTTTCCTAGACCAGGTACCAGTGTTTTCTATGCACTAGTGCATTCGGCAATATATCTTCACTAGCTATTGAACCCGTTCTACGCCCGGGTGGCGAGACTTTATATTGGTATTTGGTCTCCATCCTGGTATGTGCTGCTTCCATCCTATGTCTTAACTTTATGTGCTGCTACCATCTTGCACCTCCATCCTGTCATATGCTGCTCTTATCCTGCGCTCATTTTCTGTCATCTTCCGGCACCATTTTCTTGAAGACACACTGCAGTATCCAAGAAAATGGCGGCGGAAAGCGCGGACTGCGCAGGTGCTGATTCCGGGAGTAGGGGGACATTCATGGCCCGGAATCAGGTGGCGTAAGTAAGAAATTGCTGTGGCATGAACTGCCACAGCATCATGAGGGCGGGATCATGTCCACCGTGTCCCCACGTCCCCTGTTTACATTTCCTAAATGTCCCCCTGCTCCCGGAATCGGCACCTGCGCTTTCCGGCGCCATTTTTTTTTCTAGAATACGGACACTGGCTATAATCTAATACTAGGAGCGTCGCGCTTGCGCAGTCTATAAAGGCTTCGGACAGAGTGACGCTCCTACCGTTATATTATAGATTATAATTTACTGAGATAATGACTTTTGGGTTTTCATTGGCTGTACACCATAATTATTATTTTGATTATTATTATACATTTTTATAGCGCCATTTGTTCCACGGCGCTTTACATGTGAAATACGGGGCAAATATAGACAAATACATTAAACATGAGCAAAAAACAAGGCATACGGGTACATAAGGAGGGAGGAACCTGCCCGCGAGGGCTTACAGTCTGCAGGGGATGGGTGATGATACACTAGGAGAGGGTAGAGCTGGTTGTGCGGCAGTTCAGTAGGTTCATCAACATTTACAGAAATGAACACTTGAAATAGATCACTCTGTTTGTAATGACTCTATATATTATATCTGTTTCCCTTGTGTATTGAACTGAAATAAATTAACTTTTTGATGATATTCTAATTCTGTGAGAAGCACCTGTATATAATTCAGAATTGCAAGATACATTCTGGCAGCAACCCTAAACCAGGGAACCTCCATCAATTATGTCAAGATGCCACAAAAGGAGAGATAAAAAAACGGAAAGTTCCTAGTGTTCTCCTATGTTCACAAAAGTTCTCTGAGGTCTGGACATCACCCAATAGAGATGAGCTAATTAGCAGAAATAAGATTAGCCAAATTAGCTCTAGCTCCTCTTTGTTCTTCCATCTTCAGTCTTCTTCCCTCTTGAGCTCCTGTCTGGGTCTTATGTGAGTCACCCCACGACATCATGACGTCACATGAGACCCATTCAGTGCCCGAAGAGCCAAAGAATGAGAATGGAAAAGAACACCAGATCCTTAGAGAGGAAACTAACTGCGGATGACTAGGTGAAAATCCATAAGGCAAGTGTTATGGGTTTTGTTTTTATCCCTGCTTTTCCCTAAAAACAATCACGGCTGCCATTTTATTTAATTTTAGTGAATTAATTTTGCCCAAAAAATTCATGAAATTCAAAGTGAATTTGATTCACCTTGATTCAATTGAATCATGATTAAGAGCCACACATAGCTTGTAGAAAAATATTTTTTAGATTAAAATAATGAAAATATTTCAACTGTATTCAGTATAGAGATAGGAGGGGGTGGACTGAATACTAGTCAGTGGCATGTATTTGGTTGGCTGCTAATTGCTTTCAAAAAAGCATGAGGAGATTCTTTGCATGGAGATTTTGTAGGGGATTGAAGACATAGCATATTATATCAGCACCTGTAAGAGGAGTACTGTAAGTATAAAATATACAAACCTGCAGACAATGGCATAGATGCATTATTTTTCTTAAATGTATTGTTTTCATCCAAAAAGTGATTGACATAGAACTCTTCTGGTTTTTCGAATTGTGAAGGGTCCCGCAATACAGTCGTCAACATGGCAATAACTTCTGTACCCTGAGAAAAAAGATAGAAAGGAAGAATACACGTAACACATGAGCTGTCATCTGCTGATTGGTTGTGTCATGGAATGCGTTTTATGTCATTCAACAGACTAAAGGCTGCCATAAGCTGCTCCTTAAATGGAATCTATCTTCAAGTTTTTGCTATGTAATCTGAGAGCAGCATAATGTAGGGACAGAGATGCTGATTCAGTGATATGTCACTTACTGGACTGTGTGTTGTTGTTTCAATACAATCACTGTTTTATCAACATTAGATTATCACTAGAAGATTAGGTTTCTCATGCCTCCTAGTTCTCCTGCTCTGTCTAACCCTGCCCCACCACTGATTGGCAGATTTCTGCCAATAAACAGTGTGCACAGAAAACTGCTAATCAGTAGTGTGGGTAGGGTTACACAGAGCTCATAGGTTTGATAGATTTGAGACAGAGAAAACTGGATTTTATAAAAAATGAAAGCATGTAGCCCAGTAAGTGATGCATCTCTGAAATGAGGGTCTCGGTCCCCACACTATGCTGTTCTCAAATCTTAATATATACTTACCTTGCAATGTTTTCACATGCTGCTCCATCCAGATATGTCCAGATCCCAGAATTCCAAGAGGCAGAAGTTCACGACCTCCATATTGGGACACCCAAGTGATTGGTGTCTCAATATGGAAACTGCTGGTGGTACCAGCCTCTTGCGCGGGACCACCAGCGGAACACACACACAAACACACATTGTATATGCCGCACACACCACACACACGCACTGTGTACACAGTATGCACCACACACACACACACACTGTATACACCATACGCACCACACACACACTGTATACGCCGTACGCAGCCTCTTGCGCGGTACCACCAGCAGAAGACCGTCGCGAACATTCTGCGAACACGCCGCCACCGGGATCAGTAAATGATTCACTGACCGCCGCCATATTTGTACAGAAGGAGGGCATGCACAGTGCTAATGTGACCACCGCTATTTGTCTGCATAAAGATGGCGGTGGTCTGATTTACTGTGCCTGCACAAATTCCGCGCAGGTGCAGTGAATCATTTGGCAGATCCCGGCGGCAGATGCGCCACGTGTCTACAGGAAGGAAGAAAACAGCACAGTGGTGGAGAGAAACAGAGCAGACAAGGGGGAGAGCACATGGGGTACAAAGGTCAAAGAAGAGATGACATGAGAGGAGAAGACAGCAGATAGGGGAGAGAGAAAGCGCACCGGGTGAGAGACAGAACACAGAGGGGAGACAGCTCAAACGGGACAGCACATGAGGGGAGAACACAGCACAGGAAGGAGAGAGACAGCAGACAAGGGGGATAGCACATGGGGTAGGCAGTTCAAAGAAGAGAGCACAGACTGGAGAAGTCAGCACATGGGGAAAGAGAGAGTGGATAGGTGGGTGAGCACATGGGGGGGGAGACATTCTCAACGCTGCAATGCCTGCCCCCATCGTGACATTACCGCCCTCCCAATGCGATAGTATCGGGCCTCCATCTAGGTATATAATAAACTCCTGGTGATGGATTCACTTTAAAGTGATTGACTCATCTTCAGGAGCATGCTGTTCCTCTGCCTTTTGCTTTCCTGTGGGGCAAGATGCCCTCCTGATGATTGACAGTTCGTGCAACTAGCCCAAACTGTGCACTTTCCAATGCTGCAAGCAAACACAGTTTTACCTTTGCAGCATCAGAGGAGCACATGAGAAATCTAGTGATCGATTTAGCATTAGACCAGTGATTACAACCTCTGTGGCAAAGAGCTTGTATGAGCTATTTTACTTGCCTAGCAGATTGTCCACTACTGATAGACTGCAGAGATGGCCGGTAGCTTAGACAACAAGCGATAAAATATACAATTAAAGGTAAATTGTTTTTGATTTTACAAACAGTTTGGAATTTTAGCCATTTATCATGTTCAAATTACCCTTTCAGCCGACAGGTTTGCAAGGTAAGCTTAGCAAATTTTGGAGTGTATTTGCTAATATATTTGTGATCTGAGGACTTTTTCCATCTCTATTCTAGGAACTACTTGAATTATCATTAGCGTAAAAAATGTGAAGCGTCTTTTCTTAGATCTCAGTGGAATACTGTTAATCGGTAATTTCTCTTAGGTATGTTTGAATGAATTGATAAATTGGGTGTTTCCAGCAGGGGACATGTCCCTCCGTTATCTGACATTGTCCAATGAATGATGGCAACATTAGACTGTGTAGGTGCACACTCCTTTGACAATGGGAATGTTAACCCCCAGATGATAGAAAATTCACATATTATTCTGGTGGAATAGCAGAGGAATGACTTGTATTTTTACAATCTCTATAAAAAATGCATATGTCAAGATGGATGATAATGTTCCTTTAAGGCATAGTAATTTTTTGTAAACTTCTGCTATTTATTTGTCATAACTTGTCATCATCGGTTGCCTTGAAACCACTCAGCAGTTTGGTGGATGGGTGTGTATCTTCGTAAAATCCAACTTAAAATCTGAGCTCTAGGAAAACATTGGGGGAGTTACAGCCATGTAGAGTCACTATGGGTAAATGTACATGAGGATGGCAATAATGGAAAGCTGCTGATTGGAGTTGGCTACAAGCCTCCTAATACTGCTGAACAGGTAGAGGATGAAATGCTGCAACAAATAAAAAAGGCAGCAAACAGTAATAGAGTTATTATAATGGGGGATTTTAACTGTCCAGACATTCAATGGGACATAGAATCTTCTGGTTGTGCTAAAAGCTACAAGTTCTTATCCACAGTTCAGGACAATTGCCTCTCTCAGCTGGTAGATGAACCAATCAGGCGAGGTAATCTGCTGGATCTGGTTCTGTCAAATAGGCCAGATTCATTTTCAGGACTACAGGTCAGGGAGCATTTGGGAAGCAATTACCATAACATGGTAAGTTTCAATGTAATTTTAACTCAAACATTCAAAACGGGAAATGTCAAAACTTGAAACTTTAGGAGAACTGATTTCAACAAATTAAGGGAAGAGCTTAATCGTGTAGACTGAGACCATGTCATGGTGACTGGGGATACAGAACATAAATGGGGCATTTTTAAGGAAATACTACTATAATCCTGCGGAAAACTTATCCTCTGGTGATAAAATATCAACCAGTTAAAAGATGATTAAGAACAGATTTACTGAAGACAAAGAAAAGGCTGAGATGTGCAACAGACACTTTTCTGTTACAGGGATCATTCAACAAGGCAAAAATCAAAGTTCACTACCTGATATAACTAGTTTAACACAAAAATAAATACACCTACATCAGGGCAATTTAAATATTGGCAAATTCCCCGACCCAGATAGCATTCATCCCAGATACTGAGGGAATTTAGTTCAATAATTGACAGACTGATGTATCTCATATTCTTAGACTTTCTTGTAACAGTAGTGGTGCCACAGGATTGGAAGATGGCTCACATGGTACCAATATTTAAGAAAGGTAAGAAGGTGGATCCAGCCAACTACTGGGGGAAACTACAGTATATGCTGTTAGTTAAGGAATTGGCAAAATGGCAGGAAACAAAGAGTTGTCATAAATGGGATATAGTCAGCAGTGGGGACCGCAGGAATCTGTGCTAGGACCAATTCTTTTCAACCTATTTATTAATGACCTTGTGGATGGGATTGAGAGTAAAGTGTCAGTCTTTGGTGATGATGACATCAAGCAATGTAGGATATTAAAATCTTACCTTGACATTACAATATTGCAAAACCATCTGAATAAGATGACTGAATTGGCAAACATTGGCAAATGAGATCTAATGTAGATAAATGTAAAGTAATGCACCTAGGACGGACTAATCCTATTGATGCATACACATTAACCCCTTAACTCCCAAGGGTGGTTTGAACGTTAATGACGGGCCAATTTTTACAATTCTCACCACTGTCCCTTTATGAGGTTATAACTCTGGAACGCTTCAACCTGATGATTCTGACAATGTTTTCTCATGTCATATTGTACAGTACTTCATGATAGTGGTAAAATTTCATTGATATTACCTGCATTTATTTGTGGAAAAAACGGAAGTTTGGCGTAAATTTTGAAAATTTTGCAATTTTCCATCTTTGAATTTTTATGCCCTTAAATCACAGAGATATGTCACAAAAAATACATAATAAGCAACATTTCCCACATGTTTAATTTACATCAGCTCAATTTTGGAACCAAATTTTTTTTTGTTAGGCAGTTATGAGGCTTAAAAGTTGACCAGCAATTTCTCATTTTTACAACATAATTTTTTTTTAGGGACCACATCACATTTGAAGTCACTTTGAGGGGTCTATATGATAGAAAATACCCAAGTGTGACAGCATTCTAAAAACTGCACGCCTCAAGGTGCTCAAAACCACATTCAAGAAGTTTATTAACCCTTCAGGTGTTTCACTGGAATTTTTGGAATGTTTAAAAAAAAATGAACATTTAACTTTTTTTCACAAAAAATTTATTTCAACTCCAATTTGTTTTATTTTACCAAGGGTAACAGGAGAAATTGGACCCCAAAAGTTGTTGTACAATTTGTTCTGAGTATGCTGATACCCCATATGTGGGGGTAAACCACTGTTTGGGCGCATGGCAGAGCTCGGAAGGGAAGGATCGCCGTTTGACTTTTCAATGCAAAATTGACTGGAATTGAGATTAGACGCCATGTCGCGTTTGGAGAGCCTGATGTGCCTAAACATTGAAACTCCCCACAAGTAACACCACTATGAAAAATAGACCCCTAGGGAACTTATCTAGATGGTAGTGAGCACTTTGACCCACCAAGTGCTTCACAGAAGTTTATAATGTAGAGCCGTAAAAATAAAGTCTTTTTTTTCACAAAAATGATCTTTTCGCCCCTAATTTTTTATTGTCCTAAAGGTAACAGAAGAAATTGGACCACAAAAGTTGTTGTGCAATTTGTCCTGAGTATGCTTATACCCCATATGTGGGGGTAAACCACTGTTTGGGTGCATGGCAGAGCTCGGAATGGAAGGATCGCCATTTGACTTTTCAATGCAAAATTGACTGGATTTGAGAATAGGACACCATTTTGCGTTTGGAGAACCCCTGATGTGCCTAAACAGTAGAAACCCCCCACAAATCACCCCATATTGGAAACTAGACCCCCTAATTAACTGATCTAGATGTGTTGTGATGTGTTTTGAGAACTTTGAACCCTCAAGTGTTTCACTACAGTTTATAACGCAGAGCTGTGAAAATAAAAAAATCCTTTTTTTTTTCCACAAAAATTATTTTTCAGCCCCCAGTTTTGTATTTTCCCAAGGGTAATGGGAGAAATTGGACACCAAAAGTTGTTGTCCAATTTTTCCTGTGAACGCTGATAACCCATATGTGGGGGGGAACCACCGTTTGGGCACATGGCAGAGCTCGGAAGGAGGGCCGTTTGGAACAGACTTAGATGGATTGGTCTGCAGGCGTCACGTTGCATTTGCAGAGCCCCTGATGTATCTAAACAGTAGAAACCCCCCACAAGTGACCTCATATTGTAAACTAGACCCCCTAGTTAACTTATCTAGATGTGTTGTGAGAACTTTGAACCCTCAAGTGTTTCACTACAGTTTATAACGCAGAGCCGTGAAAATAAAAAATCTTTTTCTTCCCACAAAAATTATTTTTTAGCACCCTGGTTTTTTCCCAAGTGTAGCAGGAGAAATTGGACCCCAAAAGTTGTTTTCCAATTTATCCTGAGTACTCTGATACCCCATATGTTGGGGTAAACCCCTGTTTGGGAGCACGCAAGAGCTTAGAAGGGAAGGAGCACTGTTTTACTTTTTCAACGCAGAATTGGCTGGAATTGAGATCGGACGCCATGTCACATTTGGAGAGCCCGTGATGTGCCTAAATAGTGGAAACCCCACAATTCTGACTGAAACCCTAACCCAAACATACCCCTATCCCTAATCCCAACCCTAACCATAACCCTAACCACTCCCCTAACCCGAACATGCCCCTAACCCTTATCCCAACCACAATCCTAACTCCAACACACCCCTAACCCTAATCCCAACCCTAACTACACCCCTAACTCCAACACACCCTTAACCTTAATCCCTACCATAACCCTAACCACACCCCTAACCCTAATCCCAACCCTAATCCCAACCGTAAATGTAATCCAAACCCTAACTTTAGCCCCAACCCTAACCCTAACTTTAGCCCCAACCCTAACCGTAACTTTAGCCCCAACCCTAACCGTAACTTTAGCCCCAACCCTAACCCTGACTTTAGCCCCAACCCTAACCATAACTTTAGCCTCAGCCCTAACCCTAACTTTAACCCCAACCATAACCCTAAGTGTAACCCCAACCCTAACTGTAGCCCTAACCCTAACTTTAGCCCCAACCCTAACCCTAACTTTAGCCCTAACCCTAACTTTAGCCCCAACCCTAACCCTAACTATAGCCCTAACCCTAACTTTAGCCCCAACCCTAACCCTAACCCTAATGGGAAAATGGAAATAAATACATTTTTAAATTTTTTTATTATTTTTCCCTAACTAAGGGGGTGATGAAGGGGGGTTTGATTTACTTTTATAGCATTTTTTTCCAGTGGATTTTTATGATTGGCAGCTGTCACACACTAAAAGACGCTTTTTATTGCAAAAAATAGTTTTAGCGTCTCCGCATTTTGAGACCTATAATTTTTCCATATTTTGGTCCACAGAGTCATGTGAGGTCTTGTTTTTGCGGGATGAGTTGATGCTTTTATCGGTACCATTTTTGGGAACATGACATTTTGTGATCACTTTTTATTCCTATTTTTGTCAGGCAGAATGACCAAAAACCAGCCATTCATGAATTTCTTTTGGGAGGGTCGTTTATACTGTTCCACGTTTGGTAAAATTGATAAAGCAGTTTTATTCTTCGGGTCAGTACGATTGCAGCGATACCTCATTTATATCATTATTTTATGTTTTGGCGCTTTTATACGATAAAAACTATTATATAAAAAATAAATATTTTTGCATTGCCTTATTCTGAGGACTATAACTTTTTAATTTTTTTGCTGATGATGCTATATGGCAGCTCGTTTTTTGCGGGACAAGATGACGTTTTTAGCGGTTCCATGGTTATTTATATGCGTCTTTTTGATCGCGTGTTTTTCCACTTTTTGTTCGGCGGTATGATAATAAAGCGTTGTTTTTTGCCTAGTTTTTTTTTTCTTTACGGTGTTCACTGAAGGGGTTAACTAGTGGGACAGTTTTATAGGTCGGGTCGTTACGGATACTAAATATGTGTACTTTTATTGTTTGTTTATTTAGATAAAGAAATATATTTATTGGAAGAATATTTTTTTTTCTTTATTTAGGATTTTTTTTTTTTACACATGTAAGTATATATTTTTTTTACTTTATACCATTGCCCCGGGGGGGACATCACAGTACAGTATACTTTGCAATGCACTGTGTCAGATCAGCGATCTGGCAGGTACTGCAGGGAGGCTTCCAAGTGCCTGCTCTGAGCAGGAGCTTGCAGGCCCCTCCCTTCAGGACCCAGAAGTATCCCAGTGGTCATTTCCCTCGACGGGATAGTGTGTCATATGGGATTAAGGGGTTAACTGGCAGCATACTTGGGACTACAGAATAGGAGAAGGACTCGAGTATTTTAGTTTCAAGTAAGCTGAGCAGCTGAGTAGCTGTAAAAGCAAACAAGATTTTAGGGTGTATAAAAAGAGAGATAAATTCCCACGATCTCAACGTATTGTTACCCCTTTATAAATCACTAGTGAGGCCACATCTAGAATATGAGATCCAGTTTTGGGATCCACATTTTAAAAAGGATATCCAGAAGTTAAAATCAGTTCAAAGACGTGCAACTAGATTATTACAAGGGATGGAAGGCCGGGAAAGGTCAGAGAGGCCCGGCGCCGGCGCACTGCAGTACTTTGCTCTGCCCTAAACAGGGCAGACAAAGTACACCTGCGCCGGAGCCGCAGCGTGAAGACAAGAAGAGGACGTCATCGTAAGAAGATGCCCATCGGATCGGACCGCCCACCCAGGTGAGTATAATCTAACCTCTTTTTCTCATCTTTCAGGATACATCGTGGGCTTATCTACAGCATTCCAGAATGCTGTAGATAATCCCCTGATGCCGGTGGGCTTAGCTCACCTTCGATTTTGGGGGTGACAGGTTCCCTTTAACAACCCTAGCTGGCCATATGGTGTGTGACACATAAGCAGACCCATCTTCATAGAATGGTAGAGTTGGAAGGGACCTCCTGGGTCATTTGTTTCATTTATGAAGGAAGGACTCTTAAAGTCACAGAGCCTATTTTTACTGATGCATCAGGCGGCATTAATCTTCTTATAGGGCCATTATGAAACAGTGGGTCTCCTAAGCTGTTGTAGCCTATGCTGTGAGTAGATGGGCTGCCAAGAATTACAACGCACAATAGTTCCCCTGTCATAAGATGTCCAGGGGGACTCCTGAAAAAGTGTTGCATTGAATTGAAGGTCTGCCCTGCTACCAATTCATATGCACCCCATTAGGCCTTTGAACCCACATACTGGATGGGCCCATGAAAATCCACTTCACAATATTCAGTTTGTACTCCAGTACTTCTCTGTTTTACAGTGACAGCAATGCCAGCCCTGCTGCATAGTCATATGTACCCCATTATGCCTTGGAACCCACATACTGGATGGGCCCATGAAAATCTACTTCACAATATTCATTTTGTGCTCCCGTACTCCTTTGTTTTACACATTGGCAGCAAGGCCAGCCCTGCTGCATAGTCAGTCATATGCACCCCATTAGGCCTTTGAACCCACATACTGGATGGGCCCATGAAAATCCACTTCACAATATTCATCTTGTACTCCCGCACTCCTCTGTTTCACACAATGGCAGCAAGGCAAGCCCTGCTGCATAGTCATATGTGTTATGATCCTTAGTGGTTGAGGATAACAAATTACTCCAGCTAAGTAACAAACATAGGACAAGCTCTAGGGAGGTGGTAAACTGGACTGACCGCAAAACTGAACCTATCCAAACACACTAGAGGTAGCCGGTGAACGTGCCTAAAAATCCTAGACGTCTCGAGCCAGCCTGAGGAACTAACTACCCCTAGAGAGAAAGAAAGACCTCTCTTGCCTCCAGAGAAATAATCCCCAAAGATATAGAAGCCCCAACATATAATAACGGTGAGGTAAGAGGAAGGCACATACACAGGGGTGAAAGCAGATTCAGCAAATGAGGCCCACTAATACTAGATAGCAGAAAATAGGAAAGGGGTCTGTGCGGTCAGTAAAAAACCCTTACAAAATATCCACACTGAGATTTCAAGAACCCCTGCACCAACTAACGGTGTGGGGGGAGAAACTCAGTCCCCTAGAGCAACCAGCAAGCGAGGAGATCACATTTTAGCAAGCTGGACAAGAAACATGATGAATGCTGATAATCAAAAAAGGAGCAAACAAAAACTTAGCTTGTCTTGGAGAGACTGGGAGCAAGGTAGTCACAAGGAATCTGAAGAGCACTGAATTCACTGATAGCAGGCAAGGAACTGAGTATCCAGGTGAGCTAAATAGAAAACCAACCAAGGATAACGAACCAGCTGATGCAGCCAACCTGCAGAAAGACAACACTACACAGTACCGCTTGTGACCACTAGAGGGAGCCTAAAAATAGAGTTCACAACAGTACCCCCCCCCTTGAGGAGGGGTCACCGAACCCTCATCAAGACCCCCAGGGCGATCAGGATGAGCCGCATGGAAGGCACAAACCAAATCGGCCGCATGAACATCAGAGGCGACAACCCAGGAATTATCCTCCTGACCATAGCCCTTCCACTTAACCAAATATTGAAGCCTCCGTCTAGAGATACGAGAATCCAAAATCTTCTCCACCACATACTCCAATTCGCCCTCGACCAGCACCGGAGCAGGAGGCTCAACAGAAGGAACCACAGGTACCACATACCTCCGCAACAAAGACCTATGGAACACATTATGAATGGCAAACGATGCTGGGAGATCCAAACGAAAAGACACGGGGTTAAGGATTTCCAAGATCTTATAAGAACCGATGAAGCGAGGCTTGAATTTAGGAGAGGAGACCTTCATAGGAACATACCGAGAAGACAGCCACACCAAATCCCCAACACGAAGTCGGGGACCCACACCGCGGCGGTTGGCAAAGCGCTGAGCCTTCTCCTGTGACAACCTCAAATTGTCCACCACATGGTTCCAAATCTGCTGCAACCTATCCACCACAGAATCCACCCCAGGACAGTCGGAAGACTCAACCTGACCCGAGGAAAAACGAGGATGGAAACCAGAATTGCAGAAAAAAGGCGAAACCAAAGTAGCAGAACTAGCCCGATTATTAAGGGCAAACTCGGCCAATGGCAAAAAAGTCACCCAATCATTCTGATCAGCAGAAACAAAACATCTCAAATAAGTTTCCAACGTCTGATTAGTTCGCTCGGTTTGGCCATTAGTCTGAGGATGGAAGGCCGACGAAAAAGACAAATCAATGCCCATCTTAGCACAAAAAGTCCGCCAAAACCTGGACACAAACTGGGATCCTCTATCAGACACAATATTTTCAGGAATGCCGTGCAAGCGAACCACATTCTGAGAAAATAGAGGAACCAAATCGGAGGAGGAAGGCAACTTAGGCAAGGGCACCAAATGGACCATCTTGGAAAAACGATCACACACCACCCAGATGACAGACATTTTCTGAGATACTGGAAGATCCGAAATAAAATCCATGGAAATGTGCGTCCAAGGCCTTTTCGGGACAGGCAAAGGCAAAAGCAAACCGCTGGCACGAGAACAGCAAGGCTTAGCCCGAGCACAAATCCCACAAGACTGCACAAAGGAACGCACATCCCGCGACAAGGAAGGCCACCAGAAGGACCTAGCCACCAAATCTCTGGTACCAAAAATCCCAGGATGACCCGCCAACACCGAAGAATGAACCTCGGAAATAACTCTGCTGGTCCATCTATCCGGGACAAACAGTCTCTCTGGTGGACAACGGTCAGGTCTATCCGCCTGAAATTTCTGCAGCACTCGTCGCAAATCTGGGGAAATGGCAGACAAAATCACTCCCTCTCTGAGAATACCAGCCGGCTCAGAAACTCCCGGAGAGTCATGCACAAAACTCTTAGAAAGTGCATCAGCCTTCACGTTCTTCGAACCAGGCAGGTATGAGACCACGAAGTTGAAACGGGAGAAAAACAACGACCAACGAGCCTGTCTAGGATTCAGGCGTTTGGCAGATTCGAGGTAAATCAGATTTTTGTGATCAGTCAAGACCACCACACGATGTTTAGCTCCTTCGAGCCAATGTCGCCACTCCTCAAATGCCCACTTCATAGCCAACAACTCCCGATTACCAACATCATAATTCCGCTCGGCAGGCGAAAATTTTCTTGAAAAGAAAGCACATGGCTTCATCACAGAGCCATCAGAGCTTCTCTGCGACAAAACAGCCCCTGCTCCAATCTCAGAAGCATCAACCTCGACCTGGAAGGGGAGAGAGACATCTGGCTGACATAAGACTGGAGCTGAAGAAAACCGGTGCTTCAGCTCCCGAAAGGCCTCCACGGCCGCAGGAGACCAATTAGTCACATCAGAACCCTTCTTGGTCAAATCCGTCAAAGGTTTAACCACGCTAGAAAAATTAGCGATGAAACGACGGTAAAAATTAGCAAAACCCAAGAACTTCTGAAGACTCTTAACAGATGTAGGCTGAGTCCAGTCATGAATAGCCTGGACCTTGACTGGGTCCATCTCCACAGTAGAAGGGGAAAAAATAAAACCCAAAAAGGAGACCTTCTGTACTCCGAAGAGGCATTTTGAGCCCTTCACAAATAAAGCATTAGCACGCAGGACCTGAAACACCATCCTGACCTGCTTCACATGGGACTCCCAATCATCAGAAAAGACCAAAATGTCATCCAGATAAACAATCATAAATTTATCCAGATATTCTCGGAAGATGTCATGCATGAAGGACTGAAACACAGAAGGAGCATTAGAGAGTCCAAAAGGCATCACCAAGTACTCAAAATGGCCTTCGGGCGTATTAAATGCTGTTTTCCATTCATCTCCCTGCTTAATGCGCACAAGGTTATACGCACCACGGAGATCTATCTTGGTGAACCAACTGGCACCCTTAATCCGAGCAAACAAATCAGACAATAATGGTAAAGGATACTGAAATTTGACTGTGATTTTATTCAGAAGACGATAATCTATACAAGGTCTCAAAGAACCGTCCTTCTTGGCCACAAAAAAAAATCCTGCACCAAGAGGGGAAGAGGATGGGCGAATATGTCCCTTCTCCAAAGACTCCTTTATATAACTCCGCATCGCGGCATGCTCTGGTATAGACAAATTAAAAAGTCATCCCTTAGGGAATTTACTACCAGGAATTAAATTTATAGCACAGTCACAATCCCTATGAGGGGGCAGGGCACTGGACCTGGGCTCATCAAATACATCCTGGTAGTCAGTAGTGTTGAGCATTCCGATACTGCAAGTATCGGGTATCGGCCGATACTTGCTGTATCGGAATTTCCGATACCGAGATCCGATACTTTTGTGGTATCGGGTATCGGGTATCGCAACAACATTAATGTAATAATGTGTAAAAAAGAGAATTAAAATAAAAAATATCGCTATACTCACCTCTCCGACGCAGCCGGGATCTCAGCGAGGGAACCGGCAGCGTTGTTTGTTTAAATTTCGCGCTTTTACTTGGTTACGTGAAGTCCCGGCTTGTGATTGGTCAGGGCGGCCATGTTGCCGGGACGCGGACCAATCACAGCAAGCCGTGACGAAATTACGTCACGGCTTGCTGTGATTGGTCCGCGTCCCGGCAACATGGCAGCCATTAACCAATCACAAGCCGTGACGTCACGGGAGGCTGGACATGCGCGTATTTTGAAAAGCGCGCGTGTCCAGCCTCCAGTGACGTCCCGGCAACATGGCCGCCATTAACCAATCACAAGCCGGGATGTCACGGGAGGCTGGACATGCGCGTATTTTGAAAAGCGCGCGTGTCCAGCCTCCCGTGACGTCACGGCTTGTGATTGGTTAATGGCGGCCATGTTGCCGGGACGCGGACCAATCACAGCAAGCCGTGACGTAATTTCGTCACGGCTTGCTGTGATTGGTTCGCGTCCCGGCAACATGGCGCCGTGACCAATCATAAGCCGGGACGTCACTGGAGGCTGGACACGCGCGCTTTTCAAAATACGCGCATGTCCAGCCTCCCGTGACGTCACGGCTTGTGATTGGTTAATGGCGGCCATGTTGCCGGGACGCGGACCAATCACAGCAAGCCGTGACGTAATTTCGTCACGGCTTGCTGTGATTGGTCCGCGTCCCGGCAACATGGCCGCCCTGACCAATCACAAGCCGGGACCTCACGTAACCAAGTAAAAGCGCGAATTTTAAACAAACAACGCTGCCGGTTCCCTCGCTGAGGTCCAGGCTGCGTCGGACAGGAGAGTATAGCAATATTTTTTATTTTAATTCTTTCTTTTACACATTAATATGGTTCCCAGGGCCTGAAGGAGAGTTTCCTCTCCTTCAGACCCTGGGAACCATCAGGAATACCGTCCGATACCTGAGTCCCATTGACTTGTATTGGTATCGGGTATCGGTATCGGATTGGATCCGATACTTTGCCGGTATCGGCCGATACTTTCCGATACCGATACTTTCAAGTATCGGACGGTATCGCTCAACACTAGTAGTCAGACAAAAACTCAGGGACCTCAGAAGGAGTGGAAGAAGCAATAGACACCAACGGAGTATCGCCATGAATTCCCTGACAACCCCAACTTGACACAGACATAGCTTTCCAATCTAAAACTGGATTATGAGCCTGCAGCCATGGCAGACCCAAAACGACAACATCATGCAAATTATGCAAAACAAGAAAGCGAATCACCTCCTGATGTACGGGAGTCATGCACATGGTCATTTGCGTCCAATACTGAGGCTTATTCTCAGCCAATGGCATAGCATCAATTCCCCTCAGAGGAATAGGAAATTCCAAAGGCTCCAGGACAAAAGCACAGCGCCTGGCAAATGACAAATCCATCAGATTCAGGGCAGCACCCGAATCCACAAAAGCCATAACCGGGTAAGACGACAAAGAACAAATCAAAGTAACAGACAAAATAAATTTAGGCTGTATAGTACCAATGGTGACAGGTTTAGCGATTTTCTTTAAGCGTTTAGAGCATGCTGAGATAACATGAGTAGAATCACCACAGTAAAAGCACAACCCATTTTGACGTCTATGACTTTGTCGCTCAATTCTGGTCAGAGTTCGGTCACATTGCATAGACTCAGGTCTCTGTTCAGAAAATACCGCCAAAGGATGAGCAGATTTGCGCTCCCGCAAACGCCGATCAACCTGAATGGCTAAAGCCATAGAATCACTCAGACTTGTAGGGGTGGGAAACCCCACCATAACATTCTTAATGGCTTCAGAAAGACCTTCTCTGAAATTTGCAGCCAGGGCACACTCATTCCATTGAGTAAGCACCGACCATTTCCGAAATTTTTGACAATACACCTCTGCTTCATCCTGACCTTGAGAGATAGCCAGCAACGCTTTTTCTGCCTGATCCTCAAGATTAGGCTCCTCATAATGCAATCCAAGAGCCAGAAAAAATACATCTACATTTAGCAATGCAGGATCTCCTGGCGCCAGAGAGAAGGCCCAATCTTGAGGGTCGCCACGCAACAAGGAGATAACAATTTTAACTTGCTGAGCGGAATCACCAGAGGAACGAGGTCTCAGAGATAGAAATAACTTACAATTATTCTTAAAATTCAGAAACCTAGATCTATCTCCAGAAAACAACTCAGGAATGGGTATCTTTGGCTCTGACATAGGGCTATGAATAACAAAATCCTGAATACTTTGCACCCGTGCAGTAAGATGATCCACACTAGAAGTCAGAGTCTGAACATTCATGTCTGCAGCTGAGCTCAAAACCACCCAGAGTTCAAGGGGATGAAAGAAGCTAAACAGACTGCAGCAAAGGAAAAGCGGGAGAAGAAAAAAATGTACTCAGGTCTTCTTTTTATCCCACTTCTGCGATGCACTAAACACTCTTTGGCCTGCTATACTGTTATGATCCTTAGTGGTTGAGGATAACAAATTACTCCAGCTAAGTAACAAACATAGGACAACCTCTAGGGAGGTGGTAAACTGGACTGACCGCAAAACTGAACCTATCCAAACACACTAGAGGTAGCCAGTGAACGTGCCTAAAAATCCTAGACGTCTCGAGCCAGCCTGAGGAACTAACTACCCCTAGAGAGAAAGAAAGACCTCTCTTGCCTCCAGAGAAATAATCCCCAAAGATATAGAAGCCCCAACATATAATAACGGTGAGGTAAGAGGAAGGCACATACACAGGGGTGAAAGCAGATTCAGCAAATGAGGCCCACTAATACTAGATAGCAGAAAATAGGAAAGGGGTCTGTGCGGTCAGTAAAAAACCCTTACAAAATATCCACACTGAGATTTCAAGAACCCCTGCACCAACTAACGGTGTGGGGGGAGAAACTCAGTCCCCTAGAGCAACCAGCAAGCGAGGAGATCACATTTTAGCAAGCTGGACAAGAAACATGATGAATGCTGATAATCAAAAAAGGAGCAAACAAAAACTTAGCTTGTCTTGGAGAGACTGGGAGCAAGGTAGTCACAAGGAATCTGAAGAGCACTGAATTCACTGATAGCAGGCAAGGAACTGAGTATCCAGGTGAGCTAAATAGAAAACCAACCAAGGATAACGAACCAGCTGATGCAGCCAACCTGCAGAAAGACAACACTACACAGTACCGCTTGTGACCACTAGAGGGAGCCTAAAAATAGAGTTCACAACAGTACCCCCCCCCTTGAGGAGGGGTCACCGAACCCTCATCAAGACCCCCAGGGCGATCAGGATGAGCCGCATGGAAGGCACAAACCAAATCGGCCGCATGAACATCAGAGGCGACAACCCAGGAATTATCCTCCTGACCATAGCCCTTCCACTTAACCAAATATTGAAGCCTCCGTCTAGAGATACGAGAATCCAAAATCTTCTCCACCACATACTCCAATTCGCCCTCGACCAGCACCGGAGCAGGAGGCTCAACAGAAGGAACCACAGGTACCACATACCTCCGCAACAAAGACCTATGGAACACATTATGAATGGCAAACGATGCTGGGAGATCCAAACGAAAAGACACCGGGTTAAGGATTTCCAAGATCTTATAAGAACCGATGAAGCGAGGCTTGAATTTAGGAGAGGAGACCTTCATAGGAACATACCGAGAAGACAGCCACACCAAATCCCCAACACAAAGTCGGGGACCCACACCGCGGCGGTTGGCAAAGCGCTGAGCCTTCTCCTGTGACAACCTCAAATTGTCCACCACATGGTTCCAAATCTGCTGCAACCTATCCACCACAGAATCCACCCCAGGACAGTCGGAAGACTCAACCTGACCCGAGGAAAAACGAGGATGGAAACCAGAATTGCAGAAAAAAGGCGAAACCAAAGTAGCAGAACTAGCCCGATTATTAAGGGCAAACTCGGCCAATGGCAAAAAAGTCACCCAATCATTCTGATCAGCAGAAACAAAACATCTCAAATAAGTTTCCAACGTCTGATTAGTTCGCTCGGTTTGGCCATTAGTCTGAGGATGGAAGGCCGACGAAAAAGACAAATCAATGCCCATCTTAGCACAAAAAGTCCGCCAAAACCTGGACACAAACTGGGATCCTCTATCAGACACAATATTTTCAGGAATGCCGTGCAAGCGAACCACATTCTGAGAAAATAGAGGAACCAAATCGGAGGAGGAAGGCAACTTAGGCAAGGGCACCAAATGGACCATCTTGGAAAAACGATCACACACCACCCAGATGACAGACATTTTCTGAGATACTGGAAGATCCGAAATAAAATCCATGGAAATGTGCGTCCAAGGCCTTTTCGGGACAGGCAAAAGCAAACCGCTGGCACGAGAACAGCAAGGCTTAGCCCGAGCACAAATCCCACAAGACTGCACAAAGGAACGCACATCCCGCGACAAGGAAGGCCACCAGAAGGACCTAGCCACCAAATCTCTGGTACCAAAAATCCCAGGATGACCCGCCAACACCGAAGAATGAACCTCGGAAATAACTCTGCTGGTCCATCTATCCGGGACAAACAGTCTCTCTGGTGGACAACGGTCAGGTCTATCCGCCTGAAATTTCTGCAGCACTCGTCGCAAATCTGGGGAAATGGCAGACAAAATCACTCCCTCTCTGAGAATACCAGCCGGCTCAGAAACTCCCGGAGAGTCATGCACAAAACTCTTAGAAAGTGCATCAGCCTTCACGTTCTTCGAACCAGGCAGGTATGAGACCACGAAGTTGAAACGGGAGAAAAACAACGACCAACGAGCCTGTCTAGGATTCAGGCGTTTGGCAGATTCGAGGTAAATCAGATTTTTGTGATCAGTCAAGACCACCACACGATGTTTAGCTCCTTCGAGCCAATGTCGCCACTCCTCAAATGCCCACTTCATAGCCAACAACTCCCGATTACCAACATCATAATTCCGCTTGGCAGGCGAAAATTTTCCTGAAAAGAAAGCACATGGCTTCATCACAGAGCCATCAGAGCTTCTCTGCGACAAAACAGCCCCTGCTCCAATCTCAGAAGCATCAACCTCGACCTGGAAGGGGAGAGAGACATCTGGCTGACATAAGACTGGAGCTGAAGAAAACCGGTGCTTCAGCTCCCGAAAGGCCTCCACGGCCGCAGGAGACCAATTAGTCACATCAGAACCCTTCTTGGTCAAATCCGTCAAAGGTTTAACCACGCTAGAAAAATTAGCGATGAAACGACGGTAAAAATTAGCAAAACCCAAGAACTTCTGAAGACTCTTAACAGACGTGGGCTGAGTCCAGTCATGAATAGCCTGGACCTTGACTGGGTCCATCTCCACAGTAGAAGGGGAAAAAATAAAACCCAAAAAGGAGACCTTCTGTACTCCGAAGAGGCATTTTGAGCCCTTCACAAATAAAGCATTAGCACGCAGGACCTGAAACACCACCCTGACCTGCTTCACATGGGACTCCCAATCATCAGAAAAGACCAAAATGTCATCCAGATAAACAATCATAAATTTATCCAGATATTCTCGGAAGATGTCATGCATGAAGGACTGAAACACAGAAGGAGCATTAGAGAGTCCAAAAGGCATCACCAAGTACTCAAAATGGCCTTCGGGCGTATTAAATGCTGTTTTCCATTCATCTCCCTGCCTAATGCGCACAAGGTTATACGCACCACGGAGATCTATCTTGGTGAACCAACTGGCACCCTTAATCCGAGCAAACAAATCAGACAATAATGGTAAAGGATACTGAAATTTGACTGTGATTTTATTCAGAAGACGATAATCTATACAAGGTCTCAAAGAACCGTCCTTCTTGGCCACAAAAAAAAATCCTGCACCAAGAGGGGAAGAGGATGGGCGAATATGTCCCTTCTCCAAAGACTCCTTTATATAACTCCGCATCGCGGCATGCTCTGGTATAGACAAATTAAAAAGTCATCCCTTAGGGAATTTACTACCAGGAATTAAATTTATAGCACAGTCACAATCCCTATGAGGGGGCAGGGCACTGGACCTGGGCTCATCAAATACATCCTGGTAGTCAGACAAAAACTCAGGGACCTCAGAAGGAGTGGAAGAAGCAATAGACACCAACGGAGTATCGCCATGAATTCCCTGACAACCCCAACTTGACACAGACATAGCTTTCCAATCTAAAACTGGATTATGAGCCTGCAGCCATGGCAGACCCAAAACGACAACATCATGCAAATTATGCAAAACAAGAAAGCGAATTACCTCCTGATGTACGGGAGTCATGCACATGGTCATTTGCGTCCAATACTGAGGCTTATTCTCAGCCAATGGCGTAGCATCAATTCCCCTCAGAGGAATAGGAAATTCCAAAGGCTCCAGGACAAAAGCACAGCGCCTGGCAAACGACAAATCCATCAGATTCAGGGCAGCACCCGAATCCACAAAAGCCATAACCGGGTAAGACGACAAAGAACAAATCAAAGTAACAGACAAAATAAATTTAGGCTGTATAGTACCAATGGTGACAGGTTTAGCGATTTTCTTTAAGCGTTTAGAGCATGCTGAGATAACATGAGTAGAATCACCACAGTAAAAGCACAACCCATTTTGACGTCTATGACTTTGTCGCTCAATTCTGGTCAGAGTTCGGTCACATTGCATAGACTCAGGTCTCTGTTCAGAAAATACCGCCAAAGGATGAGCAGATTTGCGCTCCCGCAAACGCCGATCAACCTGAATGGCTAAAGCCATAGAATCACTCAGACTTGTAGGGGTGGGAAACCCCACCATAACATTCTTAATGGCTTCAGAAAGACCTTCTCTGAAATTTGCAGCCAGGGCACACTCATTCCATTGAGTAAGCACCGACCATTTCCGAAATTTTTGACAATACACCTCTGCTTCATCCTGACCTTGAGAGATAGCCAGCAACGCTTTTTCTGCCTGATCCTCAAGATTAGGCTCCTCATAATGCAATCCAAGAGCCAGAAAAAATACATCTACATTTAGCAATGCAGGATCTCCTGGCGCCAGAGAGAAGGCCCAATCTTGAGGGTCGCCACGCAACAAGGAGATAACAATTTTAACTTGCTGAGCGGAATCACCAGAGGAACGAGGTCTCAGAGATAGAAATAACTTACAATTATTCTTAAAATTCAGAAACCTAGATCTATCTCCAGAAAACAACTCAGGAATGGGTATCTTTGGCTCTGACATAGGGCTATGAATAACAAAATCCTGAATACTTTGCACCCGTGCAGTAAGATGATCCACACTAGAAGTCAGAGTCTGAACATTCATGTCTGCAGCTGAGCTCAAAACCACCCAGAGTTCAAGGGGATGAAAGAAGCTAAACAGACTGCAGCAAAGGAAAAGCGGGAGAAAAAAAAAATGTACTCAGGTCTTCTTTTTATCCCACTTCTGCGATGCACTAAACACTCTTTGGCCTGCTATACTGTTATGATCCTTAGTGGTTGAGGATAACAAATTACTCCAGCTAAGTAACAAACATAGGACAACCTCTAGGGAGGTGGTAAACTGGACTGACCGCAAAACTGAACCTATCCAAACACACTAGAGGTAGCCAGTGAACGTGCCTAAAAATCCTAGACGTCTCGAGCCAGCCTGAGGAACTAACTACCCCTAGAGAGAAAGAAAGACCTCTCTTGCCTCCAGAGAAATAATCCCCAAAGATATAGAAGCCCCAACATATAATAACGGTGAGGTAAGAGGAAGGCACATACACAGGGGTGAAAGCAGATTCAGCAAATGAGGCCCACTAATACTAGATAGCAGAAAATAGGAAAGGGGTCTGTGCGGTCAGTAAAAAACCCTTACAAAATATCCACACTGAGATTTCAAGAACCCCTGCACCAACTAACGGTGTGGGGGGAGAAACTCAGTCCCCTAGAGCAACCAGCAAGCGAGGAGATCACATTTTAGCAAGCTGGACAAGAAACATGATGAATGCTGATAATCAAAAAAGGAGCAAACAAAAACTTAGCTTGTCTTGGAGAGACTGGGAGCAAGGTAGTCACAAGGAATCTGAAGAGCACTGAATTCACTGATAGCAGGCAAGGAACTGAGTATCCAGGTGAGCTAAATAGAAAACCAACCAAGGATAACGAACCAGCTGATGCAGCCAACCTGCAGAAAGACAACACTACACAGTACCGCTTGTGACCACTAGAGGGAGCCTAAAAATAGAGTTCACAACAGTACCCCCCCCCTTGAGGAGGGGTCACCGAACCCTCATCAAGACCCCCAGGGCGATCAGGATGAGCCGCATGGAAGGCACAAACCAAATCGGCCGCATGAACATCAGAGGCGACAACCCAGGAATTATCCTCCTGACCATAGCCCTTCCACTTAACCAAATATTGAAGCCTCCGTCTAGAGATACGAGAATCCAAAATCTTCTCCACCACATACTCCAATTCGCCCTCGACCAGCACCGGAGCAGGAGGCTCAACAGAAGGAACCACAGGTACCACATACCTCCGCAACAAAGACCTATGGAACACATTATGAATGGCAAACGATGCTGGGAGATCCAAACGAAAAGACACCGGATTAAGGATTTCCAAGATCTTATAAGAACCGATGAAGCGAGGCTTGAATTTAGGAGAGGAGACCTTCATAGGAACATACCGAGAAGACAGCCACACCAAATCCCCAACACGAAGTCGGGGACCCACACCGCGGCGGTTGGCAAAGCGCTGAGCCTTCTCCTGTGACAACCTCAAATTGTCCACCACATGGTTCCAAATCTGCTGCAACCTATCCACCACAGAATCCACCCCAGGACAGTCGGAAGACTCAACCTGACCCGAGGAAAAACGAGGATGGAAACCAGAATTGCAGAAAAAAGGCGAAACCAAAGTAGCAGAACTAGCCCGATTATTAAGGGCAAACTCGGCCAATGGCAAAAAAGTCACCCAATCATTCTGATCAGCAGAAACAAAACATCTCAAATAAGTTTCCAACGTCTGATTAGTTCGCTCGGTTTGGCCATTAGTCTGAGGATGGAAGGCCGACGAAAAAGACAAATCAATGCCCATCTTAGCACAAAAAGTCCGCCAAAACCTGGACACAAACTGGGATCCTCTATCAGACACAATATTTTCAGGAATGCCGTGCAAGCGAACCACATTCTGAGAAAATAGAGGAACCAAATCGGAGGAGGAAGGCAACTTAGGCAAGGGCACCAAATGGACCATCTTGGAAAAACGATCACACACCACCCAGATGACAGACATTTTCTGAGATACTGGAAGATCCGAAATAAAATCCATGGAAATGTGCGTCCAAGGCCTTTTCGGGACAGGCAAAAGCAAACCGCTGGCACGAGAACAGCAAGGCTTAGCCCGAGCACAAATCCCACAAGACTGCACAAAGGAACGCACATCCCGCGACAAGGAAGGCCACCAGAAGGACCTAGCCACCAAATCTCTGGTACCAAAAATCCCAGGATGACCCGCCAACACCGAAGAATGAACCTCGGAAATAACTCTGCTGGTCCATCTATCCGGGACAAACAGTCTCTCTGGTGGACAACGGTCAGGTCTATCCGCCTGAAATTTCTGCAGCACTCGTCGCAAATCTGGGGAAATGGCAGACAAAATCACTCCCTCTCTGAGAATACCAGCCGGCTCAGAAACTCCCGGAGAGTCATGCACAAAACTCTTAGAAAGTGCATCAGCCTTCACGTTCTTCGAACCAGGCAGGTATGAGACCACGAAGTTGAAACGGGAGAAAAACAACGACCAACGAGCCTGTCTAGGATTCAGGCGTTTGGCAGATTCGAGGTAAATCAGATTTTTGTGATCAGTCAAGACCACCACACGATGTTTAGCTCCTTCGAGCCAATGTCGCCACTCCTCAAATGCCCACTTCATAGCCAACAACTCCCGATTACCAACATCATAATTCCGCTTGGCAGGCGAAAATTTTCCTGAAAAGAAAGCACATGGCTTCATCACAGAGCCATCAGAGCTTCTCTGCGACAAAACAGCCCCTGCTCCAATCTCAGAAGCATCAACCTCGACCTGGAAGGGGAGAGAGACATCTGGCTGACATAAGACTGGAGCTGAAGAAAACCGGTGCTTCAGCTCCCGAAAGGCCTCCACGGCCGCAGGAGACCAATTAGTCACATCAGAACCCTTCTTGGTCAAATCCGTCAAAGGTTTAACCACGCTAGAAAAATTAGCGATGAAACGACGGTAAAAATTAGCAAAACCCAAGAACTTCTGAAGACTCTTAACAGACGTGGGCTGAGTCCAGTCATGAATAGCCTGGACCTTGACTGGGTCCATCTCCACAGTAGAAGGGGAAAAAATAAAACCCAAAAAGGAGACCTTCTGTACTCCGAAGAGGCATTTTGAGCCCTTCACAAATAAAGCATTAGCACGCAGGACCTGAAACACCACCCTGACCTGCTTCACATGGGACTCCCAATCATCAGAAAAGACCAAAATGTCATCCAGATAAACAATCATAAATTTATCCAGATATTCTCGGAAGATGTCATGCATGAAGGACTGAAACACAGAAGGAGCATTAGAGAGTCCAAAAGGCATCACCAAGTACTCAAAATGGCCTTCGGGCGTATTAAATGCTGTTTTCCATTCATCTCCCTGCCTAATGCGCACAAGGTTATACGCACCACGGAGATCTATCTTGGTGAACCAACTGGCACCCTTAATCCGAGCAAACAAATCAGACAATAATGGTAAAGGATACTGAAATTTGACTGTGATTTTATTCAGAAGACGATAATCTATACAAGGTCTCAAAGAACCGTCCTTCTTGGCCACAAAAAAAAATCCTGCACCAAGAGGGGAAGAGGATGGGCGAATATGTCCCTTCTCCAAAGACTCCTTTATATAACTCCGCATCGCGGCATGCTCTGGTATAGACAAATTAAAAAGTCATCCCTTAGGGAATTTACTACCAGGAATTAAATTTATAGCACAGTCACAATCCCTATGAGGGGGCAGGGCACTGGACCTGGGCTCATCAAATACATCCTGGTAGTCAGACAAAAACTCAGGGACCTCAGAAGGAGTGGAAGAAGCAATAGACACCAACGGAGTATCGCCATGAATTCCCTGACAACCCCAACTTGACACAGACATAGCTTTCCAATCTAAAACTGGATTATGAGCCTGCAGCCATGGCAGACCCAAAACGACAACATCATGCAAATTATGCAAAACAAGAAAGCGAATTACCTCCTGATGTACGGGAGTCATGCACATGGTCATTTGCGTCCAATACTGAGGCTTATTCTCAGCCAATGGCGTAGCATCAATTCCCCTCAGAGGAATAGGAAATTCCAAAGGCTCCAGGACAAAAGCACAGCGCCTGGCAAACGACAAATCCATCAGATTCAGGGCAGCACCCGAATCCACAAAAGCCATAACCGGGTAAGACGACAAAGAACAAATCAAAGTAACAGACAAAATAAATTTAGGCTGTATAGTACCAATGGTGACAGGTTTAGCGATTTTCTTTAAGCGTTTAGAGCATGCTGAGATAACATGAGTAGAATCACCACAGTAAAAGCACAACCCATTTTGACGTCTATGACTTTGTCGCTCAATTCTGGTCAGAGTTCGGTCACATTGCATAGACTCAGGTCTCTGTTCAGAAAATACCGCCAAAGGATGAGCAGATTTGCGCTCCCGCAAACGCCGATCAACCTGAATGGCTAAAGCCATAGAATCACTCAGACTTGTAGGGGTGGGAAACCCCACCATAACATTCTTAATGGCTTCAGAAAGACCTTCTCTGAAATTTGCAGCCAGGGCACACTCATTCCATTGAGTAAGCACCGACCATTTCCGAAATTTTTGACAATACACCTCTGCTTCATCCTGACCTTGAGAGATAGCCAGCAACGCTTTTTCTGCCTGATCCTCAAGATTAGGCTCCTCATAATGCAATCCAAGAGCCAGAAAAAATACATCTACATTTAGCAATGCAGGATCTCCTGGCGCCAGAGAGAAGGCCCAATCTTGAGGGTCGCCACGCAACAAGGAGATAACAATTTTAACTTGCTGAGCGGAATCACCAGAGGAACGAGGTCTCAGAGATAGAAATAACTTACAATTATTCTTAAAATTCAGAAACCTAGATCTATCTCCAGAAAACAACTCAGGAATGGGTATCTTTGGCTCTGACATAGGGCTATGAATAACAAAATCCTGAATACTTTGCACCCGTGCAGTAAGATGATCCACACTAGAAGTCAGAGTCTGAACATTCATGTCTGCAGCTGAGCTCAAAACCACCCAGAGTTCAAGGGGATGAAAGAAGCTAAACAGACTGCAGCAAAGGAAAAGCGGGAGAAAAAAAAAATGTACTCAGGTCTTCTTTTTATCCCACTTCTGCGATGCATTAAACACTCTTTGGCCTGCTATACTGTTATGATCCTTAGTGGTTGAGGATAACAAATTACTCCAGCTAAGTAACAAACATAGGACAAGCTCTAGGGAGGTGGTAAACTGGACTGACCGCAAAACTGAACCTATCCAAACACACTAGAGGTAGCCGGTGAACGTGCCTAAAAATCCTAGACGTCTCGAGCCAGCCTGAGGAACTAACTACCCCTAGAGAGAAAGAAAGACCTCTCTTGCCTCCAGAGAAATAATCCCCAAAGATATAGAAGCCCCAACATATAATAACGGTGAGGTAAGAGGAAGGCACATACACAGGGGTGAAAGCAGATTCAGCAAATGAGGCCCACTAATACTAGATAGCAGAAAATAGGAAAGGGGTCTGTGCGGTCAGTAAAAAACCCTTACAAAATATCCACACTGAGATTTCAAGAACCCCCGCACCAACTAACGGTGTGGGGGGAGAAACTCAGTCCCCTAGAGCAACCAGCAAGCGAGGAGATCACATTTTAGCAAGCTGGACAAGAAACATGATGAATGCTGATAATCAAAAAAGGAACAAACAAAAACTTAGCTTGTCTTGGAGAGACTGGGAGCAAGGTAGTCACAAGGAATCTGAAGAGCACTGAATTCATTGATAGCAGGCAAGGAACTGGGTATCCAGGTGAGCTAAATAGAAAACCAACCAAGGATAACGAACCAGCTGATGCAGCCAACCTGCAGAAAGACAACACTACACAGTACCGCTTGTGACCACTAGAGGGAGCCTAAAAATAGAGTTCACAACACATATGCACCCCATTACGCCTTGGAACCCACATACTGGATGGGCCCATGAAAATCCATTAGTATTTTTAATGGTATGATGGTTACCTCTTTGCACAATTATTTACAGGTGAATTTGTGAATTTTATTTGCCATGTTTTTAACACTAAAGTTCAGAAACGGCTTTAGAAAAGGCTGATATTTGCAATACAATGCAATTTTATTGCATACTACAAAATTCAGGGAATAATATGATTGTATAATGTGAGTGCGAACACTTTGTATATGTTAACTTACAAAGGTTAATAAGTACATATAAGGATTACATAAATATAGTGATTACTTATATATGAGGATTAACTACATACAGTATACTTAGATCATCAACAAGAGGCTTTTAAACATCATCCGTCTGGAATATCAGAGTTGCAAGACAAAGAACCTATGGGAGATTACCTACACTGCATGGGCGTCCCCAACTATGCAGGTATGAGCACACTGTACATGTACAGGTACCCCAGTTTTGGCATCTGTCTTAGTCATATTTCTCTGGTCTTATATAGTGATTTACACTATGTAGTCGCTCTAGTTTCACCCAGACCTTCAAATGGCCACTTTTCAAGGTAGGATGAAACTGAGATATCATGGAGTCATCAGACGAGGGGCCATAAATCCCTAGAAAATAAAAGCCACAAGGATTTAGATCAAACTACCACAGGCATAGTTTCAGAAAACCTTAATGTTTTACAATGACAAACAGCAAACATATAGAGGCTTAGAACTGTTTGTGAAGTGAATAAACAAATATTTATCAAGATTGTGTCACTATGAGCCTTGTCTGTCACATCTATAAATGTTTACAAGAAATGCAGCTATCTGATTGTCTGAATGCATTCAGTATACAGTATTTCAAACTTGTTTACAAATCGCCGTTTGTATATTCACCATTTGTACATTTGAGGCAGCCAAAGTTAAGGCTCTCAAGGAGAGAAACTAATATAGTGGACAAATAAATATTTTAATAATAATCTTAATAATAATCTTTATTTTTATATAGCGCTAGCATATTCCGCAGAGCTTTACAGTTTTGCACACATTATCATCACTGTCCCCGATGGGGCTCACAATCTAAATTCCCTATCAGTATGTCTTGGGAATGTGGGAGGAAACTGGAGTACCTGGAGGAAACCCTCCCAAACAGGGGGAGAACATACAAACTTCTTGCAGATGTTGTCCAAGGTGGGATTAGAACCCAGGACTCCAGCGCCGCAAGGCTGCAGAGCTATCCACTGAGCCACCGTGATATTTTTAATGAACTACTGAGCCAAACTAACAGCATAGCTTTATCAAATTTATATGAAGTGTATTGTGTTGTGAATTCTGTTTGTGGGCTCCCCCGGTGGTGTTTTATGGTAGTGCCACTTATTTGCCTTCTTCTATCCTTGATCACCTGTTGACACCCATTAGGGGAGTTTCCTATTTAAGGCTGCTTGGCTGCTGGTCTGATGCCGGCCAACAATGTATCAGTAGCATTCTGTTGCATTCTCCTGCCTCAAGATCCTGTTCAGCTAAGTTGAATTTTGTTTCTAGTTTATTCTATTTTTGTCCAGCTATTTGCAATGTGACTCTCTGTAGCTGGAAGCTCTCGTGGACTGGAATTGCCACTCCAGTGGCATGAGTTGTCACTGGAGTTTTAAAGTAATTTCAGGATGGTGTTTTTGAGTAGTGTTTTGAAGTTGACCGTGAAGTGACTCTTTCCTGTACTTCTGCTATCTAGTAAGCGGACCTCACTGTGCTAAATCTGCTGTTCATCCTACGTATGTCTTTTCCTCTTGACTCACCGTCAATATCTGTGGGGGGCTGCTATCTCCTTTTGGGGTTCATCTCTGGAGGTAAGGCAGGCCTGTATATTCCTCTGATAGGGGTAGTTAGATCTCCGGCTGGCGCGTGGTGTCTAGGGCATCGTAGGAAACACTCCCCGGCTACTTCCAGTGTCGTGTCAGGTTCAGGACACGGTCACTTTAGTTCCCATCACCCGAGAGCTAGTCCGTTGTTATTTTGATTTCCCTGCCATTGGGAAAATCATAATAGTATTGTGTCCAATGTTAGCAACCAGACAACACAATAAGGAGCTTTTCAAGTGAACTCTTTAAGGTACACAAATGTTATGAAGTGTTTGCCAACAAGGATGTGGTTTCACCAATGTGGGGTACTTTTTAAAAAAATATACTATTGCCATCACAGCCCCTCTTCCCAAACTTCACGAGCCTATAACAGTACACAGCATGTTCACCCTGGTGATCTAGTGGCAGTTAAACAAGAGACATTGCAGGAGACAGAGTTATGAATAAGACCCAATGTAGTGTTGTGTGTTATGGACCTAGTGGTTAGGTGCAACTGGAATGACCTGATGGTTAAACTAGAAGACAGGACAAGCTCTGGGAAGTGGGAACTCTGCTGACCGCAAATCCTAATCCTAACACACACTAGAAATAGCTGTGGAGCGTACCTAACTCTCCCTAGACTCCTCTTCACAGAGCTAACTACCCCTAAAGATAGGAAAATAAGCCTTACCTTGCCTCAGAGAAATTCCCCAAAGGTAAAGGCAGCCCCCCACATATATTAACTGTGAGTTAAGAGGAAAGTCACAAACACAGGGATGAAACAGGTTTCAGCAAAGGAGGCCAGACTTACTAGATAGACTGAGGATAGGAAAGGGATCTATGCGGTCAGCACAAAAAACTACAAAAAGCCACGCAGAGTGTGCAAAAAGACCCCCGCACCGACTCACGGTGCGGAGGTGCCACTCTGCAACCCAGAGCTTCCAGCTAGCAAGGCAATATCATGTTAGCAAGCTGGACTAGAACTTAGCAAACACTAAGAAACATATTCAGTACACAATGAACAACAAATGAACTAGCAGGGACTAAGCTTTTGCTGGAGTAGACAGGTCATCAGAAAGATCCGAGAGAGATCTGAACCAGTACTTATACATTGACAGCTGGCATGGAGTAACGATCTGAGTAGAGTTAAATAGAGAAGCCAGCCTAGCCGCAAACGAGGGCAGCTGAGGAAGCAACCTCAGAACCAGCAGTTCCACTCACAGCCACCAGAGGGAGTCCATGGACAGAACTCGCCGAAGTACCATTCATGACCACAGGAGGGAGTTCGAGAACGGAATTCACAACAGTACCCCCCTTGAGGAGGGGTCACCGAACACCTCACCAGAGCCCCCAGGCCAATCAGGATGAACCAAATGAAAGGCACGAACCAACTCGGCCGCATGGACATCGGAGGCAAAAACCCAGGAATTATCCTCCTGACCATAGCCCTTCCACATGACCAGGTACTGAAGTTTCCGTCTCGAAATAAGAGAATCTAAAATCTTCTCCACCACATACTCCAACTCCCCCTCGACCAACACCGGAGCAGGAGGGTCAACGGAGGGAACCATAGGCGCCACATATCTCCGCAACAACGACCTATGGAACACATTATGGATGGCAAAAGAAGCTGGAAGGGCCAAAAGAAACGACACAGGATTGAGAATTTCAGAAATCTTATAAGGACCAATGAAACGAGGCTTAAACTTAGGAGAAGAAACCTTCATAGGGACATGACGAGACGACAACCAAACCAAATCCCCAACACGAAGTCGGGGACCAACACAGCGACGGCGGTTGGCGAAACGTTGAGCCTTCTCCTGGGACAATGTCAAATTGTCCACTACATGAGTCCAAATTTGCTGCAACCTGTCCACCACAGAATCCACACCAGGACAGTCCGAAGGCTCAACCTGCCCTGAAGAAAAATGAGGATGAAAACCAGAATTACAAAAAAAAGGCGAAACCAAAGTAGCCGAACTGGCCCGATTATTAAGGGCGAACTCAGCCAATGGCAAGAAGGTCACCCAATCATCCTGATCAGCAGAAACAAAGCATCTCAGATAGCTCTCCAAAGTCTGATTAGTTCGTTCGGTTTGGCCATTTGTCTGAGGATGGAAAGCCGAAGAGAAAGACAAATCAATGCCCATCTTAGCACAAAAGGACCGCCAAAACCTTGAAACAAACTGGGAACCTCTGTCCGACACGATGTTCTCCGGAATGCCATGCAAACGAACCACATGCTGGAAAAATAGTGGAACCAAATCAGAGGAGGAAGGTAATTTAGGCAAGGGTACCAAATGGACCATCTTAGAGAAGCGATCACAAACCACCCAGATGACCGACATCCTTTGAGAGACAGGGAGATCTGAAATAAAATCCATGGAAACATGCGTCCAAGGCCTTTTCGGGACTGGCAAGGGCAAAAGTAACCCACTGGCACGAGAACAGCAGGACTTAGCCCGAGCACAATTCCCACAGGACTGCACAAAAGAACGCACATCCCGTGACAAGGAAGGCCACCAAAAGGACCTAGCCACCAAATCTCTAGTACCAAAAATCCCAGGATGACCAGCCAACACCGAACAATGAACCTCAGAGATAACTCTACTAGTCCATCTATCAGGGACAAACAGTTTCTCTGCTGGACAACGGTCAGGTCTATCAGCCTGAAACTCCTGCAGCGCCCGCCGCAAATCAGGTGAGATGGCAGACAGAATTACCCCCTCTTTGAGAATACCAGCCGGCTCAGGAACTCCCGGGGAATCAGGCACAAAACTCCTTGAAAGGGCATCGGCCTTCACATTCATAGAACCTGGAAGGTATGAAACCACAAAATTGAAACGGGAGAAAAACAGCGACCATCGAGCCTGTCTAGGATTCAACCGCTTAGCAGACTCGAGATAAGTCAGATTCTTGTGATCAGTTAAGACTAGTGTTGAGCGATACCATCCGATACTTGAAAGTATCGGTATCGGAAAGTATCGGCCGATACCGGCAAAGTATCGGATCTAATCCGATACCGATACCCGATACCAATACAAGTCAATGGGACTCAAGTATCGGACGGTATTCCTGATGGTTCCCAGGGTCTGAAGGAGAGGAAACTCTCCTTCAGGCCCTGGGAACCATATTAATGTGTAAAATAAAGAATTAAAATAAAAAATATTGCTATACTCACCTCACCGAGGGAACCGACAGCGTTGTTTGCTTAAAATGCGCGCTTTTCCTTCCTTCCGTGACGTCACGGCTTCTGATTGGTCGTGTGCCGCCCATGTGGCCGCGACGCGACCAATCACAGCAAGCCGTGACGTAATCTTCAGGTCCTTCTAGGCATTCAGTATTTTAAAATTACGTTCCGGCTTTGTGATTGGTCGCGTCGCGGTCACATGGGCAACGCGACCAATCACAAGCCGTGACGTCACGGGAGGCAGGAGACGCGCGCATTTTAAAATGCGCGCGTGTCCAGCCTCCCGTGACGTCACGGCTTGTGATTGGTCGCGTGGCTCATGTGACCGCGACGCGACCAATCACAAGCCAGAACGTAATTTTAAAATCCTGAAGGACCTGAAATTACGTCACGGCTTGCTGGGATTGGTTGCGTCGCGGCCACATGGGCGACGCGACCAATCACAAGCCGTGACGTCACGGGAGGCTGGACACGCGCGCATTTTAAAATGCGCGCGTCTCCTGCCTCCCGTGACGTCACGGCTTGTGATTGGTCGCGTCGCCCATGTGACCGCGACGCGACCAATCACAAAGCCGGAACGTAATTTTCAAATACTGAATGCCTAGAAGGACCTGAAAATTACGTCACGGCTTGCTGTGATTGGTCGCGTCACGGCCACATGGGCGGCACGCGACCAATCAGAAGCCGTGACGTCACGGAAGGAAGGAAAAGCGCGCATTTTAAGCAAACAACGCTGCCGGTTCCCTCGGTGAGGTCCAGGCTGCGTCAGAGAGGTGAGTATAGCAATATTTTTTATTTTAATTCTTTCTTTTACACATTAATGTTGTTTCGATACCGATACCCGATACCACAAAAGTATCGGATCTCGGTATCGGAATTCCGATACAGCAAATATCGGCCGATACCCGATACTTGCGGTATCGGAATGCTCAACACTAGTTAAGACCACTACGCGATGCTTGGCTCCCTCAAGCCAATGTCGCCACTCCTCGAATGCCCACTTCATAGCCAACAACTCCCGATTGCCAACATCATAATTACGCTCAGCAGGCGAAAACTTTCTAGAAAAGAAAGCACATGGCTTCATCACAGAGCCATCAGAAGATCTTTGAGACAAAACAGCCCCTGCTCCAATCTCAGAAGCATCAACCTCGACCTGAAAAGGGAGCGAAACATCTGGCTGACACAACACAGGGGCCGAAGAGAAACGACGTTTCAACTCCCGAAAAGCCTCAACGGCCGCAGAGGACCAATTCAACACATCAGCACCTTTCTTGGTCAAATCAGTCTGGTTTAACAACACTAGAAAAATTAGCGATGAAGCGACGGTAAAAATTAGCAAAGCCCAGGAATTTCTGAAGGCTCTTCACAGATGTAGGCTGAGTCCAATCATAAATGGCCTGAACTTTAACAGGATCGATCTCGATAGTAGAAGGGGAAAAAATGAAGCCCAAAAAGGAAACCTTCTGAACTCCGAAGAGACATTTAGACCCCTTCACAAACAAAGAATTAGCACGAAGAACCTGGAACACCATTCTGACCTGCTTCACATGAGACTCCCAATTATCCGAAAAGACCAAAATATCATCCAAATATACAATAATGAATCTATCCAAATACTTTCGGAAGATGTCATGCATAAAGGACTGAAACACAGATGGAGCATTAGAAAGCCCGAATGGCATCACCAGGTACTCAAAATGGCCCTCGGGCGTATTAAATGCTGTTTTCCATTCATCGCCTTGTTTAATACGCACGAGATTATACGCCCCTCGAAGATCTATCTTGGTGAACCAACTAGCCCCCTTAATCCGAGCAAACAAATCAGACAGTAGAGGCAAAGGGTACTGAAATTTGACCGTGATTTTATTGAGAAGGCGGTAATCTATACATGGTCTCAGAGAACCATCCTTCTTGGCCACAACAAAGAACCCTGCTCCCAACGGTGACGACGACGGGCGAATATGCCCTTTCTCCAAGGACTCCTTTATATAACTCCGCATAGCGGCGTGTTCCGGCACAGATAAATTGAAAAGCCGTCCCTTAGGAAATTTGCTACCAGGAATCAAATTAATAGCACAATCACAATCCCTATGAGGAGGTAGGGCACTGGATTTGGGCTCATCAAATACATCTCGGTAATCCGACAAAAACTCAGGGACTTCAGAAGGAGTAGAAGGAGAAATTGACAACAATGGAACGTCACCATGTACCCCTTGACAACCACAACTGGACACAGACATTGATTTCCAATCCAATACTGGATTATGGACCTGTAGCCATGGCAAACCCAACACGACCACATCATGCAAATTATGCAACACCAAAAAGCGAACATCTTCCTGATGTGCAGGAGCCATGCACATGGTCAACTGAAGCACTATTAAAACAATACAAGATATAAATAAAGTATATAATGAAGAAAAAGATAAAAAGTAGACAGGCAACACTAGTGCCGCATACACATATATCCTGCTCTTAAGATAGAATAAGGGAAAGGGAGATATACCATAACACAACATAACACAAGTGCAAGATAAATATTCTGATAATATTATAAGATGAAAGATAGTAACTCACAACTAGTAACCAGTCAAATAATATAGTACTAATTCACATATAAAAAGCAGGTATAAAGAGACAAGGCATGTGAGTCAAAAAAGATATTAATTAAAGTGCCTAATGCAAGTTTAAGTATGGCAAAAACACCCTAAAAGGAGACCTAATTATAATATTTGTATAGTGGATAATAATAAGGTGCCTCATGCAAATCCAAAAAGCAAATCATGGTATCTGTGTGCAAATATAATAGGGAAGAGTCCCAAGCACATACATCAATCAAGCTATAATATACTTACAAATAAGAGGGTATATGCACACGTAGAGTCACACCCTGCAGCCGTATGCGGGAAAGAGGAGCCCCGACGCGCGTTTCACAGATATTGCTTCCTCGGGGGTGAACAGACACTTTTGGATTTGCATGAGGCACCTTATTATTATCCACTATGACTTATATGCACACCTTTTGTCCCCCTGTACCTGCTCCCTATGTGTGAACTATCACTGTATTGCTGCTAGCATATTTGCATACAAATATTATAATTAGGTCTCCTTTTAGGGTGTTTTTGCCATACTTAAACTTGCATTAGGCACTTTAATTAATATCTTTTTTGACTCACATGCCTTGTCTCTTTATACCTGCTTTTTATATGTGAATTAGTACTATATTATTTGACTGGTTACTAGTTGTGAGTTACTATCTTTCATCTTATAATATTATCAGAATATTTATCTTGCACTTGTGTTATGTTGTGTTATGGTATATCTCCCTTTCCCTTATTCTATCTTAAGAGCAGGATATATGTGTATGCGGCACTAGTGTTGCCTGTCTACTTTTTATCTTTTTCTTCATTATATACTTTATTTATATCTTGTATTGTTTTAATAGTGCTTCAATAAACTGTAATTTTTAGCTTTGGAGTCCATCTTTTTCTTTGGTTTATTATATATTTTGATGGCTGAGCATTTATTTGTAGTGCCCTCTTTATAGGTTTACATGGTCAACTGAGTCCAGTACTGAGGTTTATTCTTGGCCAAAGGCGTAGCATCAATTCCCCTTAATGGAATAGGATACTGCAAGGGCTCCAAGAAAAAACCACAGTGCCTGGCAAACTCCAAGTCCATCAAATTCAGGGCAGCGCCTGAGTCCACAAATGCCATAACAGAGTAGGACGACAAAGAGCAAATCAGAGTAACGGACAAAAGAAATTTAGGCTGTACAGTACCAATGGTGACAGACCTAGCGAACCGCTTAGAGCGCTTAGGACAATCAGAGATAGCATGAGTGGAGTCACCACAGTAAAAACACAGCCCATTCTGATGTCTGTGTTCTTACCGTTCAGCTCTGGTCAAAGTCCTATCACATTGCATAGGCTCAGGCCTCTGCTCAGAGGACACCGCCAAATGGTGCACAACCTTGCGTTCACGCAAACGCCGATCGATCTGAATGGCCAAGGACATTGATTCATTCAGACCAGCAGGCGTGAGAAACCCCACCATAACATCCTTAAGGGCTTCAGAAAGACCTTTTCTGAAAATTGCTGCAAGGGCACACTCATTCCATTGAGTAAGCACAGACCACTTTCTAAACTTCTGGCAATATACCTCCGCTTCATCCTGACCTTGACACAAAGCCAGCAGGATTTTCTCTGCCTGATCCACAGAGTTAGGTTCGTCATAAAGCAATCCAAGCGCCAGAAAAAACGCATCTACATTAAGCAATGCAGGATCTCCTGGCGCAAGGCAGAATGCCCAGTCTTGTGGGTCGCCACGTAACAAAGAAATAATGATTTTTACTTGCTGAATGGGGTCACCAGAGGAGCGGGGTTTCAAAGCAAGAAACAGTTTACAATTATTTTTGAAATTCAGAAATTTAGATCTATCTCCAAAAAAACAAATCAGGAATTGGAATTCTAGGCTCTAACATAGGATTCTGAACTACATAATCTTGAATGCTTTGTACCCTCGCAGTGAGGTGATCAACACAAGAGGACAGACCTTGAATGTCCATATCTACACCTGAGTCCTGAACCACCCAGAGGTTAAGGGGAAAAGAAAGACAAAACACACTGCAGAGAAAAAAAAATGGTCTCAGAACTTCTCTTATCCCTCTATTGAGATGCATTAACGCTTTGTGGGCCAGCTGTACTGTTATGGACCTGGTGGTTAGGTGCACCTGGAATGACCTGATGGTTAAACTAGAAGACAGGACAAGCTCTGGGAAGTGGGAACTCTGCTGACCGCAAATCCTAATCCTAATACACACACTAGAAATAGCAATGGAGCGTACCTAACTCTCCCTAGATGCCTCTTCACAGCCTAAGAGCTAACTACCCCTAAAGATAGGAAAATAAGCCTTACCTTGCCTCAGAGAAATTCCCCAAAGGTAAAGGCAGCCCCCCACATATATTAACTGTGAGTTAAGAGGAAAGTCACAAACACAGGGATGAAACAGGTTTCAGCAAAGGAGGCCAGACTTACTAGATAGACTGAGGATAGGAAAGGGATCTATGCGGTCAGCACAAAAAACTACAAAAAGCCACGCAGAGTGTGCAAAAAGACCCCCGCACCGACTCACGGTGCGGAGGTGCCACTCTGCAACCCAGAGCTTCCAGCTAGCAAGGCAATATCATGTTAGCAAGCTGGACTAGAACTTAGCAAGCACTAAGAAACATATTCAGTACACAATGAACAACAAATGAACTAGCAGGGACTTAGCTTTTGCTGGAGTAGACAGGTCATCAGAAAGATCCGAGAGAGATCTGAACCAGTACTGATACATTGACAGCTGGCATGGAGTAACGATCTGAGTGGAGTTAAATAGAGAAGCCAGCCTAGCCGCAAACGAGGGCAGCTGAGGAAGCAACCTCAGAACCAGCAGTTCCACTCACAGCCACCAGAGGGAGTCCACAGACAGAACTCGCCGAAGTACCATTCATGACCACAGGAGGGAGTTCGAGAACGGAATTCACAACAGTTGTGTGTCTCTGAGACTTGTAATGCAGTGCATGATCTGCCAAACAATTCTCCAATGGGGGTACCTTTTTTAAAAATAGACTAGTGCCATCGCAGGCCCCTTGCCCAAACTTCACCAGCCTATAACAGTATAAAGAACGTTCACCCTGGTGATCTAGTGGAAGGTACAGGACAGATTGCAGAAGACCGAGTTAAGAAGTAGGTCCAATGTAATGTCATGCCCAATTCCAAAATGTGTTGTCCTTTTTGGAGTAAAAAAATAGTGCCATCACAGCCCCCTTGCCCAAAATTCACTGGCTTATAACAGTACAGATCACGTTCACCCTGGTGATCCAGTGGCAGGTCAGGACAGATTGCAGGCGATCGAGTTAAGAAGTAGGACCAATGTAATGTCATTCCAAAATCCCCAATGTGTTGTCCTTTTTGGAGTTAAAAAAATAGTGCCATTACAGCCCCCTTGCCCAAAATTCACTGGCCTATAACAGTACAGAGCACGTTCACCCTGGTAAACTACTGGCAGGTACAGGACAGATTGCAGGAGACCAAGTTAAGAAGTAGGCCCAATGTAATGTCATGCCCAATTCCCCAAAGAGTTGTCCTTTTGGGACTTAAAAAAATAGTGCCATCACAGCCCCCTTGCCCAAAATTAACTGGCCTATAACAGTACAGATCACGTTCACCCTGGTGATCCAGTGGCAGGTATAGGACAGATTGCAGGAGACCGAGTTAAGACTTTAGTCCAATGTAATGTCATGCCCAACCCAATGTGTTGTCCTATTTGGACTTAAAAATAGTGCCATCACAGCCCCATTGCATAAAATGCACAGGCCTATAACAGTACAGAGGACGTTCACCCTTGTGATCTAGTGGTTCTGGATGATGAGGATGAGGATAAGGAGGAGGATAAGAACAAACAGACCAAATATGGAAGCATATACCCATGTGTGGTTCTGAAGAGGTGCGTGAGAATAAACCTCCCCAAAAGAAAGAATGTATTTGAGGTTATGTTTCACTGTTTTCACTTCGTGGTGTACAGAAGTCTTTCCCAATCCAGCCCTTGTTCATTTTTATAAGAGTCAGCCTGTCAGCATTTTCAGTTGACAGGCGGATGCGCTTATCTGTTATATTTCCACCAGCGGCACTAAAATCCCTCTCTGACAGAACGCTAGCAGCAGGACAGGCCAGGACCTCCAAGGCGTAGAGAGCCAGTTCATGCCACATGTCCAGTTTGGATACCCAGTAATTAAAAGGCACAGAGGAATCACGGAGGATGTTAGTGCAATCTGCAAGGTACTCCCTCACCATCTTCCCAAACATTCCACTTCTTGTGACAGCACCCCTTGCCTCTATGCCGTCATGATGGGAGGATCTGAGAAAACTGTCCCAGAACTTTGCCATTGTTCCCCTGCCTGAGCTGGATTGTACTTCTGTCTTTCTCGCTTGGACTCCTTGGTTGTACAACAAACTCTGACGTCTGCTGCCAGCGTTCTCACATGGGAATTTTCTAAGTAATTCCGCTACAAGGGCCCCCTGGTGCTTCAACATTTTAGTACACCTCTCTGCCTCAGGCAGAAGAGATTGAAAGTTCTCCTTGTAGCGTGGGTCTAGAAGTGTCACCAACCAACAATGAGTGTCACCCAAAATTTTGATAATGCGAGGGTCATGTGAAATGCAGCGCAACATAAAGTTAGCCATGCATGCCAGACTGCTAACAGGCAAGACTTCCGTGTTCTCACCAACAGAACAACTGACCAAGCTGTCCTCCTCCTCCACATCCTCCTCCCTGTCCTCAGGCCATCCCTGCTGAACAGACACTAATACAGATGTGTTTGTAGTACCATCTATAGTGCATGAAAGTAGCTCCTATTCTTCCATCTCCTCCACATTGCCTACCAATCCACGTTGCGAAGACATGAGGCTCGGCTGTGCGTAATCCCCCTGCATGTTTCCTTGCTCCATGTCCTCATGGTCTGCCTGCAATGCATCCTCTTTCATTGTGAGCAGAGAGGTTTTTTAGAATGCTGAGAAGCGGATGGTGATGCTAATTATGGCGTCATCTCCGCTCACCATCTTGGTGCAGTCCTCAAAGTTTTGGAGGATGTTACATATGTCTGACATCCATGTCCACACCTGAGGTTTCATGTGTGGAGTCTGACCTGAAATTTGATGACCTTGTTGATGTTGGTAGTCAACAACTGCCCTCTTCTGCTCACAAATCCTTTCCAACATACAGAATGCAGCTTAGAATTCCAGCGTGTGGGGACATCACACAGCAGTCAGTGATCTGGAAGCTGAAAACACTGCTGAAGCACGGCAAGGGTGGCTGAAGCTGTAGCTGACTTTCTAAAATGGGCAGACAGACGGCATACTTTCACTAGCAGATCCGGCAGCTCCGGGTAGCTTTTCAGAAAACATTGAACCACGAGGTTAAACACATGGGCCAAGCAAGGTACATGTGTGAGCTCACCATGCCTCAGAGCCGCCACCAGGTTACGGCCATTGTCACACATGACCATGCCTGGCTGTAGATTCAGCGGTGTCATCAAAACATCTGACTGCTCTTTCACAAGTTCCACAACTCTTCTGCATTGTGCGGTTTGTCACCTATTCAGATTAGCTTCAGCACAGCCTGTTGCCACTTGGCTGAGGCAGTGCTGCAGTGCTTCCGGCTTCTGACTGATGTGTTGATTTCAGAGATGGAGTATGAAGAGGAGGAGGAGGTGCAGGAGCTGTAGACTGTGGGGGCAACCCTGATTGATGTAGGGCCAGCAATCCTCGGTGTGGGGAGGATGTGTTCCATCCCAAGGTCCGACTGGGTCCCAGCTTCCACTATGTTAACCCAGTGTGCCATCAGTGAGATGTACCATCCCTGCCCACAAGCACTTGTCCACGTGTCCGTGGTTAGGTGGACTTTCCCTGTAACAGCATTGTTGAAGGCACGGGTAATGTTGTGGGACACATGCTGGTGTAATGCCGATACGGTACACCGGGAGAAATAGCGGCGACTGGGGACCGAGTGCATTGAGACCGCCGCCGCTTCAGGTTGCGGAAATCTTCCGTCTCAACAAGCCTAAATGGCAACATTTCTAGCGTAAGCAGAAGAGAAATATTAGGCTGTGTACTGTGTGGCGTTGGCGCGGTATTTCCGCTTGCGTTCCAAAGACTGGGTTATAGACAATTGAAGGCTGTGCTGGGAAAAGGACGTGGACGGGCTTGATGATGGTGCTGCTTGACTGGCCACAACATGTGCAGGGGTAGAGGTATCTTCATATGCACAGTGTACTGGGGATTGGCTTCTCTGCAAAACAGTGGAAGAAGCAGTGGTGTGACCTTCAGGCAGTGGTCCTGGAGCCTTGGTTTCGACCCACAAAGTCAGGTGCTTTGCTGCCATGTGCCTGATCATGCTGGTGGTGGTCAGGCTGTTTGTTTTGCTACCCATGCTGATGCGCGCATGGCAGGTGCTGCAAATGGCCTGTTTGGGGTTATCAGCAGAGTACTTAAAAAATAGCCAGACTCGAGAAGATCTCACAGGTGGAATGGCAACTTCACTCATGTTGGTGTTACGGGGAACAGATGCATGCCTTCACCACACTGCTTCTTCCTGCCTGTTGGGGGGATATGGCTCCTTCCCCCTGTATGCTGCTGTCCTCGCTATGCATGTCCTCCTGCCAGGTTGGGTCACTCACTATGTCATCCAACACCTCGTCTTCCACATCCACACCCTGATCCTCCTCCTGACTTTCTGGCAATTGTGTCATATCATCGTCCACCTCCTGTGACACTTTCCCTCCATGCCTTCGTGTGACCGGGGCTGGTCAAAGCTTTGGGCAGCTCTACATGTGATATCATCTGGCCACACTTGATGTTGACTGACAGAGAGTCCAGAATCTTGAAATGGAAAACTGAACAGCTCTTCAGAGTGTCCAAGTGTGGGATCAGTTGTCTCAGGGCTCTCGGCATGGTGGGAAGAAGGAGGATCAGGGTGAAGAAAATCCGTGCCACACTCACGGCTTCTTAGACTTGACCGTGTGGAAGACATGGTGTTGGTGGTGGTGGCTAAGTGACTGGAAGCATTATCCGCTATCCAACCAACAACCGTTTCACAATGGTCTGGCTTCAATAGTGGTGTTCTGTGGTCCCCTAGAAACTGGGACAGGAAGGTCGAGCAAGAAGATGTGGGTCTTTATTGTTGCCCACTTTCACATTGGCCACGGCCTCGTCCTCTGCATGAACCATCATCATGAAGTCCACTTCCCCGTCTCTTGCCCCTTGCCTTGCTCATTTTAAATTGGACTACTAAACTATTTCAAATGCACGACAAAAATATATTTATTAGTAGCGAAATAATATCTGATCAGTATGCCTGCAAATCTATGATTTTTCTAACCCAAACACCAGGCAGGCCTCAGTGTATTCAATTTTGGGGGGCTTTTTGGTGAAGTAAATGTATGCTAAATAGTGCTGTATAGAATTAGAGTATCAGACAGCAAAAAGAGGTACACCAGCCTACAATGCTCAAACTTGGAGCACACAGATATAAGAGGGCTGTCACGGAAATACCACACTGGCAAATATGTGGCCTGATTTTTTTATAAAATGCAAAATACTGCTGTATAGAATTAAAGTATCAGCCAGCAAAAAAAGAGGTACACAACATACAATGCACAAACTTGGAGCACACAGATATATGAGGGCTGTCACGGAAATACCACACTGGCAAATATGTGGCCTTTTTTTTTAAGATGCTAAATAGTGCTGTATAGAAGTATAGAATTTGAGTAGTAGTCAGCAAAAACAGTGGCAAAACGGAATAAAATGCAAAAACTTGGAGCACACAGATATATGAGGTCTTTTACAGTGAATTTAAAACACAAAAAAAGTGGTACAGGGCCAGCACACACAACTATGCTACGTATGCCTGACAAACTAGGATTTTTCAACAGGCCTCAGTCTGACAGAACAGACTGTATATTTATGTTTTTTGGGAGTGAATTTTTTGGGAAAAAAAAGGTATATAGTAAAGCAGCTGCAGCAGCAGACATTTATTAAGCTTTGGGAGGGATGCAGTGGGAGCATTGGACGCACATACAGTGCTGCAGGCCTTGCACTGATGTGGATATGCTTTGCTCTGCCTACCTAGCGCTGCAATATCGGGACCCACGAATTAGCCCTAAAAAGGACTGCTGGTTTCTCAGGAGTTGTGGATGTAAGAGTTGCAGACCTACACTTTGTCTAAAATCCACGATTCTGACCCTATTTAGGCACCAACTCTCCCTACTCTTGCTGAAACAGGAACAGAATGTGGCGAGCAGGTCGGCGCCTGGTCTCTTATACTCGGGATGATGCTGTACAGCCAAGCCAATCACTGCACAACCACAACAAAGATGGCTGTGGCGTTTCATGGCCTGGCAGACAATCCCTGCACCATGATTGGGTCTCTAAAGTTCACCAAATTGCTGGGTGGAGACACCAGTTACCGCTGACTAATCCCGTAAATGCTCACTGCCCACCGAGTACACCGAGCATAGTGATACTCGGGCGAGTAACAAGTAGTGGCGAGCACGTTCACTCATCACTATTCTTTACACTTAGGGCATTTCACAGTCTAACTGCACTATCACAAGAGGTAGTAATGGCAGACACTATAACAGCTTTTAAAAAATAGCTGGATGATTTCCTTGATACACATAACACGTCTGGTTGTAGTTAGATTTGTGACAAAATGTACAATTGGTGGAGGAAGGATGAACTTGATGAACCTAGGTCTTTTTTCAACCTATGTAGCAATGTAACTATGAAATTCCATCCCTATTTTCCAAACATTTGTAAAGAATACACAGTACACAGAGCATCCAACTCATTTGAAGCTAAAGACCCTGTAGGTAGGTCGAGGGTGGTCTATTGAGTCTGAACAGCACCACGATCTTCTCCACTGGGTGCTTTGACAGATTGGTAAGGAGTAGGACTATTGAACTTTTAAATGGCTACTACACATGAAGAAGTTTTCAAAACTAAGTGACCCTTTAACTTCTCACAACCAACAAAAGTCTATGGCAAGGTGGACGAGGGAGCAGATGGGTCAGGAGTTGAAGAGGGTAATGAGTGATGCTGGGACAAAAGAATTCCTGGTTCTACATACAGCAGAGAAAAGAGAATAATTACCTGGGTAGAAAGGCAAAATGAGCAATTGTAAGTAGTGATGGGTGAGCACCAAATTGCTTGGGTGCTCGTTGCTCAAGTCAAGCAAATTGGAATGTTCGGGTGCTCGACCCGAGCAACAAGCCCAATGTAAGTCTATAGGAAACTCGAGCATTTTTTCCGGCTGCTACCCCCCCTGGCGGTCTATAGAGGGACTAGAAATTGCAGAAACAGATGGGAACAGTGCTCAAATAACATGGGAACAGCATGGGGAAGAACCCTGGAAGCATTTCTGACTCCCAGGTCACTACTGCGAACAATGTTGTCAGAGTCTTACGCCACTTTTACACACTCACAATAAAAAATACAAAAACAAAACCAAAATGGATTTTCCTGGGAAATATGTTAAGGAAAGCCCTTTTCAGGGTAATGACTTGTATATAAGGCAAAAGAAATAGCCAAAAACAAAAATGCTCCTCCACACCTTGGGCTATGTTCACACGTAGCGTTTTTGAACTTTAGCATTGCTTTCAACCAAGACAAATGCATTCACTGCGAAATATCATTTTAACATTTTACAACCTTATCTGGCCTTGTGGTGTGTGACACATCATCAGACACATCCTGTTTCACATATGAAGGAGGGACTCTGAAAGTCACAAAGCCTATTTTTATAGGGCCTTTTCTATTCTTAGAGAGCCATCAGTCAGCTATGCTTTGTTAATCCCATTATTAAACAGGGGGTCTCCTATACTGTTATTGCGTATGCAGTGAGTGGTAGGGCTGCCCAAAATTTGGACGCACCCCAATACTCCTTTGAAGAAACATACAGGAGGGCCTCCTGAAAATAATGCTCCCATTATTAGGAATTGGGCCTCCTATACTGTTTTCCTATTCAGTGAATGCAAGGGCTGCCAAAAATTTGGAGGCACTACAATGCCCCTTGGAAGAGATGTGGAGGAGGGCCTCGTAAAAAAATGTTCCCATTAGAAAGAAGTGGGTCTCCCATAGTGTTTGCCTATGCAGTGAATGCAAGGGCTGCCAAAAATTTGGAGGCACTCCAATGCCCCTTTGAAGAGTCGTGGAGAAGGGCCTCATAAAAAATGTTTCCATTAGAAAGGAGCGGGTCTCCCATAGTGTTTGCCTATGCAGTGAATGCAAGGGCTGCCAAAAATCTGGAGGCACTACAATGCTGCATGGATGAGAAGTGGAGGAGGGTCTCATAAAAAAATGTTCCCATTAGAAAGGAGCTGGTCTCCTATAATGTTTTCCTATGCAATGAATGCAAGGGTTGCCAAAAATTTGGAGGTACTACAATGCCCCTTGGAAGAGAAGTGGAGGAGGGCCTCAAGAAAAAAGTTCCCATTTGAAAGGAGCGGGTCTCTCATAGTGTTTGCCTATGCAGTGAATGCAAGGGCTGCCAAAAATTTGGAGGTACTACAATACCGCTTGGAAGAGAAGTGGAGTGGGGCCTCATGAAAATGTTCCCATTAGAAAGGAGCTGGTGTCCCATAGTGTTTTCCTATGCAGTGAATGCAAGGGCTGCCAAAAATTTGGAGGCACTACAATGCCCCTTGGAAGAGACGTGGAGGAGGGCCTCATGAAAAAAAAGTTCCCATTAGAAAGGAGCGGGTCTCCCATAGTGTTTGCCTATGGAGTGAATGCAAGAGCTGCCAAAAATGTGGAGGAACTACAATGCCCCTTGGAAGAGACTTGGAGGAGGGCCTCATGAAAAAAAGTTCCCATTAGAAAGGAGCGGGTCTCCCATAGTGTTTGCCTATGCAGTGAATGCAAGAGCTGCCAAAAATGTGGAGGAACTACAATGCTACTTAGAAGAGATGTGGAGGAGGGCCTCATAAAAAAATGTTCCCATTAGAAAGGAGCGGGTCTCCTGTACATGTAATGCCCATGCACTAAGTGCATGGGCTGACAAACATTTACCCCTGGGGGTATACCTAAACATACTGTATACCAATTTTTTTTACGGGCATCATAAACACCCTTTAAAAAATGTATGTGGGTGTTGCATCATGGACCACAGTCACCCTGGTGATATGATGGTGGATGATGATGAGGAGGAGGACAATGGCAAATAGCCAAAATCAGGAAGCGTATACCCATGTGTGGGTTTGAAGAGGTGCATGGGAATAGACCTCCCAAAAAAAGACACTGGATTTGAGTTTATGTTACACTGCTATCATTCGGTGGTGTTGAGAAGTCTGGCCCTATCCAGCCCTTGTTCATTTTTATAAGAGTCAGCCTGTCAGTATTTTCAGTTGACAGGCGGATGCACTTGTCACATAATTCGATCAGCAGCACTAAAAACCCGCTCTGACAAAACGCTAGCAGCTGAGCATGCCAGGCCAGTATCTCCAAGGCATAGAGATCCAGTTCATTCCACGTGTCCAGCTTGGATATCCAATAATTATAAGGCACAGAGGAATCAAGGAAGACGTTGGTACAGTCAGCAAGGTACTCTCTTAGCATCTTCCCAATCTTTGCACTCCTTGTGAGAGTACCCCACGCCTCAGGGCCTGTGCGATGGGAGGGTCTGAGAAAACTCTCTCAGGACTTTGACAGTGTTCTCTTTCCTCTGCTGGATTGGAGTTGTGTCTCTCTCGCCTGGACTCCTTGGTTTTTCACCAAACTGTGTTCTCGCCGCCAGCGTTTTCAGATGGAAATTTTTTTAATAATTCTGCAAGAATTGCCTTCTGGTACTGCCCCATTTTAGCAGACCTGTCCGCCTCGGGAATAAGAGATTGAAAGTTCTCCTTGTAGTGTGGGTCTAGAAGTGTCACCAACCAGTAATGACTATCACCCAAAAGATTGAGAATGCGAGGGTCACGGGAAAGGTCAAACCTGTACACTCTGCTGTATATGCACCCCCGAGCCGCGAAGATCTTACTGCAATAAAGTTTTACCTGCACTGAAGATCGGTGAGTGATGCCGTCTCCTTCCTTACTCGCAGCTGCATTGTGATGTTTTCTCGGTCCAGCACCCGAGATCTAGTGGCCGGCTCATGCTGACAGCCTGTGGGTTCATGAGTTCAGCATCTTGGTGGTGCGGTCAGCTGTTTCTTGATTGACTGACTTTACAATTCATGAGATTACCTTGATGATGGTGGATGGGCTCACATAATTTGGCCAAATCATATGTGCAGATCTGGCAGCTCCAGGTAGGATTTAAGAAACCGCTGAACCACGAGGTTAAGCATATGGGCCAGGCATGTTACGTGTTTGAGCTCACCTCAGAGCCGTCACCAGGTTCCGGCCATTGTCACACACGACCATGCCTGGATGTAAGTTCAGCGGTGTCAGCCACAGATCTGCCACAACTTTTCAGCAGTGTGCGGGTTGTCACCTAAGCATATTAACTTCTGCACAGCCTGTTGCTACTTGGCTGAGGCAGTGCTTCAGTGCTTCCAGCTTGTGACTGATGTGGTTATTTTGGACATGGAGGCTGAAGAGGAGGAGGAGGTTCCGGAGCTGTAGACTGTTTGAGTAACCCTGAATGACCAAGGGCCTGCAATCCTCGGGGTCGGGAGGATGTGTTCCATCCCAAAGTCTGAGTGGGTCCCGGCTTCCACTATGTTAACCAAGTGTGCTGTCAGCAAGATGTACTGTCCCTGCCAACAAGCACTTGTCCTCGTGTCCGTGGTTAGGTGAACTTTCCCAGTAACTGCATTGTTGAGGGCACGGCTAATATTGCGGGACACGTGCTTGTGTAATACGGGGACGGCACACCGGGAGAAATAGTGGTGGCTAGAGACCGAATGTGGGAATTTAGTAGTGTGGCCTGTGGGGCGCTGGCTGCTTATTTGCACTTGACTTCCAAGGACTGGGGTATGGACATTTAAACGCTGCACTGGGACAAGGACAAGCTTGATGATGGTGCTAGTTGAGTGTGTGCAATGATAGGTGCAGGGCAGGAGGCATTATTGTTTGCACCATGGACATCGTATTGGCATGCACAACAGTGGAAAAACCAGTGGTATCACCCACAGATGTGGCACCCCTCAGGGTCCAGTTGCCACAGAGGTACTGCACCTCAGCCAGAGGTGTGGTACCCACACACTAGCATCCAACACTAGACCTCTCCAGGCCAGGGAGGGACTAGGTAGAAGGTGTGGGTGGAGAAAGTAGAGAAGAGGAGGAGTTGTTGTGGAGACAGGAGGGAGGAGTTAGAGAGTCTGTGAGGAGAAGTGGATGAGAGCAGACGTGGAGAGAGAAGCTCCTGAGAGAAGAGAAAGAAGGGGTCCTAGGGGCACGGGAAGTGAAGAATCCACCCATGGTGCCCGAATTCACCAACTGTAGTCAGGTGGAGGGACCAGGTCACAGTAGGGGACCGGCCCCAGACTAGTGGAGGAACTACAAGGCTCAGCTAGCAAACCGGAGTCTGCTCAAATATTTGGGCTTTGCTACATGCAATCTCCTCTTGCCCGCTTCAAGTGGACCGGGCGAGAAGTCCAAATCTATAAATGGAAAAGTGAACAGCTCTTTGGAGTGTCCAAGTGTGGGATCAGTTGCCTCCGGACACTTGACATAGTGGGAAGAAGGAGGTTCTGGGTGAGGAATATGTGGTCCAGACTCACGGCTAGTGAGACTTGACCGTGTGGAAGACAGGGTGGTGGTGGTGGCAAAGTGACTGGAAGCATTATCTGCTATCCAACCAACAATGTTTTGACACTGTTCTGGGTTCAATAGTGGTGTGCTGTGGTCCCCTTTTAATTGGGACAGGAAGGTCGGGCAAGAAGATGTGGGTATTTGTTGTGGCACAATTTCAGCTTGCTCACTCTTTCGGCCTCTGCATGCACCATCACGTCCAGTTCGCCATCTTACAAATGGATGAATTTGGAGCGAACTGATATGTGATCCGTTTGACAGGCAAACCACAGTTTTAAATAGCTGGCCTGTAGGTAACTATTTTTACCAGCAAACTGGTGTCAATAACTTCGCTAACACACTGCAACAAAATTTAAATGGAGGACAGAAATGGCTGAATTTTGACCACACTTATATGTGATCTGTGTGATGGACAAACCACAGTTTTAAATAGATGGATTTTTAGCACTATAATATGAAAGATCTAGCTGTATGCTGCAGCGCCAACAAGCAAATGGAGCAGAAAAACGGTGTTCTCTGGATTGCTTTTTAAGCAAATAATCAGGACTCAGTTAAAAAAAAAAATGATTCCAGGCCCTTGATACCTGGGGCTATGTCTAGAAATATGTGTAAAAGCAGCAGCAGACAGAACTCTAATATACCCTTTTGCTATATGCACTGCAGTGTGCCACATGCACTGCCTGCCTGCCTAGCACTGATATCTATGCAGCTGGCTTAGTCCTCATAAGGACTGCTAGTTGAGTTGGATATGTGTAGCATATAATGTGACAAAAGCCAGCATATAGGATCAGTATATCTAATCCAACAAATACCTAACCTATCAAGGAAAACATAATCAAAGCATGGATACGGAAATTGTTTTTAAAACTTAACCTTTACTAAATACATTTAAAAGGTCAATATATACCTAGAACAAATATGCAAAAAAAATCACAAAAAATAGGTGCTCATGTTTAACAGTGCTCAGGTAAAAAATGGTTCGATCTCACCAGCATATATTCTTATTCAATCTCTCCATGGTTTGTCCGTTATAATGGAGGATCCAGCGCAGGGGGAGGAGGGGAAGGAATCACAATAATAAGTTACTCTTTCTAATACTCCATGTCGTGCTACTGTTTAACTCCCGCCCTGACAAGGGTAGTATCCAAGTGTGAGCTTATTTACAAATGCCCATAAAATATGTAGCCTCCCATGTAGATGTAAGATACTAGCAGGCACGCCGCATGTAGTGAGGAGCAGGAGGCAGAACAAGAGTTAACAGGTGCTTTAAGCAGCGAGAACTGTTTAAATTAATACTCCACGCAGGAAGTTTGCAGCAAGCAAATTATACGAATGCAAAGAAAGATAACTGTTAACAACGGACAGTAAAACAATGATTCAACTTATTAGTAGTGTTGAGTATTCCGATACCGCAAGTATAGGGTATCGGCCGATACTTGCGGGTATCGGAATTCCGATACCGAGATCCGATACTTTTGTGGTATCGGGAATCGGTATCGGGATTAATATCAATGTGTAAAAGAAAGAATTAAAATAAAAAATAGGGATATACTCACCTCTCCGACACAGCATGGACTTTACCGCCGTAACCGGGAGCCGTTGCACCTAAAAATGCGCGCTTGAAGGGCCTTAGATGACGTCTGTTATGGTTTCCAATGATTGAAACATCAGAAGCATAGAATAAACGGACAAGCTCTCGGGTGATGGAAACTAGAGCTGACCGCGATGCTAAACCTACACACCACACTAGAAGTAGCCAGGGGGCATTCCTGCGTTGTCTCTAGATGCCGCGCGCCAACCGGAGAACTAACTACCCCTGGTAGAAGAAAACACAGTCCTGGCTTGCCTCCAGAGAATGTCCCCACAGGAGATAGCAGCCCCCCACATATAATAACGGTGAGAGCAGATGAAAAGACACACGTAGTATGAAAGCAGATTTAGCACAGAGAGGCCCGCTAACTAAATAGCAGAAAGATACAACAGAGGACTTTGTGGTCAGCTGCAAAACCCTTCAAAACACCATCCTGAAATTACCTTAACTCATGTGACAACTCATGCCACTGGAGTGGTAATTTCAGCCCAACAAGAGCTTCCAGCTGCAGAGATTCACATAAGTGCAAACTGGACAAAACATACAAAAATAGACTTAAGGACTAAAGTGTCCAACTTAGCTGAGCAGAAAACTGGGAGCAGGAACATGCAACAGAATCACTCTGGATACATTGATGGCCAGCATTAGAATGACTGAGGAGCAAGGTTAAATAGGATACTCCCACATCCTGATAGGAACAGGTGAACTGAGAAGGCAAAGCTTGCAGGACACCAGTACCACAAGAGACCACCGGGGGAGCCCACGAACCGAATCACAACAGACGTCACGGCGCTCTGATTGGTCCGTAGCGGTCGCGTGACCGCTACGCGACCAATCACAAAGCAGTGACGTCACCTAAGGTCTTTCAAGCGCTTGAAATACCTTAGATGACGTCACTGCTTTGTGATTGGTCGCGTAGCGGTCACGCGACCGCTACGCGACCAATCAGAAGCTGCGGACGTCTTCTAAGGTATTTCAAGCGCTTGAAAGACCTTAGGTGACGTTACTGCTTTGTGATTGGTCGCGTAGCGGTCACGCGACCGCTACGGACCAATCAGAGCGCCGTGACGTCATCTAAGGCCCTTCAAGCGCGCATTCTTAGGTACAACGGCTCCCGGTTACGGCGGTAAAGTCCAGGCTGCGTCGGAGAGGTGAGTATATCCCTATTTTTTATTTTAATTCTTTCTTTTACACATTGATATGGATCCCAGGGCATGAAGGAGAGTTTCCTCTCCTTCAGATCCTGGGAACCATACAGGATACCGTCCGATACTTGGTGTCCCATTGACTTGTATTGGTATCGGGTATCGGTATAGGATTAGATCCGATACTTTGCCGGTATCGGCCGATACTTTCCGATACCGATACTTTCAAGTATCGGACGGTATCGCTCAACACTACTTATTAGTCTTTGGCTCCAGGTGTTACAGATCTGCAACACAGAACTAGGGAAGAAGGGGGAAAACTGACCCTGCACTAAAACTAGGCTGATACCCTACGATGGAGTGGGAGACCCATTCCTTGCGAATAGACCCACCGACGATCCTAGGTAATTCTCAAGCCAAGACCTATAGATAGGGGGAAGGAGGTCCCTAAAAGATCTAAGGACTGGGTACAAAAACAGGTGACCTCCTAATAGAAAACACAGAGAAGGCTGCAGAAACCAACTGAAAACAGAAACTAAGACTAGCAGAACCAGAGGTCCCAGAACAGCACAAAATCAAACAAAGAAAGCTATCAAAGCACCTAGCCAGAACTCTAGTGGATTAACACTGTTGTCCAGCAAAGACTGGGAGGCAGGTGCTGGGTAATAAAGGGTGATACAATCACCTGACCTAAGACAAACCCAGCACCAGGGGAAAAAGACCAGCAGCCAGAAAGCAACATCAAAATGGCGGATAGTCAAAAACAAAATCGATTTTAACACCAGGAAGGATGAGGTTGAAAGCTCCCATGATGACGACGGAGATGGCGTGAGACATCTCTGAAATGATCCCGAATAAAGTTGAGGCAATGTCTCTGGGCTGAAGTGGTGAATCCTGGCCTTTCCAGACATGGTCTTCCGTTCCCGGAACACGGTGTCATCCGAGAGGTAAGAGGTGGCACAGCAAATGTCACACAAGGTCTTGGGGAGGAGGCTACTGAAGAACCCTCAGAATAGGCATGAACTGGGCAGTCAGAACAGTGTCAGTCTTCCATTAGTGTCAAGGGTGCTGCCACTCAGGACTCACGGGTACAGTAGTCTGCGTGGTGCTCAATTCTATCTGTGCACAGGTTGTGCACGCAGAGGCAGACTGGCCGCCAAGAAAGGTAGCGGTTGGTCAGGAGCAGTGGAGATGGAGTCAACTTTCTCCTTACGTGCACACTGTCTTCCCACCAGAAGCCCCATTTTGGCGCGCTCCTCTCCTTTTATGTCCAACCCGCTCCCTACAGTCAGGTGCCTAGGTCTATGTCAGTCAGAAAGCCCTTCCCCCAGCAACACTGGTGACAGCCCCGATGGTTCGAGCCCGGGCACACAAGAAGCTGCCCTAACCCGGTCCATCTTCCTACATAGCCTCCCAATGCGTTTCTTCCCCTGTTTAGGGGGTTCATCATACTGTCTCAGTATATTGCCGACAGAGGCAGTGACACTACTAGCCAGTTAGCTGGGTTTGACTTGCCACTGCAAGCACCCATGTAGCTTCTTTTCTCCCCTGATGAACCCCTAAACAGGGGAAGAAACGTGTTGGGAGGCTTCATATTTTATGGGCACTTGTAAATAGGCTCACACTTGGGTACTGCCCATGTCAGGGCGGGAGTTAAACAGGGGCATGACAAGGAGTATCAGAGAGATTACCTTATTATTGTGATTCCTTCCCCTTCTCCCCCCTGTGCTGGATCCTCCATTATAATGGACAAACCATGGAGGGATTGAACAAGAATACACGCTGGTGAGATCGAACCATTTTTTACCTGAGCACTGTTAAACATGAAAACCTATTTTTTGCATGTTTCTTCTAAGGATATATTGACCTTTTAAAGGTATTTAGTAAAGGCTAAGGTTTAAAAACAATTTCCCTAGCCATGCTTTGATTCTAGAATATACTGTGATATACCTACACTAATTAAAAACAAGCAAATCTCTCCCTAGCTCAGCAGCACCTCTCCCTACACTGCCTGATTCCGAAGTAGCCTGTGACGAGCATGGCGGTGCCAGGTCTGATATAGACCTGATGACGCTGTGCGGCCAGTCAATCACTGTAATGCCACAAGCAACAAGGCTGCGGCATTACAGTGTGTGGCAGACGATCCCTGCATATTCATTGGCTCTCTTAAGAGCGCCAAACATGCAGGGCGGGGACCCAAGCTCCCACCGAGCAACCCCGAAAATACTCGGCGAGCTTCGAGCATCTCAAGCAGTGAGATGCTCGGGCAAGTATCGAATAGTGGCCAGCATGCTTGCTCATAACTAATTGTAAGTACACAGTGCTATATAATATGGTGACTGCAATATATTAAGATGATAACTACTTTGATGGGAGCGCTTCTTTAATGAAGGGCTAGGCAACACAGGTCAATTTGCCACAAATATAATGATAACAAATGTTTCATTTATACTAGGTATTAACCTCAAATCACCATAGATGACTAATATTTCAAATGCAAAAAATGTGTTAGGCCTCTTTCACACTTCAGTCTTTTTGTTTCTCTCAAAATCTGTTGTTTTTTTTTAAAAAACGGATCCAGCGAATTTGCCCGCTGGATCCGTCTTTTTCTCCTAGACTTGTATTAGCAACGGATTATGACAGATGGCCTCACGTTTCATCCGTCATGCGCTGGATCCGTCGGAATTTGTTTATCCGTCGTGTGGAGAAGACATACAAAAAATTTTTTTTGTCTGCGTCGAAAAATCGGCCAGCGACGGATTTAGCGGCGGCTAGAATGGAAGCCTATGGGCGCAGGATCCATTTCTGCCCATCAAATGACGGACTCCAACGACGGATTCCATTTTTTTACACACTGCTCATGCTCCAAATCTGTATTTAGTAGCCAATTGGCCAGACAGCCCCAAATCTATATAAACCTGCCATGTGGCTTCATTCCTCAATGTGCCGGCAAGAATCATAGAAGCCACCAAGAAGCCAGCAAGAGTCCTGCCAGCCAACCAGCAAGAGGCCTGCCAGCCAGAGGACAGCCAGCCAGAGGCCTGCCAGCCAGCGTGAGTCCTGTCAGCGTGTGTGCAGCAAGTGTGTGTGTGTTTGTGTGTGTGGCGTGTATTTTTTTAATACGATACATATATTTCCAAGTATGTGAGTGTGTGCGTGTGAGTGTGTGAGTGTCCAGCCATTGTTTTTTTTTTAAATACTGTACATGTATTTCCAACAAAGTAGTGCGGCGTGTGTGTGAGTGCGGCGTGTGTAGCGTGTGTGTAATGGCGGCGTGTGTGTAAGTGCTGCGTGTCTGTGTGTCCAGGCTTGTTTGTTTTTTGTAATACTGTACATGTATTTCAAACAAAGTTCTGCGGTGTGTGTGTCTGTGTAGCGTGGTGTGTGTGTGTGTGTGGCATGTGTGCGCGGAGAGTTTGTTCCTTTTTTTTTTCAAATTTGCATTAACTGTACTTGTATTTAAAATATAGAGCAGTGTAGCTCCTTCTTGTTTTTTTTTTTGTTAAATTAAAACAAACAAAAAAAATAATACAAATTTATCCTAAAACTGTCCGTAGTATAATTTCACCAAGGTAAGTTTTACAGTGTGGTTTATGAAAATCAGGAAAACACAACATGCAATACAGAGTTGGTTGAGGGTCTATTAAAATGTGGATAGGGGTAGATTTTTGGGGGTTACAGAAGGGTGATGGTTTGCCTGCTTGCACATTACTCAGATATAAAATTTAAGCGGGGTGGTTTATAAACCTATTAAATTGCTTAGCATTTTTTGGGGGTGGGGGGCCTATGGGGATTATTTTAGGGGGGATGTTTTGAAATCCTACTAGCTCTGGAGCAACTTTTTATTTTCTAATTCAGCTGCCTACACATAATTTTATAATAGCTACAAAGTGTTTTTCTACTTTCAGATCCAAACAGGAACCAGGCCAGCCAGCAGGGACCAGGCCAGCCAGCAGGACCAGGCCAGCCAGCAGGGACCAGGCCAGCCAGCAGGGACCAGGCCAGCCAGCAGGGACCAGGCCAGCATAAAAACTCCTGATGTAAGTATTAAAGGACACAAAGCTTTGCATATAATCTGTATGTTACTAACAATTGTCTTTATACTTGCAGATCCAAAACCAGCCATTATATCTTCTTCTGGGATTCCTCCCTCACAGCGTCGGCGAATAGAGGTAATTTAAAAATTATTATTTTCTTTTTGTTCTAGGTAAAATTTTTGGTTAACACTATATGCATTAATTATGTTTTCACAGAAAGCTGAAGCAGCTGAGGGGCCTCCCAGAAGGAGACCGGGTGGGTGGAGAAATGCCCGGAGCGGCCGCACAGAGTGTAAGTGTTGCAGAAACGGATCATCATACATCACAGTACACACAAAACATATGCCTACATCCTACATAATGTTTTTTTTTCTAGTCTGCTGCACATTTTGGCCATTGCCGTCAAGGTCCTCCCAGCACCTCCCAGGGACGGCGTCGCGATCGCCGCTGCGGTCAGCCTACAATTAGTACTTATTTATTTATTTTTTTATATTAGATGTGGATTTCAGTTTAATGTTTTTCTTGTTTTGTTTTAACAGTCTTCACAGCGTGCTCATGACTCGGATGATGAAGAGGGGGGTCTGGATGTGGACCGCCTCATCGAAGAGGTACGCGAGCGGGAGCCACTGTGGAACATTGCTGACCGCAGCCATGGCGATCAATTTATCACCCGTTGGCTCTGGGAGCAAGTATGTTTTATCATAGTGGACAACTGGGAGGACCTCGAACCTCGGTAGCAGACTCAAGCGCGTAAGTATTCACATTTCAGGAATTTAGGTTGCAGGATGGAATGTGTTGTAACCAAAATGTGTTTTTTCACTTTACATGTGAAAGGGTAATGAACCGGTGGCGGTCACTCAGGGATCGCTTCAAGAGGGAGTTCAAAAAGGAGATGCAGGCCCCAAGTGGATCAGGAGGATGCAGGAGCCACTACAAGTACGCAAGAGCCCTGTCGTTCCTCCGGTCGACGATGGTGAGCAGAAAGTAAATACTCCGCAACCCATTTTTGAAGTCACAATGTTTACATGTCTAACCTTATTTTTTAGTTTCAGCCAGGGTTATGCAATATCAAAATATTATTTTTTTTGCTTTCTTTTCTTTGACAGCACCGTTTGCAGCACTTGGGAGCCTGCTGCTGAGTTGGACCCCTCTGGAGCGATCCGACAGGAGTCTGCCACCAGGGACCACGTTGATAGACCCAACTCCTCTGACCCTTTGTCTGACCCTTCCCTCACTTCTGGTTCCTCGGCCCCATCCACCAGCACTGGAGCATCATGTCAGACTTCGTCACATGAAGCTGCTGGTGATGAGTTAGCTTTCCCTTTACCCCACCCCTCTGACACTGCCGCCACCTCTAGAACACTTGTAGGTTCTGGGCGGCAGTGCTAGAGGCGTGAGGAAAGGAGCTATGTGCCCGAGTTCTTCATCTGAATGTAGCCTTCCAGAACTCAATCAAACTTTTGGCTGATCAAATGACTGCTGGGTCCAACATGTTGAACAAAAGCATTCTTGAACTCGGCTTTCGTCTGGATAGGATGCATTCAGATGCAAGTAGGTCGCCGAATCATATTTTTTTTCAGGCAGTCCTCGCACACATGGAAAATCTAACTCCTGACCAGCAGATGCATGTAATCCAAGGCTGCCATGTTGCTCTAGCGCAGGCTACCTCCCAAGCTCCTCCACCTACCCCAGTAGTTCCTCCCACACCTCCCCCCCAGCCACTGTCCCTCCTACCAATCCTTCCCAGTGCCAAAATCCTTCGCAGTACACAAATCCTTGCCGTTACCAAAATCCATCCCAGAAATTTTGAAAGATCTACATAACTGGGTGAATATTGCCCAGTTATGTTCCCCATTGTTGAAACAAAAACAGTTGGAAGCCCTCTTAAAAAATCCATCCTTAATCTTGATGTCACTAAATTAATTGCACAGGCTTACCTTGGGGATGCTGTAGCCATTAATGTTCACATGCTTTGTGGTGCATCGAGGTGCACCCAATGGCATGACATCACCATATCTCTGTAGCTCATGTATGAAAGCATTTGTGTATTGCATATGTTTCCTGTCATCTGCCCTGGGTTCCTTCTCTCGTCCAATCACTTGGTCAATCTCCTTATGTACTTTATCTGTAGGTCAATAAATAAAATGTACAGATAGTTGGCTTTTGCTGTTTTAAGCTTCTGCAATGTTTTGTATAGAAATGAACACCGAAGGAAATAGATATGAAATAAAAAGGAATGAATATCCCAAAATTAGAATGGCCAGATTCACTCGAATCAGTAGAAATTTTGTCCAGTTGGCCAGCATTGTTCTGGATTAAAGCAAATTAAAGTGCAACACATTTAACATTTCACAGAATCTCAAATTTTTAGCAACTTGGCTAAAATTTTATTAATCAAGAAATGATTTGCTCATCTGAAATAAGCAATAATTGTTGGAGATGATTTTCACATCAGCAACTTTGAGTTGCTGATGTGAAAATCATCTCCAATAATAAAATAATTTCTTGATTAATAAAATTTTAGCCAAAGTTGCTAAAAATTTGAGATTCCGTGAAATGTTAAATGTGTTGTGCTTTAATTTGCTTTAATCCAGAACAATGCAATAATAGTAGTAATAATAATAATAATGCAATGGTAATGCAATAGCTGTTGGGTACTATTTACTATATAGTATTCATAAAATAATAGAAAGGTTGAAGTTTTTTTAGGATTACAATATTGTTAGCATATCATAAATATATACACATCGTCAAAATTGTTGGTACCTCTCGTTTAATGACAGAAAATCCCACAATGGTCACAGAAATAACTTGAATCTGACAAAAGTAGTAATAAATCAAAAATCTATGAAAATGGACGTCATACATTGTTAGGTGTCGAGTTCCTGCCGCTGCACAGGGGGAATCTTGAATCATGTCTGCCGCGGTCTCCCATTCTTCTTCAGCCGCAGTGGAGCCTGCTCAGCGGACACATCAGTCCCAGCACCTGGCTCAGACAGATACTGCACGTTTGGTAACTGCTGCCCTTCCAGGTTCAGCCATTATAACCAGTACAGTTCGGCGGCGAGCACTGGCTCCTGGGACCAAGTCCTGCTTTTCTCCTTCTGAGCATGCCCAAGGGAAGACCTCTCATTGGAGGTCGGGAGTCACACGTTCAGGTCTTGTAGCAGCTCCTATTGGTCCACTAGGAAGGTCCTGGAGAGCTACAACTATAAAAGGTTCACATGGCCACACGGCCATGTGCTAGTATCATTTGTGTTTGGCTGTTGACAGTGGATACTGTACCACTCAGTATATATGTGGTGTGAGTCTGTTTAACTTTGGGGCTGTACACTCAGGCAGGCAGCTAGCGTCAGTGGGGGCAATTAGCCTTGGCTTAGCATCTGGTTCCTTCATGTGTGCGGTTAGCACCGAAGAGTTCCAGATCAAGCACAACCCTAGTTAGGGTATTAGTTTCTGTGTACAGCGCGACTCTGTGAGGCAACAGAGTTAGCTTACATTTCATACGGGGTGAAGTTTAACCCACGTGTGAGCTCAGTGTCCATCCGCCATTACTTTGCAGCAGGTATCTCTGCAAGGTGGACCCCGGGCTGCGAATGCACATCTTATCAATCTCTCTAAGGCTGGTTTCACACTTGCATATTTTGCCGCTGCATTTTAGCGCTAAAAAACGCATGCGTTTTTTTTTCTATACTTAACATTAAAAACGAATGTGTTTTTTTGCATGCGTTTTGACGTGTTTTTTGCAACGCATGCGTTTTTTAATGCGTGTTTTTAGTTGCAGAAATGCAACCTGTAGTAATTTCTAGCGGCGTTTTTTTTTGCCGCGTTTATTCGCGGCAAAAAAATGTATTGCTGTCTATGTAAATGCATGCGTTTTTAAGCACATGCGTTTGCATGCGTTTCTATAGAAAAACACAAGAAAAAAACAAAAAAAACCAAGAAAACCCTATCCCTAACCCTAACCCAACAGACTAAAAGTGAACTTCAAGCTCAAGGAACATCAGTGTCAGATCACAACATCTGTCCTTGTATGAGCCAAAGTGGACTTCATGGCTGATGACCAAGGAGGACACTGAGTCTCCTTCAGCAAGAAGATCATTGGGTACAGTCAGTACCAGCTTCTTGGAAAGAATCGCCAAACCAGGGATTGAAGCTTGAGGAGTCTAATTTGCATATTCCAGGTGCCTTCTGGGAAAAGCGAAGAGTCTCCCTCAGCAAGAAGATTGTTGGGTACAGCCGGGACCGGCTGCTTGGAAAGCATCGTCTTAAACCAGGGATTGAAACTTGAGGCTAATTTGCATATTCCAGGAGCCTTCTGAGAAAAGCAAAGAGTCTCCCACAGCAAGAAGATTGATTAGTACAGCCAAAACCAGCTGCTTGGAAGCATCGCCAAACCAGGGATTGAAGCTTGAGGAGGCCAATTTCCATATTCCAGGTGCCTTCTGGGAAAAGCGAAGAGTCTCCTTCAGCAAGAAGATCATGGGTACAACCAGGACCAGCTGCTTGGAAAGCATCGCCAAACCACACGCCGTACGGAGCTTGAATTTTTGCCTTTCGTACATTATTGCAAAAAAGCTTGGCTGATTGAGTAGATTACACAAGAAGGAAAAGACACAGCAGATTACACAAGAAGGTTACGCATAGTTTATTACACAAGAAGGAAGACACACAGCAAGTCAGCAGGATCTAGGAGCAACATGGCAGATGTGAAAACTACATGGTGGTCTGCAACATGTGCTACATGCTACATGTTCATAGATCGACTTGAAGAATCCAACTTCACCTGCTAGAAGTGTAGACTACTGGCCTTTTTATAAGAAAAGGTGCGGGGTCTGGAAGAAACAATTGCAACTTTGAAACCCATGAAAGAAAATGAAGACTTCCTAGATAGAACAGAAGCATCTCTACTGGTCACAGAAGGTGATGAAAGTGGCAGCGAACCTCCAAAAGCAGACTAGTGGAAGCATGTGAATAAAAGAAGCAAGAAGACCATGGAGACATCACCAACCACGCAACTGAGAAACGGATATCAAGGCCTTGTGGAGGATGAAGATGGCACACCTAAGGATGAGGCACTACCAGAAGGTAAAGAAGAAAAGTGCACACAGCAACACCCAGAAGTGACAACAAAAAGTACAGCCAAGAAGTGAAGAAGAGTGGTAGTGGTGGGAGACTCACTACTGAGAGACACGGAAGCAGCCAGCTGCAGACCAGACATAACCACGAAAGAAGTATGCTGCCTCCCATGTTCGAAGATCAAGGATGTGACCGATAAGATTCCAAAGCTCATCAGTTCCATGGACATCCAGCCATTTCTTCTGATACATAATGGCACCAATGACATGGCAAGGAGGGACCTACCGACAATCTGCAAGGACTTTGATGAGTTGGAGAAGAAAGTAAAGGAACTGGATGCACAGGTAATTTTATCTTTCCATCTATCCTTCCAGTAGACGGGCATGGCACCAGGAGATTGAACAGGATCCTTGATGCAAACAACTGGCTAAGACAATGGTGCAGACAACAAGGATTCGCATTCCTGGACCTTGGTGTGAATTACCTGTACGACAGACTTCACCTCAACAAACCTGGGAAACACACATTTGCCAGAAGACTCGCTTCACTCATCAGGAAGGCGTTAAACTAGAAGAAGAGGGGACGGGAAGAAAAACGTTAGACACAAATATGAAGCCAGAAAATATACAGATGAAGGATATGATGTGTGGCAAAAAAGACCCTAGACAACATACTCCGAAGGGAGGTAAGAAAATTTCTAAAACAATCCACAGGGAGGAGATTGGAACAAAACAAAATCCTCTAAACTGCATGCTTGCAAATGCCAGAAGCCTGACAAACAAGATGGAGGAACTAGAAGCAGAAATATCTGCAGGTAACTATGACATAGTGTGAATAACCAAGACATAGTTAGCTGAAAGCTATGACTGGGCAGTTAACTTACAGGCTTACAGTCTGTTTAGAAAGGATCGTAAAAATCGGAGAGGAAGAGGCGTTTGTCTTTACGTAAAGTCTTGTCTAAAGTCCACTTTAAGGGAGGATATTAGTGAAGGGAATGAGGATGTCGAGTCCATATGGGTCAAAATACGTGGAGGGAAAAATAATAAAATTCTCATTGGGGTCTGTTAAAAACCTCCAAATATAACAGAAACCATGGAAAATCTACTACTAAGGCAGATAGATCAAGCTGCAGCCCATAAAGAGGTCCTTGTTATGAGGGACTTTAACTACCTGAATATTAACTAGGAAAAAAAGACCTGCAAAACCCATAAAGGCAACAGATTTCTGCAAATAACCAAGGAAAATTATCTTTTACAATTGGAGCAGAATCCAACCAGAGGAGCAGCACTTTTAGACCGAATACTATCTAAAAGACCTGACAGAAAAACAAATCTACAGGTGTTCTGGCATCTAGGAAATAGCGACCACAATATTGTACAGTTTCAGTTGTCTTTCGCAATGGGATTTGTCAGGGAGTCACAACAACTCTGAACTTTAGGAAAGCAAAGCTTGACCAGCTTAGGCTACGTTCACATTAGCGTTGTGCGACGCAGCATCGGGCACCGCTGCGGCGACGCATGCGTCATGCACCCCTATATTTAACATGGAGGCGCATGGATATGCGTTGCACTTGCGTTTTGTGACGCATGCGTCACTGCGGCGCACGGGTCAGGGCGCACAGGACGCAGCAAGTTGCATTTTTTGTGCGTCCAAAATCAAGCAAAAAAAGGACGCATGCGTCACAAAACGCTGCGTTGTGCATGCGTTCACATTTGCGTTGTGCGTTGCGTCGCCGACGCTGCGGCGCACAACGCAAATGTGAACGTAGCCTTAGAGATGCCCTTAATCTAGTTGACAGGGACAATGTCCTCAGAAATAAGAATACAGATAATAAATGGGAAATGTTTAAGAACATCCTAAATAAACACTGTTAGCCATTTATACCTTGTGGGAATAAAAGGACAAGAAAAAGGAAAAACTCAATGTGGCTAAACAAAGAAGTAAGGCTAAGTTCACATTTGCGTTGTGCGCCGCAGCGTCGGCGACGCAACACCCAACGCAAATGTAAACGCATGCACAACGCAGCGTTTTGTGAGGCATGCGTCCACTTTTGCATGGTTTTGGGCGCAGAAAAAACTGCAACTTGCTGCGTCCTCTGCGCCCTGACGCATGCACCACAGTGACGCATGCGTCACAAAACGCAAGTGCAACGCATGTCCATGCGCCCCCCATGTTAAATATAGGGGCGCATGACGCATGCGTCGCCGCGGCTGCGCCCGACGCAACGCAAATGTGAACGTAGCCTAAGAGGGGCAATCAACAGTAAAAAGAAAGCATTTAAACTACTAAAGCAGGATGGCATCGTTGAAGCTATTAAAAAAACTATAGGGAGAAAAATACTTTCTCTAAAAAACTAACTAAAGCTGCCAAAAAGGAAACAGAGAAACACATTGCTAAAGAGAGTAAAACTAATCCCAAACTGGTCTTCAACTATATCAATAGTAAAAGAATCACAAGTAGTGTTGAGCGATACCGTCCGATACTTGAAAGTATCGGTATCGGATAGTATCGGTCGATACCCGAAAAGTATCGGATATCGCCGATACCGATACCCGATACCAATACAAGTCAATGGGACACCAAGTATCCGAAGGTATCCTGATGGTTCCCAGGGTCTGAAGGAGAGGAAACTCTCCTTCAGGCCCTGGAATCCATATTACTGTGTAAAATAAAGAATTAAAATAAAAAATATTGATATACTCACCTCTCCGGAGGCCCCTGGACATCACCGCTGGTAACCGGCAGCCTTCTTTGCTTAAAATGAGCGCGTTTAGGGCCTTCCATGATGTCACGGCTTCTGATTGGTCGCGTGCTGCTCATGTGACCGCCACGCGACCAATCACAAGCCACGACGTCATTCTCAGGTCCTAAATTCCTAGAATGAGGAGTTTAGGGCCTGAGAATGACGTCACGGCTTGTGATTGGTTGCGTGGCGGTCACATGAGCGGCACGCAACCAATCAGAAGCCGTGACGTCATGGAAGGCCCTAAACGCGCTCATTTTAAGCAAAGAAGGCTGCCGGTTACCAGCGGTGATTTCCAGGGGCCTCCGGAGAGGTGAGTATATCAATATTTTTTATTTTAATTCTTTATTTTACACAGTAATATGGATCCGATACCGATTCCCGATACCACAAATGTATCGGATCTCGGTATCGGAATTCCGATACCGCAAGTATCGACCGATACCCGATACTTGCGGTATCGGAATGCTCAACACTAATCACAAGTGAAAGTGTAGGCCCCTTAAAAACTTGGGAGGAAAGAATGGTTGTAGATGACCAGGAAAAATCTAATGTATTAAACACCTTCTTCTCCACGGTATTCACGGTGGAAAATAAAATGCTAGCTGAAATGTCGAAAGGTGGCAGATGAGGTTTAACAATGATAAATGTAAGGTTATACACATGGGAAGAAGGAATCAATATCACCATTACACACTGAATAGAAAACCACTGGGTAAATCTGACATGGAGAAGGACTTGGGGATCCTAGTTAATGATAAACTTATCTGGAGCAGCCAGAGCCAGGCAAACAGGATCATGGGGTGCATTAAAAAGGTCTGGATACACATGATGAGAGCATTATACTGCCTCTGTACAAATCCCTGGTTAGACCGCACATGGAGTACTGTGTAAACTTTTGGACACTGGTGCTCAGGAATGATATAATGGAACTATAGCAAGTACAAAGAAGGGCAAAAAAATTAATAAAGGGGATGGGGGAACTACAATACCCAGAGAGATTAGCAAAATTAAGATTATTTAGTCTAGAAAAAAGATGACTGAGGGGCGATCTAATAACCATGTATGAGTATATAAGGGAACAATACAAATATCTCTCTGAGGATCTGTTTATACCAAGGAATGTTACAGTCATAAGGGGGAATTCTCTGCTTCTGGAGGAGAGAATTTTTTTTCCTCCAACATAGAAGAGGATTCTTTACTGTTAGGGCAGTGAGAATCTGGAATTCCTTGCCTGAGGAGGTGGTGATGGCGAACTCAGTCGAGGGAGTCAAGAGAGGCCTGGATGTCTTCCTGGAGTGTAACAATATTGTATCTTGCAGTAATTAGGTTCTTTAGAAGGACGTATATCTGGGGATTTATTCTGACTGAATAAAGGCTGAACTGGATGGACAAATGTATTTTTTTGGCCTTGCCAACTATGTTACTATGCAACCATTGTTGGAAAAAAATCATAAAAAAGCCAGACTGGAATTTGCCAAACTACATGTTGAGAAGCCACAAAGCTTTTGGGAGAAAGTCCTATGGACAGATGAGACAAAAATTGAACTTTTTGGCAAGGCACATCAGCTCTATGTTCACAGACTGAAAAATGAAGCATATCAAGAAAAGAACACTGTCCCTACTGTGAAACATGGAGGAGGCACTGTTATGTTCTGGGGCTGCTTTGCTGCATCTGGCACAGGGTGTCAGAAAGCTTGGTCTCAGTCGTAGGTCATGGGTCTTGCAACAGGATAATGACCCAAAACTCACAGCTAAAGACACCCAAGAATGGCTAACAGGAAAACATTGGACTATTCTGAAGTGTCCTTCTATGAGCCGTGACCTAAATCCTGTTGAGCACCTTTGGAAAGAGCTGAAACATGCCATCTGGAAAAGGCAAATTTAAACATGAGACAACTGGAGCAGTCTGCAGTTGAGAAGTGGGCCAAAATACCTGTCAAAAGGTGCAGAAGTCTCATTGACAGTTACAGAAGTCGTTTGATTGCAGTGATTGTCTCAAAAGGTAGTGCAACAAAATATTAAGTTAAGGGTACCATCATTTCTGTCCAAACCTATTTCATGAGTTTTATTTTTAAAAATGTCTATGGAAGCATGGTTGAAAAGCAATGTCTGACTTTCATTTGTTAATTTTCATAGATTTTTTTTATTTATTATTACTTTTGTCAGATTCAAGTTATTTCTGTGATCATTGTGTGTTTTTCTGTCATTAAACGAGAGGTACCAACAATTTTGACCACATGTGTAAGTCCTCAATATCAGATTAATGAGAGTCTAACTCTCAGTTTAGGCACTCGACTCTTTGAGGGGGAATAGTGAGATGGCCAATACATCATCTCTGAATTATAGATATAAATTTTTCATTTTGCATTTTATCTTCCTGTTTTGCAAAAATCTATTAATGTCTTGGAAGTAATATGCCATGACCGGAAAACATATTGCAGCCATGTGAATGACACTTATCACTGTGAGAAATTTTCTAGGGGCACATTGGGTTGCCATGAAACTGTTTCTGAAAGGCCATCTGAAACATTTAAAGAAAATATGTGGAGGTACCAGAAAGTATACACTTGACTACTTACCTTGTAACTCAGGATACCTTGCAAGTATTAAGAAACCGAAACTTATTGTAATTGCAGTAGTCTCAGCACCAGCCAGAAACATGTCATATATAGTTGATTTGAGATTCGGTAGTGTAAAAACTGTATTGACATTCTTCTCTTCCTTTGAAAAAAAAACCCCAAAGGTATTAATCATTTTTCTTGAGTACAACTTGGCCATGGAGAACATAAAGGGGGTCTGTAAGCAAAAGTGCAGGTGGTCACAACATCTTTGGCATGGTAGACCAGTATAGCGCACCTCCACACGACAATTGTCAATCAAAGAAGACAGGTGGAGTTAGATGCAAAATTACTAGGTCAGAAGGTTCACTAAACTGCTAGCCATGCAAAAGGTGCACTGATGTGCAGGTACTTTGCTATGAATTTAGATGTTACTCGAAATGTGTTTACATAAGGCTGTAATGCATCAATATATTTTACTTCATATGTAATATAATCATAATTGGATCTTGGGCCTAGAGCAAAGTTCTACAGAGTGAAGAGACAGCTGACGCAATTGGCCCTGGTGCCCAAGGAGACCCGAAAGTGCTATCATGTGTTCCAGATTTTGCGTTGAGACTGAATAAGGATGATGGGCTGTTTTTTATGATTCTGTCCATATAGACATAAAACAATGGTTGTGGTTGGAGATGGACAAATTTATTCATGTCTAATTTAATTCTCATTTACAAAAATTTGCATTCCTTGGAACATAGATTTTTTCAATTCACTCTACGCGAATTCAGAAAAATGGCTCAAGCTTCGGCTGCCATTTTGCTGAATAGCAGACGGCAAGGCGAAACCGTAAAAAAAATAGTACACACCTCTTTGCTCACCTGTCTTTCTGTCCCAATAGACCTTTTTTTTTTGTCCTTCTTCTTTTCCCCATATCCCATTGCATGCATCCTGTTCTCTTCAATCCAGACCATGGCTTCCATCTTGATCTTGCCCCAAGATGTCTCAACACAGTGTTTTCATTCAGATGTATAGTTGAAATGGAGCCAAAGCCAGGACTGAAGAAACTGAAGAGGATAGGGAAAAGAGAAAAAGAAGAGGAGCTGAGGACCAAACTGCAGGCTGTGGAGACAGCGCCACCAATGAATAATTATTTTTTTTATTTACTCCCATTGGTTATTATGCTTTGGGATCTGCACAGACATTCAATTTGCAAAGAGTAACTTTGCTGTAAATTTAATTTCCTTATAAAATCTGTGCACTTTGGCAAATTTGAATCTTGGGAAAATGTGATCACCTCTAGATTTTTCTTTGTTGTTGCTAGAAATGTGTTTCTCAATGAAGCTCCACCATATATAGGCAAGTAAATATTCAATTACTACATGTATACATTTTAGTCCAAATCTCACTTTGTTCAGATATTTTCCTTTGATACAATGGGGTCTCTGTCATGATCTCAATGGCAAGAGAACATAGCATCAGCATATATAGGAACTAGCTCTTGGAAGATGGAAACTGAGCTGACCATGAACTAAACCTAACGCACAACTAGCAGTGGCCGGGTAGCATGCCTACGTTGATTCTAGATGCCCAGCACCAGCCGGAGGACTAAATAAAGCTAGCAGAGGAAAATATTAGTCCTAGCTCACCTCTAGAGAAATACCCCGAAAGGAGACAGAGGCCCCCCACATGTATTGGCGGTGAGTTAAGATGAAATAACAAACGTAGTATGAAAATAGGTTTAGCAAATTCGAGGTCCACTTACTACATAGCAGAAGACAGAAAGGACACTTTCATGGTCAGCTGAAAACCCTATCAAAACACCATCCAGAAATTACTTTAAAACTCTGGCATTAACTCATAACACCAGAGTGGCAATTCCTGTTCACAAGAGCTTTCCAGACACAGTAACGAAACTACAGCTGTGAACTGGAACAAAAATGCAAAAACAAACATGGACAAGAGTCCAACTTATCTAGTAGTTGTCTAGGAGCAGGAACAAGCACAGAGAGGCTTCTGATAACATTGTTGACCGGCAAGCAACTAACAGAGAAGCAAGGTTATATAGCGACTCCCACAACTTGATGGGAACAGGTGAACAGAGAAGATGAAGACACCAGTTCAATTCCACCAGTAGCCACCGGGGGAGCCCAGAATCCAAATTCACAACAGTACCCCCCCCTCAAGGAGGGGGCACCGAACCCTCACCAGAACCACCAGGGCGATCAGGATGGGCCCTATGAAAGGCACGAACCAGATCAGAGGCATGAACATCAGATGCATTCACCCAAGAATTATCCTCCTGGCCGTATCCCTTCCACTTGACCAGATACTGGAGTCTCCGTCTGGAAACACGGGAGTCTAAGATTTTCTCCACAACGTACTCCAACTCACCCTCAACCAACACCGGAGCAGGAGGCTCAACGGAAGGCACAACCGGTACCTCATACCTGCGCAATAATGACCGATGAAAAACGTTATGAATAGAAAAGGATGCAGGGAGGTCCAAACGGAAGGAAACAGGGTTAAGGATCTCCAATATCTTATACGGGCCGATGAACCGAGGCTTAAACTTAGAAGAGACCCTCATAGGGACAAAACGAGAAGACAACCACACCAAATCCCCAACACAAAGCCGAGGACCAACACGACGGTGGCGGTTGGCAAAAAGCTGAGTCTTCTCCTGGGACAACCTCAAATTGTCCACCACCTGCCCCCAGATCTGATGCAATCTCTCCACCACAGCATCCACTCCAGGACAATCCGAAGATTCCACCTGACTAGAGGAAAATCGAGGATGAAACCCCGAATTACAGAAAAACGGGGACACCAAAGTGGCAGAGCTGGCCCGATTATTGAGAGCGAACTCCGCCAATGGCAAAAAAGCAACCCAATCATCCTGGTCAGCAGACACAAAACACCTCAGATATGTCTCCAGGGTCTGATTAGTCCGCTCGGTCTGGCCATTCGTCTGAGGATGGAAAGCGGACGAAAAAGATAAATCTATGCCCATCCTAGCACAGAATGCCCGCCAAAATCTAGACACGAATTGGGTCCCTCTGTCAGAAATGATATTCTCAGGAATACCATGCAAACGAACAACATTTTGAAAAAACAGAGGAACCAACTCGGAAGAAGAAGGCAACTTGGGCAGAGGAACCAAATGGACCATCTTAGAAAAACGGTCACACACCACCCAGATGACAGACATCTTCTGAGAAACCGGCAGATCTGAAATAAAATCCATCGAGATGTGCGTCCAAGGCCTCTTAGGAATAGGCAAGGGCAACAATAATCCACTAGCCCGAGAACAACAAGGCTTGGCCCGAGCACAAACGTCACAAGACTGCACAAAGCCTCGCACATCTCGTGACAGGGAAGGCCACCAGAAGGACCTTGCCACCAAATCCCTGGTACCAAAAATGCCAGGATGACCTGCCAACGCAGAAGAATGAACCTCAGAGATGACTCTACTGGTCCAATCATCAGGAACAAACAGTTTATCAGGTGGGCAACGATCAGGTCTATCCGCCTGAAACTCCTGCAAGGCCCGCCGCAGGTCTGGAGAAACGGCTGACAATACCACTCCATCCTTAAGGATACCTGTGGGCTCAGAGTTACCAGGCGAGTCAGGCTCAAAACTCCTAGAAAGGGCATCCGCCTTAACATTCTTAGAACCCGGTAGGTACGACACCACAAAATTAAACCGAGAGAAAAATAATGACCAGCGCGCCTGTCTAGGATTCAGGCGCCTGGCGGTCTCAAGATAAATCAAATTTTTGTGGTCAGTCAATACCACCACCTGATGTCTGGCCCCCTCAAGCCAATGGCGCCACTCCTCAAAAGCCCACTTCATGGCCAAAAGCTCCCGATTCCCAACATCATAATTCCGCTCAGCGGGCGAAAATTTACGGGAAAAGAAGGCACAAGGCCTCATCACGGAGCAGTCAGAACTTTTCTGCGACAACACTGCCCCAGCTCCGATCTCAGAAGCGTCGACCTCAACCTGAAAAGGTAGAGCAACATCAGGCTGACGCAACACAGGGGCAGAGGAAAAACGGCGCTTAAGCTCCCGAAAGGCCTCCACAGCATCAGGGGACCAATCAGCAACATCAGCACCCTTCTTAGTCAAATCGGTCAATGGCTTAGCAATATCCGAAAAACCAGCAATAAATCGACGATAAAAGTTAGCAAAGCCCAAAAATTTCTGAAGACTCTTAAGAGAAGAGGGCTGCGTCCAATCACAAATGGCTTGAACCTTGACAGGATCCATTTCAATGGAAGAGGGGGAAAAAATATATCCCAAAAAGGAAATCCTCTGTACCCCAAAAACACACTTAGAACCCTTCACACACAAAGAATTAGACCGCAAAACCTGAAAAACCCTCCTGACTTGCTGGACATGAGAGTCCCAGTCATCCGAAAAAATCAGAATATCATCCAGATACACAATCATAAATTTATCCAAATAATCGCGAAAAATATCATGCATAAAGGACTGGAAAACTGACGGAGCATTTGAAAGACCAAAAGGCATCACTAAATACTCAAAGTGGCCCTCGGGCGTATTAAATGCGGTTTTCCACTCATCCCCCTGCCTGATTCGCACCAAATTATACGCCCCCCGAAGGTCAATCTTAGAGAACCACTTGGCCCCCCTTTATGCGAGCAAACAAATCCGTCAGCAACGGCAATGGGTATTGATATTTAACAGTGATTTTATTCAAAAGCCGATAATCAATACATGGTCTCAAAGAGCCGTCTTTTTTTGACACAAAGAAAAAACCGGCTCCTAAGGGAGATGACGATGGACGAATATGTCCCTTTTCCAAGGACTCCTTTATATATTCTCGCATAGCAGCATGTTCAGGCACAGACAGATTAAATAAACGACCCTTTGGGTATTTACTACCCGGGATTAAATCTATGGCACAATCGCACTCTCGGTGCGGAGGTAACGAACCAAGCTTGGATTCTTCAAAGACGTCACGATAGTCAGACAGGAACTCAGGAATTTCAGAGGGAATAGATGATGAAATGGAAACCACAGGTACATCCCCATGAGCCCCCTTACATCCCCAGCTCAACACAGACATAGCTCTCCAGTCGAGGACTGGGTTGTGAGATTGCAGCCAAGGCAATCCTAACACCAAATCATCATGTAGATTATACAGCACCAGAAAGCGAATAATCTCCTGGTGATCCGGATTAATACGCATAGTTACTTGTGTCCAGTATTGTGGTTTATTATTAGCCAATGGGGTGGAGTCAATCCCCTTCAGAGGAATAGGAGTCTCCAAAGGCTCTAAATCATACCCACAGCGTTTGGCAAAGGACCAATCCATAAGACTCAAAGCGGCGCCAGAGTCGACATAGGCGTCCGTGGTAATAGATGACAAAGAGCAAATCAGGGTCACAGATAGAATAAACTTAGACGGTAAGGTGCAAATGGAAACAGATTTACCAAGCTTTTTAGTGCGCTTAGAGCATGCTGATATAACATGAGTAGAATCACCACAATAGAAACACAACCCATTTTTCCGTCTAAAATTCTGCCGCTCGCTTCGGGACAGAATTCTATCACACTGCATACTCTCTGGCGACCTCTCAGTGGAAACCGCCAGATGGTGCACTGGTTTGCGCTCCCGCAGACGCCTATCGATCTGAATAGCCATTGTCATGGACTCATTCAGACCCGCAGGCACAGGGAACCCCACCATAACATCCTTAATGGCATCAGAGAGACCCTCTCTGAAAGTCGCCGCCAGGGCGCACTCATTCCACTGAGTAAGCACAGACCATTTACGGAATCTTTGGCAGTAAATTTCCGCTTCATCTTGCCCCTGAGATAGGGACATCAAAGTTTTTTCTGCCTGAAGCTCCAAATGAGGTTCGTCATAAAGCAACCCCAAGGCCAGAAAAAACGCATCCACATTGAGCAACGCAGGATCCCCTGGTGTCAATGAAAAAGCCCAGTCTTGAGGGTCGCCCCGGAGCAAGGAAATCACAATCCTGACCTGCTGTGCAGGGTCTCCAGCAGAGCGAGATTTCAGGGACAAAAATAATTTGCAATTATTTCGAAAATTCTGAAACCCGGATCTATTCCCCGAGAAAAATTCCGGCAAAGGAATTCTCGGCTCAGATACAGGTGCATGACAAACAAAATCTTGCAATTTTTGTACTTTCGTGGCGAGATTATTCAAACCTGCAGTTACACTCTGAAGATCCATTACAAACAGGTGGACACAGAGCCATTCAAGGGTTAAGAGGAGGTAAGAAGCAGCTAGACAGCAATTAAGGGCTAGGCAGCAAAACTCTGAAGGGAAAAAAAAAAAAAAAATTTCCCTTAAACACTTCTCTATCTCCTGCTTCAGCCCAAACAATTAACACTTTGTTGGCCGGTCAAACTGTCATGATCTCAATGGCAAGAGAACATAGCATCAGCATATATAGGAACTAGCTCTTGGAAGATGGAAACTGAGCTGACCATGAACTAAACCTAACGCACAACTAGCAGTGGCCGGGTAGCATGCCTACGTTGATTCTAGATGCCCAGCACCAGCCGGAGGACTAAATAAAGCTAGCAGAGGAAAATATTAGTCCTAGCTCACCTCTAGAGAAATACCCCGAAAGGAGACAGAGGCCCCCCACATGTATTGGCGGTGAGTTAAGATGAAATAACAAACGTAGTATGAAAATAGGTTTAGCAAATTCGAGGTCCACTTACTACATAGCAGAAGACAGAAAGGACACTTTCATGGTCAGCTGAAAACCCTATCAAAACACCATCCAGAAATTACTTTAAAACTCTGGCATTAACTCATAACACCAGAGTGGCAATTCCTGTTCACAAGAGCTTTCCAGACACAGTAACGAAACTACAGCTGTGAACTGGAACAAAAATGCAAAAACAAACATGGACAAGAGTCCAACTTATCTAGTAGTTGTCTAGGAGCAGGAACAAGCACAGAGAGGCTTCTGATAACATTGTTGACCGGCAAGCAACTAACAGAGAAGCAAGGTTATATAGCGACTCCCACAACTTGATGGGAACAGGTGAACAGAGAAGATGAAGACACCAGTTCAATTCCACCAGTAGCCACCGGGGGAGCCCAGAATCCAAATTCACAACAGGTCTCTCTACATATTAATAGTCTGATAGTAAGTAACATGATAAAACTATGGAGAGAAGATGTAAAATTACATCAAATGAATGGATGTGTAATGTTTGAACAGGCCTGTTCCACCAGAGTGAGAGCTATTGTTTGCAGTGGTTCCTTCACTATGGTCAAGTTCTGTACAGATGACCGCCACCAGAGATATCTATATCCAGGGCCAGCGTTATGGGCAGGCAGACTAGGCCGCTGCCTAGGACCCCCAGGCACAGAAGGGTCCCCCTGCTGGTTCCACAATGGAGCACAAGGCTCTTAAAGGCAGAAGCAGTCAGGCGTGTTATACTGACCTGACCTGCGCTCTGCATGTTCTCCTGTTCTTCTGATATATGGCCATCCATCCTCATTCCTACAGACTTCAGAGTTATCATTTATACTGTGTCCTGATGGCTGCTGTTCAGCGTAAGGACCTTACTATGTGACACCTGACCAATGACGTAGTCCTGAGGCTGTACAGCAGTGCCTGTCAGGACACAGTACAGTAGCTGTGCTGCCATCCAGTAGAATTTTTCCCATGTAGACAAACGCTACATCACTGGTGAGTTTTTTTCACTGCACCTCCACACCAGTTACACAATGCACAGCATCACAAACCTCCAATGTAATAAACATAACAAAAATTGAAAAAACAAACACACACAAAATTATATTAAAAAAAAGATTGATACCTGCTGTCACTTATCAGGATCCTGCACAGGCCGCTCTGTGCTGTGCACTGGCACTGGGAGTGATGACTATAGATGAGCGAATTTGTTCAGATTTTGGACCCGAATTTGATTTTGACATATTCGGGCCATATTTGAACACTACTAGGGCCAAATGTATGTCTTATGTTCGGTTCCAAACATGTTCGGTAATTTCTATTCCCATTGACTCTAATGAAGTTTGGCTGTGTTCAACGAATATTGCAAAAACAATATTCGAGTCCGATCGTATTTGCAACCGAATCTAAATCCACATTCGCAAATCTCTGGTGATGATGTCACTGTGATTTCTGATCACAGGACTGCTGCATTATGTAATAAGCTACAGCAGTCAGGTGACCTGAGCAGAGAGCCATCAGGAGGTGGAGCCCTGCCATCAGGTCTCAGTTGAGGCTGATGCACAGATCCTGGATAATGATTCTTTGACAAGACTACGCCTCCAGGTTAAGGAACTGACTAAAAGCGCAGCTGCACTAGTTAAAACCGTGCAGTCCCTACAGGAATCGCCAAAAGAGAAGATCAAGCTGGCTTCTAGACTGGAGGATTTCCCCTGGCGACGACAGAAGAGGATCCCGCCAGCCTGAGGCAGAGACTAAGATCGTTATCATCAGGACGGACGACCCATCTGATGCCGGTGCGACCAGGCAGGATGCATCGCAAGGTACTGTCATTTCAACGAGCGACCCCTGGGGCAGAGGGCCAACCCCCAGGAATAAGAGGACTAGGCCCACAAAATTTGGGAGTCAAATACATTGGAGGACGACCGGTCCTCCCTTTTGTGATCAACGGCATCCCGATGAACGCTTTATTGGACACCGGTTCTCAGGTGAAGACAATGCCTTACATTCTATATGAACGGTACTGGGCTGACACAGACATTACCCATGGCCCAGATGATGATTTGATAATAGTAGCCCGTAATGGTCAATCGTTGCCACAGGTGGGGTACAAATAGGTCACCATTAAGGTGGGGCGGGTAGAATTAAAGGCCCAAGGAAAGTTGATTATTGATACTGACCGACGTGAACGTAACCCCATAATGACCATTGGTATTAATGTCCTAGAAAATTGTCATGCAGAGGTTATTGTCTTATTGCAACAGGTGGCCAAAACTGCTGGTTCCAGTGAACAACGTGTCCTGCAGAAAGAAATCAGAGCTCTGGTGCAGAGACAGCAGATAGAACTATCTGGTGAAGAAATTGGCCGTGCCACAGTGAGTGATTCGATCCCCATCGCAATACCCCCCAGGAGTGAACTGTTAATATAGTGTCGGGCAGCAATAGGCCTCAGAAATAAAGACTACCAGGCCCTGGTAGAGCCTGTGTATTCAGATAGTAGGCCCACAATTTTGACAGCCAGAGGGGTGGTTGAAGTCCGCAAGGGGAGGGTACCAGTACGTGTCCTTAACTGTGAGGAGAAGGAGGTCCACCTAACCAGATATGCCACACTTGCCAAACTGTTTACTGTTGATAATAGTGTAATACAGGCAAAAGAACCCTTGGTCCCGTCCAATCAGGCCTAGGACAATGGCTCTGCAGGACAAATGGAAGATTGGTGTTAGAAATTACACGTGGGCACTGATTCTACACCTTCACACCAAAAACAAGGGGCTTACCGAGTGGTCCATGAGTATGAGCGGGTATTCAGCAAACACCCACTAGATTTTGGGCAGGTAAAAGGGATACAACATCATATCCCCAGGGGGGATCATCTGCCCATTAAGGAGAGATACTGGCCTGTACCTCCAGCTCATTATCAGTGTTCCAAAGACATGTTATGACAGATGAAAGAGGCTGGGGTAATCAGAGATAGTTGTATCCTGTTGTGAATTCTGTTCTCGAACTCCCTCCTGTGGTTATGAATGGTACTTCGGCGAGTTCTGTCCATGGACTCCCTCTGGTGGTTGTGAGTGGAGCTGCTGGTTCTGAGGTTCCTTCCCCAGCTGACCTCGTTCAGGCCTTGGCTGGCTGCTCTATTTAACTCCACTCAGATCGTTACTTGATGCCAGCTGTCAATGTCCTAGTACTGGTTCAGTTCTCTTGGATTTTTCAGATGACCTGTCTACTTCAGCAAAAGCTAAGTCCCCGCTAGCTTATTTGTTACCACTGTGTTTTTGTCCAGCTTGCTATTATGATTTTGTCTTGTTAGCTGGAAGCTCTGGGATGCAGAGTGGCACCACCGTGCCGTGAGTCGGTGCGGTGCTTTCTTTTGCATACTCTGCGTGGTTTTTTTGTTAGTTTTTTATGCTGACCGCAAAGATACCTTTTCTATCCTCAGTCTGTTTAGTTCAAGTCTGGCCTCCTTTGCTGAAACCTATTTCATTCCTGTGTTTGTAACTTCCATCTTAACTCACAGTCAATATGTGTGGGGGGCTGCCTATTTCTTTGGGGAATTTCTCTGAGGCAAGGTAGGCTGTATTTTCTATCTTTAGGGGTAGTTAGCTCTTAGGCTGTGAAGAGGCGTCTAGGCAGAGTCAGGAACGCTCCACGGCTATTTCTAGTTGTTGTGATAGGATTAGGGGTTGCGGTCAGCAGAGCTCCCACTTCCCAGAGCTCGTCCTGTATTACTAGTTTGCTCATCTGGTCATTTCTAGTGCTCCTAACCACCAGTTCGATCATAACAGTATCCCCTGGGAAGCTCCATTAGTCCTTGTCAGAAAAAAGGACGGCACCAGGAGAATGTGTGTAGATTATAGGCAGATAAACCGCATTGCACACAAAGACGCATACCCATTGCCCAGAATAGAAGAGTCATTAGCTGCCTTAAAATCTGCTAACTGCTTCTCTACCTTGGATCTCACCAGTGGGTACTGGCAGGATCCCGAGGCAGAGGCTTATAAGGAAAAGACGGCCTTCACCACACCGATGGGTCTCTGTAAATTCAACTACATGCCGCTCGGACTGTGCAACATCCCAGGAACATTTCAGAGAATGATGAAGTGCTGTCTTGGGCACAAGAATTTCGAAACCATCTTGCTGTACCTGGACGATGTCTTCTCCAAGACTTATGAGGACCATCTGAAGCACCTGGCTGAGGTGTTTGAAGCTCTGTCCAACTTTGGCTTGAAGGTAAAACCATCTAAATGTCACCTGTTAAAGCCCAACGTACAGTACCTGGGCCATGTGGTGAGCCCCGAAGGAGTGGCACCAGACCCTGACAAGGTTATTGTGATCAGAAACTGGCCAAAGCCCAGCAACCTCCATGAAGTCCAGCAGTTCCTCTGGGTTGGTAGGCTACTACAGAAGATTTATCAAAGACTTCACTAAGAAAGCCGCACCACTGCAAGACCTGTTAGTGGGCCAATCCAAGAAAATGAAGGGTATGAATGCTCCATTTGACTGGGACGACGGGCTGAGGAGAACCTTCACTTGATTGAAGTTGACTCTCACGGGAGATGAGGTACTGACTTACCCTGAATATGACCAACCATTTGTGCTGTACCAGGACGCCAGCAACATGGGACTGGGATCCGTGTTGTCCCAGGTACAGAAAGGCAAAGAAAGGGCAATTGCCTAGGCCAGCAGGAAACTTCGCCCCACTGAAAGGAACCTCGAGAACTACATTTCCTTTAAGCTGGAGTTCCTCCCTATCGTCTGGGCAGTGACAGAGAGGTTCAAGCACTACCTGGCCTCAGCAAGATTCAAGGTCTACACGGACAACAATCCGCTGACTCACTGGAGACTGCAAAACTAGTTGCCTTTGAGCAGCGAAGGATGGCCCGGTTGTCCAATTATGAGTTCACCATCAAGTACCATGCAGGGCACAAGAATGGGAATGCCGATGCCTTGTCCAGGATGCCCAACTTGCCAGAGATAGGAGAAGATTCAGAAACAATCAAAGAAATAGAGTTGCCAGCTTTCCATCGCCCTAAGGCAACTCAGTATTCCCATTATGTGAGGAACAGGCACATAAACAAGCAAGAAGCCACTCTGAACCCATTGTCCCACCATGGGTGGGCAGAGACACAGGACAGTGACCCCATGGTCCATCTGGTCAAGGAGCTGCTGGCGCAAGCCAGTTCGCACCCTAGTCCAGATGCTCCACAAGAGACTCAACAGCTGTGGAAAGAGAAAGGCAGACTGTTTATGTATGATGGTAAGCTGTGTCAGAGGAGTATTGACCCACACACTCACGAGCTGGTCTGGCAGATAGTGGTCCCAAGACAAGATGTGCCAATGGTTCTGGAAGCATACCACAATGGAGCAGGACACTTTGGATGGAAGAAGTTAGCGATCCTATTTCGTGGAAGGTTCTACTGGATGAGCATGAGGAAAGCCATCGAAAAGTGGTGCCGAGAGTGTGGCCCATGTAGCCTGCGCAGTTAGGACCGTGACAGCCAGAGGGCTCCCCTACAGCCCATAGTGACCAAACAGCCATTTGAACTGGTTGCCTTAGACTACGTGAAGCTAACACCAAACCGGTCAGGTTATGTCTATGCTCTGACCACTGTAGACCATTACTCCAGATTCCTGGTAGTAGTACCTGTCAAGGACCAGACAGCAAAGACAGCAGCCAAAACCTTCAAGCAACACTTTTGCAGACCCCATGGATATCCTGAAAAAGTACTCACTGATCAAGGACCAGGCTTTGAAGCGGAAGTATTTCAAGAATTCTGCTACCTGTATGGATGCAAAAAAATCAGAACAAATCCGTATCACCCGCAAACCAACGGAATGTGCGAAAAGATGAACCAAGTAGTGATTTTTTTTATTTATTATTTACTTATATAGCACCATTAATTCCATGGTGCTGTACATCAGAAGGGGTTACATCAAAATGCAAATATCACTTACAGTAAACAAAACTAACAATGACAGACTGATACAGAGGGGAGAGGACCCTGCCCTCGTGGGCTTACATTCTACAGGATTATGGGGAAAGAGACAGTAGGTCGAGGGTTGCAGTAGCTCCAATGGTGTTGAGGTGGCCATGTGGTCATTACAGGCTGTAAGCTTCTTTGAAGAGGTGGGTTTTCAGGTTTCTTTTGAAGGATCCAAATATGGTGGATAACCGGACGTGTTGGGGCACAGAATTCCAGAGGATGGGGGATATTCGGGAGAAGTCTTGGAGGCGATTGGGTGAGGAGCGAATAAGCATGGAGGAGAGAAGGAGGACTTGGGAGTAGGGTTGAGCGAAACGAATCGGTCAATTTCATAAGTCGCCGACTTTCGGCAAAGTTGGGTTTCGTGAAACTCGAGCCTATCACAGTGTGGGATCAGCCACGTGGTCGGCGATCTTCGCGCCAAAGTCGCGTTTCATATGACGAGTTCAGCGCCATTTCTCAGCCAATGAAGGTGGACGCAGAGTGTGGGCTTGTGCTGTAGCGATTTCCAATGTCCAACACCACCTTTTCTTTGCAGGGACAGTGGAGGCTAGATTTCTGTGCATCAGCTCTGCAGCTTATAAGGCTCCCTGATAGCTGCGTTGCTGTGTGTACGCCGCTGTGCAAACCAACTGCTTTTTTAAAAGCAAATATCCTGCTGCTCTTTCCTTTCTGCACAGTTATCTTGTTTATTTGTCCACACGTTTGTGTGCAGCAGTCCTTTTTATTGCTGGCTGCCATACTTGTCCTGACTGAGATCATTGTAGGGAGATTGTTATAGTAGTGCAGTCCTTTTTTTTTTTTTAATATATCTGCCAGCCACTATCTGCCACTGAAACTGTGTAGTGTAATACAGTGGGCCTGATTTTTTCTGCTGTCTCCCACAAATTAAAAGGGAGATTAATACTGCCACAAAGTACATCTGCGTCAGTCCTGTTTGTGGCATATCTGCAAGCCACTTTCTGCCACTCAAACTGTGTGGTCTAATACAGTGGGCCTGATTTTTTCTGCATTCTCCCACACATAAAAAGGGATATTTATACAGCCACTGAGTGCTTCTGCGTCAGTCCTGTTTGTGGCATATCTGCCAGCCACTTTCTGCCACTGAAACTGTGTAGTGTAATACAGTGGGCCTGATTTTTTCTGCATTCTCCCACACATAAAAAGGGAGATTTACACTGCCACTGAGTGCATCTGCGTCAGTCCTGTTTGTGGCGTATCTGTCAGCCACTTTCTGTCACTCAAACTGAGTAGTTTAATACAGTGGGCTTGATTTTTTCTGCTGTCTCCCACAAATTAAAAGGGAGATTAATACTGCCACAAAGTACATCTGTGTCAGTCCTGTTTGTGGCATATCTGCAAGCCACTTTCTGCCACTCAAACTGTGTGGTGTAATACAGTGGGCCTGATTTTTCTGCCGTCTCACACAAATTAAAAGGGAGATTAATACTGCCACAAAGCACATCTGCGTCAGTCCTGTTTGTGGCATATCTACCAGCCACTTTCTGCCACTGAAACTGTGTAGTGTAATACAGTGGGCCTGAGTTTTTCTGCTGTCTCCCACAAATTAAAAGGGAGATTAATACTGCCACAAAGTACATCTGCGTCAGTCCTGTTTGTGGCATATCTGCAAGCCACTTTCTGCCACTCAAACTGTGTAGTGTAATACAGTGGGCCTGATTTTTTCTGCTGTCTCTCACAAATTAAAAGGGAGATTTATACTGCCACTGTGTGCATCTGCGTCAGTCCTGTTTGTGGCATATCTGCCAGCCACTGTCTGCCACTGAAACTGTGTAGTCTAATACAGTGGGCCTGATTTTTTCTGCTGTCTCACACAAATTAAAAGGGAGATTAATACTGCCACAAAGTACATCTGCGTCAGTCCTGTTTGTGGCATATCTGCCAGCCACTTTCTGCCACTGAAACTGTATAGTGTAATACAGTGGGCCTGATTTTTTCTGCTGTCTCCCACAAATTAAAAGGGAGATTAATACTGCCACAAAGTACATCTGTGTCAGTCCTGTTTGTGGCATATCTGCAAGCCACTTTCTGCCACTCAAACTGTGTAGTGTAATACAGTGGGCCTGATTTCTTTCTGCTGTCTCCCACACATAAAAAGGGAGATTTATACTGCCACAAAGTGTATCTGCGTTCGTCCTGTTTGTGGCATATCTGCTAGCCACTGTCAGCCACTGAAACTGTGTAGTGTAATACAGTGGGCCTGATTTTTTCTGCTGTCTCCCACACATAAAAAGGGAGATTTATATTGCCACAAAGTGCATCTGCGTCGGCCCTGTTTGTGGCATATCTGCCAGCCACTGTCAGCCACTGAAACTGTGTAGTGTAATACAGTGGGCCTGATTTTTTTCTGCATTCTCCCACACATAAAAAGGGATATTTATACAGCCACTGAGTGCATCTGCTTCAGTCCTGTTTGTGGCATATCTGCCATCCACTGTCTGCCACTGAAACTGTGTAGTGTAATACAGTGGGCCTGATTTTCCCAGCACTTTCCGACACCTATTAAGGGAAATTTAAATTCACAACAAGTTTACGTCCACCTTCTACTTGGTTTTACAGTACCATATAATGGTTGTTAGTTTGGTTACATTATTCCAAGAATGAGGAAGTCTGGTGGAAGAGGTCATGGCCGTGGGCGGTCATTGCCAGCTGGTAATGATGGTAGTGGTGGTGGTCGTGGAGCATCAGGTGGTCGTGGGAAAAGCAATATAGCACCTAAGTCTCGAGTTGTTGAGCCAGCGTCTTCGTCTGGCTACACAAGGCCTCGAACGCTCCCTTTTCTGGGAGTAGGAAAACCGCTTTTAAAGCCGGAGCAGCAGGAAAAAGTTTTGGCTTTCCTTGCTGACTCTGCCTCTAGCTCTTTCGCCTCCTCTTCGGAAAGTACAAAATTTAAAAGCAGCACGTCGTCAGTGGATGCTCCCGGTCAGGAACAAGTCGCTTCCTTGTGTACTTCACCCAAAGCAAAAGTGAAGGATGCGGCAGGTGACGCTGCAGTTAACTCCATGGAGCTCTTTACACATACCGTGCCAGGGTTAGAAAGGGAAATAGTTCACAGCCCATTACAAGATGAATCAGACATGGAGTGCACAGATGCACAGCCACAGCTAGATTATTATGCTGTTCCATTGACTCAGATCACAACATTGCCCTCGCAGTGTACTGAGCCAGAATCTGACCCTGATGAGACTATGGTGCCCCCTCCCGAACGCTATAGTACCGGCTTACACGGTGACACAGAGGAAGGTGCACAGGACATAGAAGAGGAGGTGATAGATGACCCTGTTGTTGACCCCGATTGGCAGCCATTGGGGGAACAGGGTTCCGCTGGCAGTAGCTCTGAAGCGGAGGAGGAGGAGCCGCAGCAGGCATCAACATCGCAACAGTTTTCATCTGCCAGGCCCGTATCTGGCCAAAATTGTGTGTCCAAACCAAAAACAGTTGTAGGACAGCGTGGCCATCCGGTTAAAGTAGCACAGTGTGCAATGCCTGAAAAGGTATTCGATAGTAGGAAGAGTGCAGTCTGGCAATTTTTTAACCAAGATCCGAATGATCAGTGCAAAGTGATCTGTAAGAAATGCTCAAGGACCTTTAGCAGAGGTCAGAATGTCAAAAATTTAAATGCAAGTTGCATGCATAGACATTTAACCACCATGCACTTGCAAGCCTGGACTAACTACCAAACATCCCGTAATGTTGTTGCACCCACTCACAATGAAACTAGTCAGCAACGCTATATTCCTTCCCTCACAGTAAGCCCACCGGTTATGACAACACCTCCAGCAAATGTGGAGGTATCGTCGCAAGGCCGAACCAGTCAGGGAATCACCAGGTTCTTGGTAGGAAACACTGTATGTAGGCCAACAGCAAGAATACCATCACCAACCCTCTCTCAGTCTGCCATGTCCACTCCTGCTAGTTCCACCATATGCAGCTATCCAGTCCAGCTCACCCTACAAGAGACTCTCATTAGGAAAAGGAAGTACTCATCCTCTCATCCGCATACACAGTGTTTGAACGCCCACACTGCTAGACTAATCTCATTAGAGATGATGCCCTACCGGTAGGTTGAAAGCGAAGCTTTCAAAGCCCTGATGGCCTACGCAGTACCACGCTATGACCTACCCAGTCGACATTTCTTTGCGAGGAAAGCCATCCCAGCCCTCCACCAGCATGTGAAAGACCGCATTGTCCATGCACTCAGGCAATCTGTCAGTAGAAAGGTGCACCTCACAACAGATGCATGGACCAGTAGGCATGGCCAGGGACGTTATGTGTCCATCATGGCACACTGGATTAATGTGGTGGATGCAGGGTCCACAGGGGACAGCCATAGTGGCACAGTTCTGCCTAGCCCACGGTCTAGGAAACAGTTGGCTGTAGGTGTTCGCTACCCCTCCTCCTCCTCCTTGTCCTCCAGCAGAAGCGAGAGCTCGTCCACAGACCGCAGTCGCACGACCACTCCATCCGCAGCTGCCAGTGTTGCACACGAGGTGTCCCATTATGGAACAGCTAGAGGTAAGTGTCAGCAGGCTGTGTTGGAAATGAAGTGTTTGGGCGACAACAGACACACCGCGGAAGTTCTGTCTGAGTTCTTGCAGCAAGAAACTCAGTCATGGCTGGGCAGTGTACATCTTGAGGCAGGCAAGTTAGTCAGTGATAACGGAAGGAATTTTATGGCTGCCATAGCCCTTTCACAACTGAAACACATTCCTTGCCTGGCTCACACCTTGAACCTAGTGGTGCAGTGGTTTCTGAAAAGTTATCCGGGGTTAAACGCCCTGCTCCTGAAGGTGTGAAGACTTTGCTCGCACATCCGCCGGTCGCCCGTACACTCCATCCGTATGCAGAACCATCAGTGATCGTTGAAGCTTCCCCAGCACCGCCTAATAATCGACGTTGCAACAAGGTGGAACTCCACACTGCACATGCTTCAGAGGCTGTGCGAACATAGGCGTGCTGTAATGTATTTGTGGGAGGATACACATACACGGGCAGGCAGTTGGATGGCAGACATGGAGTTGTCAGGTGTGCAGTGGTCGAAGCTACAAGACCTGTGTCAAGTCCTTCAGTGTTTTGAGGAATTCACACGCCTGGTAAGTGCAGACGACGCCATCATAAGCATGAGCATCCCCCTAATGCGTCTGCTGATGCAAAGTGTGACGCACATAAAGGAGCAGGCATCTGCAGCCGGGGACAAGGGAAGCCTTGATGACAGTCAGGCATTGTCTGGTCCGGGTAGTCTCCTGGATGAGGTGGCGGACGAAGAGGAGGAGGATGAGGAGGATGATGGGGATGAATATTTATAGGAGGAGGAAGCTTCTCAAGGGGCAATAGAAACTGGTGGTGTTGCAAGGTCAGGTACAGGGTTTTTGAGGGAGACAAGTGATGTTGATTTTCCAGAAAGTGCTCCTCAACCCAGCACAAGCAGTGAATTGACACCTGGAACATTGGCCCACATGGCGGATTATGGCTTACGTATCCTAAAAAGGGACCCCAGCATTATCAAAATGATGACCGATGACGATTACTGGTTGGCCTGCCTCCTGGATCCACGCTATAAAGGGAAATTGCAAAATATCATGCCACATGACACATGAGAACCTTGAGCAAATATTGGCTACCAAACAAGCAACTCTTGTAGACCGTTTGGTTCAGGCATTCCCAGCACACAGCGGCGGTGATGTTTCTCACTCGAGCTGCAGGGGGCAACATGGCAGAGGTGTTAGAGGTGCACAAATCAGAAGTGGCGTTGGACAGAGGGGTTTTATGACCAGGTTGTGGAGTGATTTCGCAATGACCGCAGACACGGCAGGTACTGCAGCATCAATTCAAAGTGACAGGAGACAACATTTGTCCAGTATGGTTTCTAACTATTTTTCCTCCCTTATCGATGTTCTCCCTCACACGTCATTCCCATTTGAATACTGGGCATCCAAAATAGACACCTGGCCTGAATTGGCAGAATATGCATTACAGGAGCTCGCTTGCCCAGCTGCTAGTGTGCTATCAGAAAGAGTATTCAGTGCTGCTGGTTCAATACTGACCGAAAAAAGGACTCATCTGGCTACCCAAAATGTTGATGATCTAACCTTCATTAAAATGAACCAATCATGGATTTCTAATTATTTTGCCCCACCTTTCCCTGCTGACACCTACCTTTCCTGTAAAAAGGTCTTGCTTGTGGACTCGTCTTACTGACTGCTCCAATTTCTCCATTTGCTGCTGTTGTATGTCCACCATAGGTCTTTTTTACACCTCCCTAAATGGGCTGACTCCCCCCACGGGGCCATGGTCACCACTTGGCAAAAGCACCCGTGCGAGTGCCGTTTGGCTAAACAGGTGGGTGTGCCCACTTTTGGGCGACGGCACTGGCACAGGGTCCCTCATAGTACAATGAAGTGTCTCTGGCGGTGGTGGTGCACACCCAACGTCAGACACACCGTCGTAACATGAGGGGCCCTGGGCCAGTACCGCCGCCCACGAGAGAGTGTTCCCCCCCCAGCTCAATCAGTGCTCTACAACTTGCAAAATTACCTCTCACTGCTCCACCACTGTGTAGTCTGTGCTGTTAAATCCTTCAATGGCACTGCCAATACCAATTTGTTGACATGATTGTTTCTAGTAAAAATATTCAGGGGCCCTGTCCTACATTTACACCAGTTTTTTGGCCAGACATTAACCTCACTTTATTATTTTGGCCTACTAACTGTGTCAGACACTCCTTACAGTTGTCCTCCACTGAACAAAGCTAGGCCGCCTGCGTACTCCTGTAACCTATTTTTAACTGCATTTTGCCTATTACTTTTTTGGCCCTACTAACTGTGTCTGCCCCTCGGTGCAATTGTCCTCTGCTGACCACCCCAATGCTGCCTATGTACCCCTGTAACATATTTAGACCTGCATAGAGCCTACTTTGTTATTTTAGGCCTAGTAAGTCTGTCTGCGGTCACTCCTTTCAATCGTCCTCCGCTGACCACACCAATGCTGCCTGTGTACTTCTTTTACCTATTTAAACCTGCATAGAGCCAACTTTTTTATTTTAGGCCTAGTAAGTCTACACCACTCCTTCCAATTGTCCTCCGCTGACCACACCAATGCTGCCTGTGTACCCCTGTAACCAATTTAAACCTGCATAGAGCCTACTTTTTTATTTTAGGCCTAGTAAGTCTGTCTGCGGTCCCTCCTTGCAATCATCCTCTGCTGACCACACCAATGCTGCCTGTGTACCCCTGTAACCTATTTAAACCTGCATAGAGCCTACTTTTTATTTTAGGCCTAGTAAGTCTGCACCACTCCTTCCAATTGTCCTCCGCTGACCACACCAATGCTGCCTGTGTACTTCTTTTACCTATTTAAACCTGCATAGAGCCAACTTTTTTATTTTCGGCCTAGTAAGTCTACACCACTCCTTCCAATTGTCCTCCGCTGACCACACCAATGCTGCCTGTGTACCCCTGTAACCAATTTAAACCTGCATAGAGCCTACTTTTTTATTTTAGGCCTAGTAAGTCTGTCTGCGGTCCCTCCTTGCAATCATCCTCTGCTGACCACACCAATGCTGCCTGTGTACCCCTGTAACCTATTTAAACCTGCATAGAGCCTACTTTTTATTTTAGGCCTAGTAAGTCTGCGCCACTCCTTCCAATTGTCCTCCGCTGACCACACCAATGCTGCCTGTGTACCCCTGTAACCAATTTAAACCTGCTTTGAGCCTACTTTTTTATTTTAGGCCTAGTAAGTCTGTCTGCGGTCCCTCCTTGCAATTGTCCTTGACTGACCACACCAATGCTGCCTGTGTACCCCTGTAACCTATTTAAACCTGCATAGAGCCTACTTTTTTATTTTAGGCCTAGTAAGTCTGCGCCACTCCTTCCAACTGTCCTCCGCTGACCACACCAATGCTGCCTGTGTACCCCTGTAACCTTTTTTAAACTGCATTTAGCCAACTTTTTTGTTTAAGGCCTACTACCTGTGTCTGTCTGCGCCACTCAATGCAACTGTCCTCCTCTGAAAAAAGCTGAACTTCAATTGTCAGGTTTTCAGCCTATAGGAATTTGATAACTGCATTGGGGCTACTAGTTTGGTTGGGCCCTACTAACGGTGTCTGCTGCTCCTTGTTGTTCTCCTGGTTTTTTTCCTGAGCTTCAATCTTCAGGCTTTCGGCCTATATTTTTAATATGAAACTGCATTTGGGATACTAGTTTGGTTGGGCCTACTAACGGTGTCTGCCGCTCCTTGGTGTTGTCCTCCACTCAACAAAGCTGAGCTTCAATCTTCAGGCTTTTGGCCTATATTTTTAAAATGAAACTGCATTTGGGATATTAGTTTGGTTGGGCCTACTAATGGTGTCTGCCGCTCCCTGGTGTTGTCCTCCACTGAACAAAGCTGAGCTTCAATCTTCAGGCTTTCGGCCTATATTATCAGATATTAAACTGCATTTGCCCTACTAGTTTGGTTGGGCTCTTCTAACGGTGTCTGCCGCTCCCTGGTGTTGTCCTCCACTGAACAAAGCTGAGCTTCAATCTTCAGGCTTTCGGCCTATATTTACAAATTTTAAACTGCATTTGGCCGACTAGTTTGGTTGGGCCCTACTAATGGTGTCTGCCACTCCTTTGTGTTGTCCTCCACTGAACAAAGCTGAGCTTCAATCTTCAGGCTTTCGGTCTATATTTTTAATATGAAACTGCATTTGGGATACTAGTTGGGTTGGGCCTACTAACGGTGTCTGCGGCTCCCTGGTGTTGTCCTCTACTGAACAAAGCAGTGCCGCCTGTTTACTCCTGTTACCAATTTTGAACTTTATTTGGCCCACTTTATTATTTGGGCCTTCTAACTGTGTCTGCCTCTCATTACAGTTGTCCTCCACTGAACAAAGCAATGCCGCCTGGTTAGTCCTGTTACCAATTTTGAACTGCATTCAGCCCACTTTATTATTTGGGCCTATATCTGTGTTTCCTCATCATCCTGCCCATTGCCCAGCCAGTGCTACATGAGTCTGCTGGTACATTGACCCAGACCACTACATTCCCCTTGCACTCTACACAGCCAGAATCTGACCCTGCTGAAAGTCAGGTTCCCCTTCCCGCATACTATACCACCTTACAAGGGGACAAAGAGGAAGGCGCAGATGAAAGTGCAGGTTCCTTCATCAGGTGGGGAGGGCATACTCGTTGGCGACGTCACTGTCACTGGGCCCCTCATAGTACGCAAAAGTGTCCCTGCCGGTGGGAGGCGCCCCCGCCATCAAACACAACGCCATACTTTGAGGGGCCCTGTGCCAGTCCCAATGCGAACGAGTGTGCCCCCCCCTGCTTGCTCAGGATCACAGCGCTTGCAAAGTTGAAATACTGACCTCTCCCTGCTCCACCGCTGTGACGTAGGCCGCGTTTCCTGGGCCCACGAAAATCTTGAGCCAGCCCTACCCCCCCACAACTTTAGCCAAATGACCCCCAATTTTAAATGCCTAACTATTATTATAAGATATATTAAGATTCACAAGCTTAAGTGACATGAATTGATGTTTTTGACATTAAAATGGGCACTGTAGGTGTTTTCCTGTCCTCCACTCACTGCTGACTATGCTTCCCCATTGACTTGCATTGGGTTTCGTGTTTCAGTCGATCCCGACTTTGCGCGATAATCGGCCGATTTCTCTCGACTCGACTTTTGACAAAGTCGGGTTTCGCGAAACTCAACTCAATCCTAAAAAAGTAAAAGTCGCTCAACTCTACTTGGGAGGACCAGAGATTACGTGAGGGAAGATATTGAGAGATTAGTTTGGAAATATACGGATGAGAAAGGTTATGGATAGCTTTGTAGGTCAGTGTTAGGGAAATTGGGAGCCAGTGAAGGGATTTGCAAAGAGGGGAAGCAGGAGTGTAGCGAGGAGAGAGATTAATTAGTCAGGCAGCAGAGTGAGGGTATGTGCACACGTTCAGGTTTTTCGCGCTTTTTTCGCATTTTTTCATGATAAAAACGCTATAAAAACTAATTAAAAATGCATCCATTATGCATGCTATCATTTAGAATGCATTCTGCAATTTTTGTGCACATGATGCGTTTTTTCCGCAAAAAAAAATGCATCGCGGTAATAAACGCAGCATGTTCATTAATTCTGCGTTTTTTTCACGTTTTTCCCGCAAAAAAAAGAGCCATGATACAGCGTCATCAAAGAAAAAATAAAAAAGTTATAGTCCTCAGAATAAAGCGATGCAAAAATAATTATTTTTTCTATAAAATAGTTTTTATCGTATAAAAGCGCCAAAATATAAAAAAATGATATAAATGAGTTACCGCTGTAATCGTACTGACCCGAAGAATAAAACTGATGTATCCATTTTACCAAATGCCTCCCCCAAAAGAAATTCTTGAATAGCTGGTTTTTGGTCATTCTGCCTCACAAAAATCTGAATAAAAAGCGATCAAAAAATGTCACATGCCTGAAAATGTCACCAATAAAAACATCAACTCGTCCCTCAAAAAACAAGACCTCACATGACTCTGTGGACCAAAATATGGAAAAATTATAGCTCTCAAAATGTGGTAACGCAAAAAATATGTTTTGCAATAACAAGCGTCTTTCAGTGTGTGATGGCTGCCAATCATAAAAATCCACTAAAAAACCCGCTATAAAAGTAAATCAAACCCCCCTTCATCACCCCCTTAGTTAGCGAAAAATTAAAAAATTTAAAAAATGTATTTATTTCCATTTTCCCATTAGGGTTAGGGTTAGGGCTAGGGTTAGGGTTTGTTGTGATTTTGCTTTTTGCTCCCTCTAGTGGTCATTAGTGATTTGACTCTGGAGCGTCTGTCTTTTTCTATATCCTCACCTGGGCCGTTAGTTCAGGGGCGTTGCTATATAAGCTCCCTGGACCTTCAGTTCAATGCCTGGCATCGTTGAAATCAGAGCTAATCTGTTGTGCTCTTGTCCTCTGATCCTGGTTCCTGTTTTTCAAGCTAAGTCTGCTTCTTTGCTTTTTGCTTTTGTTTTGTTTGGTATTTTTGTCCAGCTTGTTCCTATCTGTATCCTGACCTTTGCTGGAAGCTCTAGGGGGCTGGTGTTCTCCCCCCGGACCGTTAGACGGTTCGGGGGTTCTTGAATCTCCAGCGTGGATTTTTATAGGGTTTTTGTTGACCAGATAAGTTATCTTGCTATATTCTGCTATTAGTAAGCTGGCCTCTCTTTGCTGAACCTGGTTCATTTCTGTGTTTGTCATTTCCTCTTACCTCACCGTTATTATTTGTGGGGGGCTTGTATCTTGCTTTGGGGTCCCTTTCTCTGGAGGCAAGAGAGGTCTTTGTTTTCTTCTCCTAGGGGTAGTTAGATTCTCCGGCTGGCGCGAGTCATCTAGCGATCACCGTAGGCATGATCCCCGGCTACTTCTAGTGTTGGCGTTAGGAGTAGCTATTTGGTCAACCCAGTTACCACAGCCCTATGAGCTGGATTTTTGTATCTTGCAGACTTACACGTTCCTCTGAGACCCTGTCCACTGGGGTCATAACAGTATGCCAGGCCAGTATTAAATGTTTAATGCATTGCAGAAGTGGGATTATAAGAAAGAAAATTTTGATTTTTTTTTTTCCCTCTCTCATTTTTTTTTTTTTCTTTTCCCCTTTACCTCAGAGTGGCTTAAGCTTGCTGCAGACATGAATGTCCAGACCTTGATTACAAGTGTGGACCAGCTTGCCGCTCGTGTGCAGGGTATACAAGATTATGTTACCAGAAATCCTAGGTCTGAACCCAAGATTCCGATTCCTGAACTGTTTTCAGGAGACCGATTTAAGTTTAGGAATTTCAGGAATAATTGTAAATTATTTTTTTCCCTGAAACCTTGTTCGTCTGGAGACTCTGCTCAACAAGTAAAAATTGTTATTTCATTCTTACGGGGTGACCCTCAGGATTGGGCTTTTTCGTTGGCGCCAGGAGATCCGGCATTGGCTGATATTGATGCGTTTTTTCTGGCGCTCGGTTTACTTTATGAGGAACCCAATCTTGAGATTCAGGCAGAGAAAGCCTTGCTGGCTAGGTCTCAGGGCCAGGACGAGGCTGAGGTGTATTGCCAAAAATTTCGGAAATGGTCCGTGCTGACACATTGGAACGAGTGTGCACTGGCCGCTAATTTTAGAAATGGCCTTTCTGAGGCCATTAAGAATGTTATGGTGGGTTTTCCCATTCCCACAGGTCTGAATGATACCATGTCTGTTGTGAATTTGGATTCTGGGCTCCCCCGGTGGCTACTGGTGGAATTGAACTTGTGACATCATCTTCCCTGTTCACCTGTTCTGATTAGATCTGGGTGTCGCTATATAACCTGGCTTCTCTGTTAGATGCTTGCCGGTCAACAATGTTATCAGAAGCCTCTCTGTGCTTGTTCCTGCTCCCAGACATCTACTAGATAAGTTGGACATTCGTCCATGTTTTGTTTTTGTATTTTGGTTCCAGTTCACAGCTGCAGTTTCGTTACTGTGTCTGGAAAGCTCTTGTTGATCAGGAATTGCCACTCTGGTATTATGAGTTAATGCCAGAGTCCTAAAGTAATTTCTGGATGTGTTTTGTTAGGGTTTTCTACTGACCATGAAAGTATGCTTTCTGTCTTCTGCTATCTAGAAAGCGGACCTCAAATTTGCTAAAACTATTTTCCTGCTGCGTTTGTTGTTTCATCTCATATCACCGCCAATATATGTGGGGGGCTTCTGTCTCCTTTTGGGCATTTCTCTAGAGGTGAGTCAGGTCTTATATTTCCCTCTGCTAGCATTATTTAGTTCTCCGGCCGGCGCTGGGCATATAGGGATAAAAAGTAGGACATGCTACCTGGCTACTTCTAGATGATGCGGTAGGTTTAGTTCATGGTCAGTACAGTTACATCTTCCAAGAGCTTGTTCCTATAGAGGCTTATGCTAGTTCTCTGGCCATGGAGATCATGACAGTTTGACCGGCCCCCTAAAGGGTTAAAATCCTTGGCTGAGAAAGGAGAGAAATAAGAAGTCTGCTGAGAGTTTTTTTTTTTTTTTTTTCTTTTCCTCTGTGCTCTTAATTGGATCACTTGCCAGTCTGTCTATGCTGCAGTCTTTCTTTTTTTTCTCTCTCCTTATAATCTTTGAATGGCTTTGTGTTCACCTGTTAATAATGGATCTTCAGAGTGTAACTGCAGGTTTGAATAATCTCACCACGAAAGTACAAAATTTGCAAGATTTTATTATTCATGCTCCGGTATCTGAGCCGAGAATTCCTTTGCCGGAATTCTTCTCAGGGAATAGATCTAGCTTTCAGAATTTTAGAAATAATTGTAAGCTATTTTTGTCCCTGAAATCTCGTTCTGCTGGAGACTCTGCACAGCAGGTTGGGATTGTGATTTCCTTGCTCCGCGGCGACCCTCAAGACTGGGCTTTTGCATTGGCACCAGGGGATCCTGCGTTGCGCAATGTGGATGCGTTTTTTTTGGCCTTGGGCTTGCTGTATGAGGAACCTCATTTGGAACTTCAGGCAGAAAAAACTTTGATGTCCCTATCGCAGGGGCAAGATGAAGCTGAAATTTACTGCCAAAGATTCCGTAAATGGTCTGTGCTTACTCAGTGGAATGAGTGTGCCTTGGCGGCTACTTTCAGAGAGGGTCTCTCTGATGCCATTAAGGATGTTATGGTGGGGTTCCCTGTGCCTGCGGGTCTGAATGAGTCCATGACAATGGCCATTCAGATCGATAGGCGTCTGCGGGAGCGCAAACCTGTGCACCATCTGGCGGTGTCCACTGAGAAGACGCCAGAAAGCATGCAGTGTGATAGAATTCTGTCCAGAAGCGAGCGGCAGAATTTTAGACGGAAAAATGGGTTGTGTTTCTATTGTGGGGATTCTACTCATGTTATATCAGCGTGCTCTAAGCGTACTAAAAAGCTTGATAAATCCGTTTCCATTGGCACTTTACAGTCTAAATTTATTTTGTCTGTGACCCTGATTTGCTCTTTGTCATCTATTACTACTGACGCCTATATCGACTCTGGCGCCGCTTTGAGTCTTATGGATTGGTCCTTTGCCAATCGTTGTGGGTATGATTTAGAGCCTTTGGAAACTCTTATTCCTCTGAAGGGGATTGACTCCACCCCATTGGCTAATAATAAACCACAATACTGGACACAAGTGACTATGTGTATTAATCCGGATCACCAGGAGACTATTCGTTTTCTAGTGCTGTATAATCTACATGAGGATTTGGTGCTGGGATTGCCATGGCTGCAGTCTCACAACCCAGTCCTTGACTGGAGAGCTATGTCTGTGTTGAGCTGGGGATGTAAGGGGACTCATGGGGACGTACCTTTGGTGTCCATTTCATCATCTATTCCCTCTGAAATCCCTGAGTTCCTGTCTGATTATCGTGACGTCTTTGAAGAACCCAAGCTGGGTTCACTACCTCCGCACCGTGAGTGCGATTGTGCTATAGATTTAATTCCGGGTAGTAAATACCCAAAGGGTCGTTTATTTAATCTGTCTGTGCCTGAACATACTGCTATGCGAGAATATATAAAGGAGTCCTTGGAAAAGGGACATATTCGTCCATCGTCATCTCCCTTAGGAGCCGGTTTTTTCTTTGTGTCAAAAAAAGACGGCTCTTTGAGACCATGTATTGATTATCGGCTTTTGAATAAAATCACGGTTAAATATCAATACCCATTGCCGTTGCTGACTGATTTGTTTGCTCGCATAAAGGGGGCCAAGTGGTTCTCTAAGATTGATCTCCGTGGGGCGTATAATTTGGTGCGGATCAGGCAGGGGGATGAGTGGAAAACCGCATTTAATACGCCCGAGGGCCACTTTGAGTATTTGGTGATGCCTTTTGGTCTTTCTAATGCCCCTTCAGTCTTCCAGTCCTTTATGCATGATATTTTCCGCGATTTTTTGGATAAATTTATGATAGTGTATCTGGATGATATTCTGATTTTTTCGGATGACTGGGACTCTCATGTCCGGCAAGTTAAGAGGGTTTTTCAGGTTTTGCGGTCTAATTCTCTGTGTGTCAAGGGTTCTAAGTGCGTTTTTGGGGTTCAGAGAATTTCCTTTTTGGGATATATTTTTTCTCCCTCTTCCATTGAGATGGATCCTGTCAAGGTTCAAGCTATTTGTGATTGGACGCAGCCCTCTTCTCTTAAAGGTCTTCAGAAATTTTTGGGCTTTGCCAACTTTTATCGTCGATTTATTTCTGGTTTTTCGGATGTCGTTAAGCCATTGACCGATTTGACTAGACAGGGTGCTGATGTTGCTAATTGGTCCCCTGATGCTGTGGAGGCCTTTCAGGAGCTTAAGCGCCGTTTTTCTTCTGCCCCTGTGTTGCGTCAGCCTGATGTGACTCTTCCTTTTCAGGTTGAGGTCGACGCTTCTGAGATCGGAGCTGGGGCAGTGTTGTCGCAGAAAAGTTCTGACTGCGCCGTGATGAGGCCTTGTGCCTTCTTTTCCCGTAAATTTTCGCCCGCTGAGCGGAATTATGATGTTGGGAATCGGGAGCTTTTGGCCATGAAGTGGGCGTTTGAGGAGTGGCGCCATTGGCTTGAGGGGGCCAGACATCAGGTGGTGGTATTGACTGACCACAAAAATTTGATTTATCTTGAGACCGCCAGGCGCCTGAATCCTAGACAGGCGCGCTGGTCATTATTTTTTTCTCGGTTTAATTTTGTGGTATCGTACCTACCAGGTTCTAAGAATGTTAAGGCGGATGCCCTTTCTAGGAGTTTTGAGCCTGATTCACCTGGCAACTCTGACCCCACAGGTATTCTTAAGGAGGGAGTTATCTTGTCAGCTGTTTCTCCAGACCTGCGGCGGGCCTTGCAGGAGTTTCAGGCGGATAGACCGGATCGTTGTCCGCCTGATAGGCTGTTTGTTCCTGATGATTGGACCAGTAAAGTCATCTCTGAGGTGCATTCTTCTGCGTTGGCAGGTCATCCTGGAATTTTTGGTACCAGGGATTTGGTGGCAAGATCCTTCTGGTGGCCTTCCCTGTCACGAGATGTGCGAGGCTTTGTGCAGTCTTGTGACGTTTGTGCTCGGGCCAAGCCTTGTTGTTCTCGGGCTAGTGGATTATTGTTGCCCTTGCCTATTCCTAAGAGGCCTTGGACACACATCTCGATGGATTTTATTTCAGATCTGCCTGTTTCTCAGAAGATGTCTGTCATCTGGGTGGTGTGTGACCGTTTTTCTAAGATGGTTCATTTGGTTCCCCTGCCCAAATTGCCTTCTTCTTCCGAGTTGGTGCCCCTGTTTTTTCAAAATGTTGTTCGTTTGCATGGTATTCCTGAGAATATCGTTTCTGACAGAGGAACCCAATTTGTGTCTAGATTTTGGCGGGCATTTTGTGCTAGGATGGGCATAGATTTGTCTTTTTCGTCTGCTTTTCACCCTCAGACTAATGGCCAGACCGAGCGGACTAATCAGACCCTGGAGACATATCTGAGGTGTTTTGTGTCTGCTGACCAGGATGATTGGGTTGCTTTTTTGCCATTGGCGGAGTTCGCCCTCAATAATCGGGCCAGCTCTGCCACCTTGGTTTCCCCGTTTTTCTGTAATTCGGGGTTCCATCCTCGATTTTCCTCCGGTCAGATGGAATCCTCGGATTGTCCTGGAGTGGATGCGGTGGTGGAGAGATTGCATCATATCTGGGGGCAGGTGATGGACAATTTAAAGTTGTCCCAGGAGAAGACTCAGCTTTTTGCCAACCGTCACCGTCGTGTTGGTCCTCGGCTTTGTGTTGGAGATTTGGTGTGGTTGTCTTCTCGTTTTGTCCCTATGAGGGTCTCATCTCCTAAGTTTAAGCCTCGGTTCATCGGTCCGTATAAAATATTGGAGATTCTTAACCCTGTTTCCTTCCGTTTGGACCTCCCTGCATCCTTTTCTATTCATAACGTTTTTCATCGGTCGTTATTGCGCAGGTATGAGGCACCGGTTGTGCCTTCCGTTGAGCCTCCTGCTCCGGTGTTGGTTGAGGGTGAGTTGGAGTACGTTGTGGAAAAAATCCTAGACTCCCGTGTTTCCAGACGGAGACTCCAGTATCTGGTCAAGTGGAAGGGATACGGCCAGGAGGATAATTCTTGGGTCACTGCATCTGATGTTCATGCCTCTGATCTGGTTCGTGCCTTTCATAGGGCCCATCCTGATCGCCCTGGTGGTTCTGGTGAGGGTTCGGTGCCCCCTCCTTGAGGGGGGGGTACTGTTGTGAATTTGGATTCTGGGCTCCCCCGGTGGCTACTGGTGGAATTGAACTTGTGACATCATCTTCCCTGTTCACCTGTTCTGATTAGATCTGGGTGTCGCTATATAACCTGGCTTCTCTGTTAGATGCTTGCCGGTCAACAATGTTATCAGAAGCCTCTCTGTGCTTGTTCCTGCTCCCAGACATCTACTAGATAAGTTGGACATTCGTCCATGTTTTGTTTTTGTATTTTGGTTCCAGTTCACAGCTGCAGTTTCGTTACTGTGTCTGGAAAGCTCTTGTTGATCAGGAATTGCCACTCTGGTATTATGAGTTAATGCCAGAGTCCTAAAGTAATTTCTGGATGTGTTTTGTTAGGGTTTTCTACTGACCATGAAAGTATGCTTTCTGTCTTCTGCTATCTAGAAAGCGGACCTCAAATTTGCTAAAACTATTTTCCTGCTGCGTTTGTTGTTTCATCTCATATCACCGCCAATATATGTGGGGGGCTTCTGTCTCCTTTTGGGCATTTCTCTAGAGGTGAGTCAGGTCTTATATTTCCCTCTGCTAGCATTATTTAGTTCTCCGGCCGGCGCTGGGCATATAGGGATAAAAAGTAGGACATGCTACCTGGCTACTTCTAGATGATGCGGTAGGTTTAGTTCATGGTCAGTACAGTTACATCTTCCAAGAGCTTGTTCCTATAGAGGCTTATGCTAGTTCTCTGGCCATGGAGATCATGACACATGTCCCTGGCTATTCAAATTGACCGGCGGTTGCGGGAGCGCAAAACCGCAAATTCCCTCATGTTGTTGTCTGAACAGACACCTGATGTGATGCAATGTGATAGAAAAACCGCAAATTCCCTCATGGTGTTGTCTGAACGGACACCTGATTTGATGCAATGTGATAGAATCCTGACTAGAAATGAGAGGAAAATTCATAGACGCCGGAATGGCTTTTGTTACTACTGTGGTGATTCTACACATGTTATCTCAGCATGCTCTAAACGTATATCTAAGGTTGTTAGTCCTGTCACCGTTGGTAATTTGCATCCTAAGTTTATTCTGTCTGTAACTTTGATTTGCTCACTGTCATCTTATCCTGTCATGGCGTTTGTAGATTCAGGTGCTGCCCTGAGTCTTATGGATCTCTCATTTGCTAAGCGCTGTGGTTTTATTCTTGAACCATTAGAAAATCCTATCCCTCTTAGGGGTATTGATGCTACGCCATTGGCAGAAAATAAGCCGCAGTATTGGACACAGGTTACCATGTGCATGACTCCTGAACACCGCGAGGTGATACGTTTTCTCGTTCTACATAAAATGCATGATTTGGTTGTTTTGGGGCTGCCATGGTTACAGACCCATAATCCAGTCCTTGACTGGAAGGCTATGTCAGTGTCTAGTTGGGGCTGTCGTGGTATTCATGAGGATTCCCTGCCTGTGTCTATTGCTTCTTCTACGCCTTCGGAAGTTCCGGAGTACTTGTCTGATTATCAGGATGTCTTTAGCGAGTCCAGGTCCAGTGCATTGCCTCCTCATAGGGAATGTGACTGTGCAATAGATTTGATTCCAGGCAGTAAATTTCCTAAGGGAAGACTGTTTAATCTGTCGATACCTGAACATACCGCTATGCGTTCATATATCAAGGAGTCTCTGGAGAAAGGACACATCCGTCCGTCTTCTTCCCCTCTTGGTGCGGGATTCTTTTTTGTGGCTAAAAAGGACGGATCTTTGAGGCCTTGTATTGACTATCGGCTTTTAAATAAGATCACTGTCAAATTTCAGTATCCTTTGCCGCTGTTGTCTGACTTGTTTGCCCGGATTAAAGGTGCCAAGTGGTTTACCAAGATAGACCTTCGTGGTGCGTACAACCTTGTGCGCATTAAGCAAGGGGATGAATGGAAAACCGCATTCAATACGCCGAAGGTCATTTTGAGTACTTGGTGATGCCTTTTGGGCTCTCTAATGCCCCTTCAGTTTTTCAGTCCTTTATGCATGACATTTTCCGGAACTATCTGGATAAATTTCTGATCGTTTATCTGGATGATATTCTGTTTTTTTCTGATAATTGGGACTCGCATGTGGAGCAGGTCAGGATGGTCTTTAAAATTTTGCGTGAAAATTCTTTGTTTGTCAAGGGCTCAAAGTGTCTTTTTGGTGTACAGAAGGTTCCCTTTTTGGGGTTCATTTTTTCCCCTTCTGCTGTGGAGATGGACCCAGTCAAGGTCCGAGCTATTCTTGATTGGACTCAGCCCTCGTCAGTTAAGAGTCTTCAGAAGTTCTTGGGTTTCGCTAACTTCTACCGTCGTTTTATCGCTAACTTTTCTAGCATTGTGAAACCTTTGACGGATATGACCAAGAAGGGCTCCGATGTGGTTAATTGGGCTCCTGCTGCCGTGGAGGCTTTCCAGGAGTTGAAACGTCGGTTTACTTCGGCGCCTGTTTTGTGCCAGCCTGATGTCTCGCTTCCCTTTCAAGTTGAGGTGGATGCTTCAGAGATTGGAGCAGGGGCCGTTTTGTCGCAGAGAGGCCCTGGTTGCTCTGTTATGAGACCTTGCGCCTTTTTCTCTAGGAAGTTTTCGCCTGCGGAGCGAAATTATGATGTGGGCAATCGGGAGTTGTTGGCCATGAAATGGGCATTTGAGGAGTGGCGTCATTGGCTCGAGGGTGCTAAGCATCGTGTGGTGGTCTTGACTGATCACAAAAATCTGATGTATCTCGAGTCTGCTAAACGCCTGAATCCTAGACAGGCCCGCTGGTCATTGTTTTTCTCCCGTTTTGACTTTGTTGTCTTGTATTTACCAGGTTCAAAGAATGTGAAGGCCGATGCTCTTTCCAGGAGCTTTGTGCCTGATGCTCCTGGAGTCGCTGAACCTGTTGGTATTCTTAAGGATGGTATTATCTTGTCAGCTATTTCTCCAGATCTGCGACGTGTGTTGCAGAGATTTCAGGCTGATAGGCCTGATTCTTGTCCACCTGACAGACTGTTTGTGCCTGATAAGTGGACCAGCAGAGTCATTTCCGAGGTTCATTCCTCGGTGTTGGCAGGTCACCCAGGAATTTTTGGCACCAGAGATCTGGTGGCCAGATCCTTTTGGTGGCCTTCCTTGTCTAGGGATGTGCGGTCATTTGTACAGTCCTGTGGGACTTGTGCTCGAGCTAAGCCTTGCTGTTCTCGTGCCAGCGGGTTGCTCTTGCCCTTGCCTGTCCCTAAGAGACCTTGGACACATATCTCCATGGATTTCATTTCTGATCTTCCGGTGTCTCAGGGCATGTCTGTTATCTGGGTGATATGTGATCGCTTCTCCAAGATGGTCCATTTGGTTCCTTTGCCTAAGCTGCCTTCCTCTTCCGATCTGGTTCCTGTGTTTTTCCAGAACGTGGTTCGTTTGCACGGCATCCCTGAGAATATTGTGTCAGACAGAGGATCCCAGTTCGTTTCCAGATTCTGGCGATCCTTTTGTAGTAGGATGGGCATTGACTTGTCGTTTTCGTCTGCTTTCCATCCTCAGACTAATGGACAGACGGAGCGAACTAATCAGACTTTGGAGGCTTATTTGAGGTGTTTTGTCTCTGCTGATCAGGACGATTGGGTGACCTTCTTGCCGTTAGCTGAGTTTGCCCTTAATAATCGGGCTAGTTCCGCCACCTTGGTTTCGCCGTTTTTCTGCAACTCTGGTTTCCACCCTCGTTTTTCTTCGGGTCATGTGGAACCTTCTGACTGCCCTGGGGTGGATTCTGTGGTGGATAGGTTGCAGCGGATCTGGAATCTTGTGGTGGAGAACTTGAAGTTGTCACAGGAGAGGGCTCAGCGCTTTGCCAACCGCCGCCGCGGTGTGGGTCCCCGACTACGTGTTGGGGATTTGGTGTGGCTTTCTTCCCGCTTTGTTCCTATGAAGGTTTCCTCTCCCAAATTTAAACCTCGTTTTATTGGTCCTTACAACATATTGGAAATTCTTAATCCTGTATCCTTTCGCCTGGATCTTCCTGTGTCGTTTGCTATCCACAACGTGTTTCATAGGTCCTTGTTGCGGCGGTACGTTGTGCCTGTGGTTCCTTCTGCTGAGCCTCCTGCTCCGGTGTTGGTTGAGGGCGAGTTGGAGTACGTGGTGGAGAAGATCTTGGATTCTCGTCTCTCCAGGCGGAGGCTTCAGTACCTGGTCAAGTGGAAGGGCTATGGTCAGGAAGATAATTCCTGGGTGGTCGCCTCTGATGTTCATGCGGCCGATTTAGTTTGTGCCTTTCACGCCGCTCATCCTGATCGCCCTGGTGGTCGTGGTGAGGGTTCGGTGACCCCTCACTAAGGGGGGGGTACTGTTGTGATTTTGCTTTTTGCTCCCTCTAGTGGTCATTAGTGATTTGACTCTGGAGCGTCTGTCTTTTTCTATATCCTCACCTGGGCCGTTAGTTCAGGGGCGTTGCTATATAAGCTCCCTGGACCTTCAGTTCAATGCCTGGCATCGTTGAAATCAGAGCTAATCTGTTGTGCTCTTGTCCTCTGATCCTGGTTCCTGTTTTTCAAGCTAAGTCTGCTTCTTTGCTTTTTGCTTTTGTTTTGTTTGGTATTTTTGTCCAGCTTGTTCCTATCTGTATCCTGACCTTTGCTGGAAGCTCTAGGGGGCTGGTGTTCTCCCCCCGGACCGTTAGATGGTTCGGGGGTTCTTGAATCTCCAGCGTGGATTTTTATAGGGTTTTTGTTGACCAGATAAGTTATCTTGCTATATTCTGCTATTAGTAAGCTGGCCTCTCTTTGCTGAACCTGGTTCATTTCTGTGTTTGTCATTTCCTCTTACCTCACCGTTATTATTTGTGGGGGGCTTGTATCTTGCTTTGGGGTCCCTTTCTCTGGAGGCAAGAGAGGTCTTTGTTTTCTTCTCCTAGGGGTAGTTAGATTCTCCGGCTGGCGCGAGTCATCTAGCGATCACCGTAGGCATGATCCCCGGCTACTTCTAGTGTTGGCGTTAGGAGTAGCTATTTGGTCAACCCAGTTACCACAGCCCTATGAGCTGGATTTTTGTATCTTGCAGACTTACACGTTCCTCTGAGACCCTGTCCACTGGGGTCATAACAGGGTTAGGGTTAGGGCTAAGGTTAGGGCTAGGGTTAGGGCAAGTGTTAGGGCTAGGGTTAGGGCTAGGGTTAGGGCTAGGGTTAGGACAAGGGTTAGGGCTAGGGTAAGGGCTAGGGTTAGGGTTGGGGCTAGGTTTAAGGTTACAGTTAGGGTTGGGGCTAAAGTTAGGATTAGGGTTTGGATTACATTTACGGTTGGGAATAGGGTTGGGATTAGGGTTAAGGGTGTGTCAGGGTTAGGGGTGTGGTTAGGGTTAACGTTGGGATTAGGGTGTGTTTGGATTAGGGTTTCAGTTATAATTGGGGGGTTTCCACTGTTTAGGCACATCAGGGGCTCTCCAAACGTGACATGGCGTCCGATCTCAATTCCAGCCAATTCTGCGTTGAAAAAGTAAAACAGTGCTCCTTCCCTTCCGAGCTCTCCCATGCGCCCAAACAGTGGTTTACCCCCACATATGGGGTATCAGCGTACTCAGGACAAATTGTACAACAACTTTTGATGTCCAATTTCTTCTCTTACCCTTGGGAAAATAAAAAATTGGGGGCGAAAAGATAATTTTTATTAAAAAATATGATTTTTTATTTTTACGGCTCTGCATTATAAACTTCTGTGAATCACTTAATGGGTCAAAGTGCTCACCACACATCTAGATAAGTTCCTTAGGGGGTCTACTTTCCAAAATGGTGTCACTTGTGGGGGGTTTCAATGTTTAGGCACATCAGTGGCTCTCCAAACGCAACATGGCGTCCCATCTCAATTCCTGTCAATTTTGCATTGAAAAGTCAAACGGCGCTCCTTCCCTTCCAAGCTCTCCCATGCGCCCAAACAGTGGTTTACCTCCACATATGGGGTATCACCATACTCAGGACAAATTGTACAACAACGTTTGAGGTCCAATTTCTTCTCTTACCCTTGGGAAAATAAAAAATTGGGGGTGAAAATATCATTTTTGTGAAAAAATATGATTTTTTATTTTTACGGCTCTGCATTATAAACTTCTGTGAATCACTTAATGGGTCAAAGTGCTCACCACACATCTAGATAAGTTCCTTAGGGGTTGTACTTTCCAAAATTGTGTCATTTGTGGGGGGTTTTAATGTTTTAGGCACATCAATGGCTCTCCAAACGCAACATGGCGTGCCTTCTCAATTCCTGTCAATTTTGCATTGAAAAGTCAAATGGCGCTCCTTCGCTTCTGAGCTCTGTCATGCGCCCACACATATGGGGTATCGGCGTACTCAGGACAAATTGTACAACTTTTGGGGTCCATTTTCTCCTGTTACCCTTGGTAAAATAAATCAAATTGGAGCTGAAGTAAATTTTTTGTGAAAAAAAGTTAAATGTTCATTTTTATTTAAACATTCCAAAAATTCCTGTGAAATACCTGAAGGGTTAATAAACTTGAATGTGGTTTTGAGCTCCTTGAGGGGTGCAGTTTTTAGAATGGTGTCACACTTGGGTTTTTTTCTATCATATAGACCCCTCAAAATGACTTCAAATGAGATGTGGTCGCTAAAAAAAATGGTGTTGTAAAAATGAGAAATTGCTGGTCAACTTTTAACCCTTATAACTCCCTAACAAAAAAACATTTTGGTTCCAAAATTGAGCTGATGTAAAGCAGACATGTGGAAATGTTGCATATTAAGTATTTTGTGTGACATATCTCTGTAATTTGATTGTATAAAAATTGAAATTTGGAAAATTGCGAAATTTTAAAAATTTTCGCCAAATTTCCATTTTTTTTTCACAAATAAACACAGGTAATATCAAAGAAATTTTACCACTATCATGAAGTACAATATGTCTCGAAAAAACTGTGTCAGAATCACTGGGATCCGTTGAAGCGTTCCAGAGTTATAACCTCATAAAAGGACAGTGGTCAGAATTGTAAAAATTGGCCTGGTCATTAACGTGCAAACCACCCTTGGGGGTAAAGGGGTTAAGGATGGACTGGAGGGGAGCTAGAGTGCTAGAAGGTAGGCCACAGAGGAGGATTTTGCAATAGTCGAGGCGGGAGATGATTAGGGCATGCACAAGCATTTTGGTAGAGTGAGGGTTGAAGAAAGGACGGATTCTGAAAATATTTTTGAGCTGGAGACGACAGGAGGTGGCGAGAGATTGGATGTGCGGTTTGAAGGACAGGGCAGAGTCCAGGGTTACTCTGCGGTAGCGGATTTTGGGGACAGGGGAAAGTGTAATTTCATTTATTTTGATAGATAGATCAGGTAGGGAAGATATGCGAGATGGAGGAAAGATAATTAGTCCAGATTTGTCCACATTGAGCTTGAGGAAGCGAGAAGAGAAGAAGGAGGATATGGCTGATATACACTCCGGGATTCTGGAGAGCAGAGAGGTGACATCTGGGCCATAGAGATACATATGAGTGTCACCAGCGTATAGATGGTACTGGAAGCCATAAGACCTTATGAGTTGTCCCAGGCCGAGTGTATAGATTGAGAAGAGTAAGGGCCCAAGGACAGAGCCTTGAGGGACACCAACAGAGAGGGGGTGAGGTGGAGAGGTGGCAAGGGAGTAGGAAATGCTAAATGTGTGGTTGGTAAGGTATGAGGAGATCCAAGATAGGGCAAGGTCTTTGACCCCAAAGGAAGAGAGGATCTGTAGTAGGAGGCAGTGGTCAACTGTGTCAAAGGCAGAGGACAGGTCTATAAGGAGGTGTATAGAGAATTGTCTGTTAGCTTTGGCTGTAAGTAAGTTGTTAGTAATTTTGGTCAGGGCAGTCTCATTGGAATGGTGGGGACGGAAGCCAGATTGTAGGTTGTCGAAGAGAGAGATAGATGCAAAGTGAGGGGAAAGTTCAGCTTGGACGTGCTGCTCAAAGGAGTTTGGATGCAAATGGGAGCAAAGATATGGGGCATAGCTGGATATAGCGCTTGGGTCTAGGGATGGCTTTTTGAGGATAGGTGTGATTGTGGCATGTTTGAAAGCAGTGGGGAAGGTACCAGAAGTTAGTGATAGGTTGAAGAGATGGGTTAAACATGGGATTAGTGTGGTGGTGAGGTTGGGGAGGAGGTGGGATGGGATGGGGTCAAGTGCACAAGTGGTGAGGTATGATTTTGAGAGAAGATGAGCAAGCTCCCCTTCAGTGATTTTGGAGAGGGAAGTTAGGGGGTTTGAGCATTGGTCTGGTAATACAAAGGGGTTGTGGTGGTTTGACGACAAAGATTTGCCTTGATTGGTCGATCTTATTTTTGAAGTGCGTGGCAAAGTCCTCAGCAATGATTTGGAAACTCGGAGGGGACAGTGGTGGGTGGAGGAGGGAGTTAAAAGTGTTGAACAACTGTTTGGGGTTGTGGGATAGGGAAGATATGAGGGTTGTGAAGTAGGCCTGTTTAGCAGAGGTGAGAGCTGATTTGAATGCGAGTTTTGCTTGTTTGAGTGCAGTGAAATCATCTCGCGAATGAGTTTTCTTCCAACGTCGTTCTGCAATTCTGGATGCTTGCCAAAGCTTTTTAGTGATGTTATTGTGCCAGGGTTGTCTAATGGTTTGTCGCACTCTGCTATGCATGACAGGGGCGACCATGTCAATAGCTGATGCAAAAGTGGCATTGTAGAAAGCAGTGGCAGTGTCTTTGTTGTGGAGTGAGGATATGGATGCTAGTGGTAGGATAGAGTCAGAGAGTGTGTGGGTGTCTAGGTGTGCGAGGTTCCTGCATGGGTGCGCATGTTGCTGGACATGGGTGATAGGTAGTGTTGAGCATTCCGATACCACAAGTATCGGGTATCGGCCGATACTTGCGGCATCGGAATTCCGATACCGAGATCCGATACTTTTGTGGTATCGGGAATCGGTATCGGGATTAATATCAATGTGTAAAAGAAAGAATTAAAATAAAAAATAGGGATATACTCACCTCTCCGGCGGCCCCTGGACTTTACCGCCGTAACCGGGAGCCGTTGTACCTAAGAATGCGCGCTTGAAGGGCCTTAGATGACGTCACGGCGCTCTGATTGGTCCGTAGCGGTCGCGTGACCGCTACGCGACCAATCACAAAGCTGTGACGTCACCTAAGGTCTTTCAAGCGCTTGAAATACCTTAGGAGATGTCCGCAGCTTCTGATTGGTCGCGTAGCGGTCGCGTGACCGCTACGCGACCAATCACAAAGCCATGACGTCACCTAAGGGCTAAGCGACCAATCAGAAGCTGCGGACGTCTTCTAAGGTATTTCAAGCGCTTGAAAGACCTTAGGTGATGTCACGGCTTTGTGATTGGTCGCGTAGCGGTCACGCGACCGCTACGGACCAATCAGAGCGCCGTGACGTCATCTAAGGCCCTTCAAGCGCGCATTCTTAGGTACAACGGCTCCCGGTTACGGCGGTAAAGTCCAGGGCGCATCAGAGGGTGAGTATATCCCTATTTTTTATTTTAATTCTTTCTTTTACACATTGATATGGATCCCAGGGCCTGAAGGAGAGTTTCCTTTCCTTCAGACCCTGGGAACCATACAGGATACCGTCCGATACTTGGTGTCCCATTGACTTGTATTGGTATCGGGTATCGGTATCGGATTAGATCCGATACTTTGCCGGTATCGGCCGATACTTTCCGATACCGATACTTTCAAGTATCGGACAGTATCGCTCAACACTAGTGATAGGTGAGGAGGACAGGGATGAGAAAGTGAGTAGATGGTGGTCAGATAGAGGGAGAGGGGAGGTTGTGAAGTTAGATAGAGAGCAGAAACGGGTGAAGACAAGGTCTAATGTGTGTCCGTCTGTGTGGGTGGCTGAGGAGGACCACTGAGTAAGTCCAAAGGATGAAGTAAGGGACATGAGTTTGGAGGCTGTTGACTGGGGCGTGTCAATGGGGATGCTGAAATCACCCATGATGATGGTGGGAATGTCAGCAGAGAGAAAGTGAAGGAGCCAGGTGGAGAATTGATCAATAAAGGCAGTGTTCGGGCCCGGAGGTCAGTATATGACGGCCATTTGGAGATTGTAGGGGGAGTAGATGGGGACAGTGTGGACTTCAAAAGAAGGGAGGATAAGGGAGGGTAGAGGTGGGATGTTTACCACCATGTTTAGTGAATGACCTACTGAAGACATTGCCTCTACATGAAAGGAACTAATGGCCAGAAATGTTGCCAGACTTGGTAGACTTTTATAACCATATCCCACCAAGTGCACTCCAGCATACCTGATGAGAGGAAGATCTAGCAAACTACCAGTTGATCTAGACATGGGAGTCCTAACCCCAGAAAATACCTCACCTGATACAGATTGGGATACCGAGAGGTAACAAAAGTATCGCCAAGTACAAGGGTGCGTTGAAAGAAGTTTATCACAAGTGAGACAAAAGCAAGAGAGAGACTATAACCAACGTGCCCCTGCAATTCCCTTGTCACCAGGTGAACAAGTGCTAAAACGTAAAAGACTGCACAAACTTGATGATCAATGAGAAGCAGAACCGTATACTATCCTTCCTTCAAACTTTGACAACACAAAAGAATGCCTTATAAGTAAAGATGGAGGAGAAACTTCAACTGCAGTATCCAGAGACCACCTCAAAGTATGCCCTGATAAACTGAGGAACAAAGAAACAGACCCAGGTGTTGCGTCGGACCGTCGCCACCAAAAACGTTACATGTAACGTTTTTTGGTGCGACGTCTGCAGCATTACCGACCGTGCATGCGCGGCCGGAACACCGCCCCCGCCTCCCCGCACCTCACAATCGGGCAGCGGATGCATTGAAAAACAGCATCCGCTTCCCCCGTTGTGCGGCGCTTCCACATTATGCGTCGGTGCGCCGCATTGCGACGTGCAGTGCACGATGCTACTGTGAAAGTAGCCTTAATGAGTTTCAAACAGCACTCTTCAACAATCTGGCTCCAACTTTCTCTGATTGCTGTTGCCAGATCAGCTTTGCAGGTTGGAGCCTTGTCATGGACCAGAAAGTTGCCATTTGAAATGACTTTAGTTTTGTGCCATGTCTGTGATCTGCTTTTTTTCTACAAAATTAAATAACTGAATGAACATCCTCCAAGGCCGGTGATTCCACATTTTTTTGCCAGGGGTTGTATACGGGGCACAGAGAGAATAACTGTGAGGACCTTATCTGAAGCCATAGGCAGCAAGGGACTACAACACCACTAGAGGAAGGCTTTTAACTGCTCCTGGTAAAGGCGACTCTGGATTCGCTTTCAAGCCGGCCGGACCCTGCTGCCCTGTGATCTGGTGCCCTGGACTGTGGCTGCCTGAAGTCTTCAGTAAACCAGGTAAAGAGACTGCAAACCTGTGTCCTCGTTCTTTACTGCACCATTCACCATCTACACACCGGGAGCCCTGGGGATATACTTAACCTGTGGGAAGTTATACCATCTAGCTGCCATAACATCACCCCAGCGAACCCCTTAAAGCAGCGTCGGTCCCCACTGACCGAATACCACAGGTGGCGTCACGAACATAAACTTTATTCAAGAGAGGAGGGAGAGTAAGAGCAGCACAGCTCCACTAAATGAGAGAACACAGCAGCGTGGAGTATGTCAGAAGGTGCCAGACTGAGCGGTGGAGACCGGCGGTGCTAGCGTGGAAACATGAAAGTCCATATCAAAGCCAATAGTAGAAAGAACGCCAAAGCACTCACCGATCTTGCAGTTGCAGAAATGCTTTATTACTTCATACAAAAATCATCTTCACGGCATACGGGAGGACGGGCAAAGTGCAGGAGTGCAGCGGACGAGACAACGGCCGTTTCGCGCCCACTAACGGCGCTTCAACGGGTCTAACCAATAATCACACCACTTGGTTGGAACGTTCTGTCCCTAAAGGTAATTTTCAATGTGGCCATTGTCGATATTGTAGGTTCCATGCCACAGGCCAAATCATAAACATCGGCCCCATTACGCATACTGTGCAGCAATTCATTTCCTGCAAGACAGATCATGTCGTGTACGTTTTGTTCTGTCCTTGCAGAAGATTTTACATTGGTAAAACCATCCGTAAATTGTACATACGGTTCAGAGAACATCTTAAGTCAATTTCATCAGGGAAAGGCGTCCCCAGACTTATTCAGCATGTCAGAGAGAGTCATGGAGGGAACTCCGATGTTTTAACCTTTGCAGGAGTGGAAAGAGTTTCACTTCCAGTCCAGGGAGGTGACCTCCATAAAACATTATTACGTACTGAGGCCAAGTGGATCATGCGCACCCGAGCCACTGGCCCAGCCGGTATGAATGATAAAATAGATATGTCCATTTTTCTTTGAAATATCATTCCCCTCCTTTTCGTTTTGTGTTGCTCTATGGCTTTATTCATCAGCAGTTATACATTGCATTATAATAGTAATTCATATGTTTTTGCATGTTTTTTCTTCCCCTCTCCCACAGAGTCTGCGAAACGTGATAATAAGAAGAATAATTCCATCTAGAATTGACGTCGCTTATGACGCCAATATGCTTGATCCTATATGTTGTATGATAGAAATAGAATTGTACATTTATTTCTCGATTCCGATTAATGAATTGACTTTGCTATAGTCAGGTCTGTGCTTTAGACATGTTTTTATATTGTTTTTAAACACACTATGCACTTTTCTGTGGTCAGGCAGAGACTTGACGCAGGTGGAGATTAATCATACTCACCTATGTATACCGCGTCACTTCCCTCCTGACTTAGACCCGTTGAAGCTCCGTTAGTGGGCGCGAAACGGCCGTTGTCTCGTCCGCTGCACTCCTGCACTTTGCCCGTCCTCCCGTATGCCGTGAAGATGATTTTTGTATGAAGTAATAAAGCATTTCTGCAACTGCAAGATCGGTGAGTGCTTTGGCGTTCTTTCTACTATTGGCTTTGATATAAACTTTATTCAACTATCCCCTTTTACATGGGTGCCCAGGGCCACGGACCGGGTTGCCACCGTGACGTCTCCTGTGAACACCGGACCCGGTGCCCGGTACCCCACGGCCCTGGCGTGCATTACTTACATGCAGGGGTTAATCTTCCCTGCCTTGTTTTGGGATCTGTCTGACTATTTCAGTCCGCTTTGATACAAATAGACAAAAAGAAGGACCAGAACATCTAAGCTAACCAAAGAAAGCATATAAGTAAAAAAGTTTAAGTTCTGCAACATAACTTACCTAGAATGATTACTCTAGAGCAGAGGTGTCAAACTGCATTCCTCGAGGGCCGCCAACAGGTCATTTTTTCAGGATTTCCTTGTATTGCACAGGTGATAATTTAATCACCTGCACAGAATGATTCCAGCACCTTGTGGAATGCTAACGAAATCCTGAAAACATGACCTGTTGGTGGCCCTCGAGGAATGCAGTTTGACACCTCTGCTCTAGAGCATAGGAACTGCATTGCTGCCATAGAAAATGGGAGAAAAAATTGAGAAAAGCGCTATATAATGTATATGTGAAATACGCATCTGCAAAAATTGCTGTGAAAAAATGAAGGTTCTTAGCGCATAGATTGGCCAATATATGTGCCCAAATGCCACGTCAAGGCGTCCTTCGTAAATTGGCTCCCTGTCCTGTAATGTCACCTCTCTTGGGCAAATTGGTTCATTCCTGCCCCATAAATTGTAGGTTTTTTTGCCAATGTATTGGCCAATCTATGCGCTAAGAACCTTCTTTCTTTCATAGCAATTTTTTGCAGATGCATATTTCATATATACACTATATAGCGCTTTTTTCATTTTTTTCTCCCATTATCTATGGCAGCAATGCAGTTCCTATGCTCTAGTAATCATTCTTGGTAGGTTATGGTGCAAACCTTAATCTTTTTGACTCATATGCATTCTTTGGTTGGCACCTATTCACACTAGCTTAGATGTGCTGGTCCTTCTTTTTGATGTGCTGGTCCTTCTTTTTGTCTATTTGTATCAAAGCCTTTTGGACATGTGCACTTCCGCTCCCATTACTCACAGGTAGTGTTGAGCGATACCTTCCGATACTCAAAAGTATCGGTATCGGATTGGATCGGCCGATATCTATAATATAACGCTGGGAGCGTCACTCTGTCCGAAGCCTTTATAGACTGCGCAAGCGCAAGCGCCGGCGCAGTCTGGACCCCACAGAGTGACGCTCCCAGGAGATCGCGGTATGCGTAAGCACTGAACGCACACCGCGATCTCCAACTGAGAAGCAGGGACGAGCCACGGAGCCAGGAGGGTGAGTATATTTACCTGTCCTCCGTTCCACCGCTGCGCGAGCCTCCGTCCTCCACATCCTCTGCCTGAGACGTTCAGTTCAGAGGGCACAATGACGCGCTTAATGCGCGCCGCCCTCTGACTGAACAGTCACAGCCAGAGGACAGGACCCGGAAGATGGAGCCACGCGCAGCAGTGGAACGGGGGGACAGGTAAATATAGCAAGTGCCGGGGGCCTGAGCTAGCGGCGACTCCGGCACCTGACCCCCACAGCGCGCCGGTGTCCCCGCCTGCTCAGGCCCCCAGCACAGCCACGCACAGCCGCCCGCACTCACCAGAGCCACGTACAGCCGCCCGCACTCACCACCGCCATGCACAGCCGCCAGCACTCACCAGAGCCACGCACAGCCGCCCGCACTCACCACCGCCACGCACAGCCGCCCGCACTCACCAGAGCCACGCACAGCCGCCCGCACTCACCAGAGCCACGCACAGCCGCCCGCACTCACCACCGCCATGCACAGCCGCCCGCACTCACCAGAGCCACGCACAGCCGCCCACACTCACCACCGCCACGCACAGCCGCCAGCACTCACCAGAGCCACGCACAGCCGCCCGCACTCACCACCGCCACGCACAGCCGCCCGCACTCACCAGAGCCACGCACAGCCGCCCGCACTCACCACCGCCACGCACAGCCGCCCGCACTCACCAGAGCCACGCACAGCCGCCCGCACTCACCACCGCCACGCACAGCCGCCCGCACTCACCACCGCCACGCACAGCCGCCCGCACTCACCACCGCCACGCACAGCCGCCCGCACTCACCACTGCCACGTACAGCCGCCCGCACTCACCAGAGCCACGCACAGCCGCCAGCACTCACCACCGCCACGCACAGCCGCCAGCACTCACCAGAGCCACGCACAGCCGCCCGCACTCACCACCGCCACGCACAGCCGCCCGCACTCACCAGAGCCACGCACAGCCGCCCGCACTCACCACCGCCACGCACAGCCGCCCGCACTCACCAGAGCCACGCACAGCCGCCCGCACTCACCACCGCCACGCACAGCCGCCAGCACTCACCAGAGCCACGCACAGCCGCCCGCACTCACCACCGCCACGCACAGCCGCCCACACTCACCAGAGCCACGCACAGCCGCCCGCACTCACCACCGCCATGCACAGCCGCCCGCACTCACCAGAGCCACGCACAGCCGCCCGCACTCACCACCGCCACGCACAGCCGCCCGCACTCACCAGAGCCACGCACAGCCGCCCGCACTCACCACCGCCACGCACAGCCGCCCGCACTCACCAGAGCCACGCACAGCCGCCCGCACTCACCAGAGCCACGCACAGCCGCCCACACTCACCAGAGCCACGCACAGCCGCCCGCACTCACCACCGCCACGCACAGCCGCCAGCACTCACCAGAGCCACGCACAGCCGCCCGCACTCACCACCGCCACGCACAGCCGCCCGCACTCACCAGAGCCACGCACAGCCGCCCGCACTCACCAGAGCCACGCACAGCCGCCCGCACTCACCAGAGCCACGCACAGCCGCCCGCACTCACCACCGCCACGCACAGCCGCCAGCACTCACCAGAGCCACGCACAGCCGCCCGCACTCACCACCACCACGCACAGCCGCCCGCACTCACCAGAGCCACGCACAGCCGCCCGCACTCACCACCGCCACGCACAGCCGCCCGCACTCACCAGAGCCACGCACAGCCGCCCGCACTCACCACTGCCACGCACAGCCGCCCGCACTCACCACCGCCACGCACAGCCGCCCGCACTCACCAGAGCCACGCACAGCCGCCCGCACTCACCAGAGCCACGCACAGCCGCCCGCACTCACCAGAGCCACGCACAGCCGCCCGCACTCACCAGAGCCACGCACAGCCGCCCGCACTCACCAGAGCCACGCACAGCTGCCCGCACTCACCAGAGCCACGCACAGCCGCCCGCACTCACCAGAGCCACGCACAGCCGCCCGCACTCAGCACAGCCGCCCGCACTCAGCACAGCCACGCACAGCTGCCCGCACTCACCAGAGCCACGCACAGCCACCCGCACTCACCACAACCACGCACAGCCGCCAGCACTCACCAGAGCCACGCACAGCCGCCCGCACTCACCAGAGCCACGCACAGCCGCCCGCACTCACCAGAGCCACGCACAGCCGCCCGCACTCACCAGAGCCACGCACAGCCGCCCGCACTCACCAGAGCCACGCACAGCCGCCCGCACTCACCAGAGCCACGCACAGCCGCCCGCACTCACCAGAGCCACGCACAGCCACCCGCACTCACCAGAGCCACGCAGCCGCCCGCACTCACCAGAGCCACGCACAGCCGCCCGCACTCACCAGAGCCACGCACAGCCGCCCGCACTCACCAGAGCCACGCACAGCCGCCCGCACTCACCAGAGCCACGCACAGCCGCCCGCACTCACCAGAGCCACGCACAGCCGCCCGCACTCAGCACAGCCGCCCGCACTCAGCACAGCCACGCACAGCCGCCCGCACTCACCAGAGCCACGCACAGCCGCCCGCACTCACCAGAGCCACGCACAGCCGCCCGCACTTACCACCGCCACGCACAGCCGCCCGCACTCACCAGAGCCACGCACAGCCGCCCGCACTCACCACCGCCACGCACAGCCGCCCGCACTCACCAGAGCCACGCACAGCCGCCCGCACTCACCACCGCCACGCACAGCCGCCCGCACGCACCAGAGCCACGCACAGCCGCCCGCATTCACCAGAGCCACGCACAGCCACCCGCACTCACCAGACCCACGCACAGCCGCCCGCACTCACCAGAGCCACGCACAGCCGCCCGCACTCACCAGAGCCACGCACAGCCGCCCGCACTCACCAGAGCCACGCACAGCCGCCCGCACTCAGCACAGCCGCCCGCACTCAGCACAGCCACGCACAGCCGCCCGCACTCACCAGAGCCACGCACAGCCGCCCGCACTCACCAGAGCCACGCACAGCCGCCCGCACTCACCAGAGCCACGCACAGCCGCCCGCACTCAGCACAGCCACGCACAGCCGACCTCACTCAGCACAGCCATGCACAGCCGCCCGCACTCACCAGAGCCACGCACAGCCGCCCGCACCACCACAGTCAAGCACAGCCGCCCGCACTCACCAGAGCCACGCACAGCCGCCCGCACTCACCAGAGCCACGCACAGCCGCCCGCACTCACCACCGCCACGCACAGCTGCCCGCACTCACCAGAGCCACGCACAGCCGCCCGCACTCACCAGAGCCACGCACAGCCGCCCGCACTCACCAGAGCCACGCACAGCCGCCCGCACTCACCAGAGCCATGCACAGCCGCCCGCACTCAGCACAGCCACGCACAGCCGCCCGCACTCAGCACAGCCACGCACAGCCGCCCGCACTCAGCACAGCCACGCACAGCCACTCGCACTCAGCACAGCCGCCCGCACTCAGCACAGCCGCCCGCACTCAGCAGAGCCACGCACAGCCGCCCGCACTCAGCAGAGCCACGCACAGCCGCCCGCACTCAGCACAGCCACGCACAGCCGCCCGCACTCAGCACAGCCACGCACAGCCACTCGCACTCAGCACAGCCGCCCGCACTCAGCACAGCCGCCCGCACTCAGCAGAGCCACGCACAGCCGCCCGCACTCAGCACAGCCACCCGCACTCAGCACAGCCACGCACAGCCGCCCGCACTCAGCACAGCCACGCACAGCCGCCCGCACTCAGCACAGCCGCCCGCACTCAGCAGAGCCACGCACAGCCGCCCGCACTCAGCAGAGTCACGCACAGCCGCCCGCACTCAGCACAGTTACGCACAGCCGCCCGCACTCAGCACAGCCACGCACAGCCGCCCGCACTCAGCACAGCCACGCACAGCCACTCGCACTCAGCACAGCCGCCCGCACTCAGCACAGCCGCCCGCACTCAGCAGAGCCACGCACAGCCGCCCGCACTCAGCAGAGTCACGCACAGCCGCCCGCACTCAGCACAGCCACGCACAGTCGCCCGCACTCAGCACAGCCACGCACAGCCGCCCGCACTCAGCACAGCCACGCACAGCCACTCGCACTCAGCACAGCCGCCCGCACTCAGCACAGCCGCCCGCACTCAGCAGAGCCACGCACAGCCGCCCGCACTGAGCACAGCCACCCGCACTCAGCACAGCCACGCACAGCCGCCCGCACTCAGCAGAGCCACGCACAGCCGCCCGCACTCAGCACAGCCGCCCGCACTCAGCAGAGCCACGCACAGCCGCCCGCACTCAGCAGAGTCACGCACAGCCGCCCGCACTCAGCACAGCCACGCACAGCCGCCCGCACTCAGCACAGCCACGCACAGCCGCCCGCACTCAGCACAGCCGCCCACACTCAGCACAGCCGCCCGCACTCAGCACAGCCGCCCGCACTCAGCACAGCCACGCACAGCCGACCTCACTCAGCACAGCCACGCACAGCCGCCCGCACTCACCAGAGCCACGCACAGCCGCCCGCACCACCACAGTCAAGCACAGCCGCCCGCACTCACCAGAGCCACGCACAGCCGCCCGCACTCACCACCGCCACGCACAGCCGCCCGCACTCACCAGAGCCACGCACAGCCGCCCGCACTCACCAGAGCCACGCACAGCCGCCCGCACTCACCAGAGCCACGCACAGCCGCCCGCACTCACCAGAGCCACGCACAGCCGCCCGCACTCAGCACAGCCACGCACAGCCACTCGCACTCAGCACAGCCACCCGCACTCAGCACAGCCGCCCGCACTCAGCAGAGCCACGCACAGCCGCCCGCACTCAGCACAGCCACCCGCACTCAGCACAGCCACGCACAGCCGCCCGCACTCAGCACAGCCACGCACAGCCGCCCGCACTCAGCACAGCCGCCCGCACTCAGCAGAGCCACGCACAGCCGCCCGCACTCAGCAGAGTCACGCACAGCCGCCCGCACTCAGCACAACCACGCACAGCCGCCCGCACTCAGCACAGCCGCCCGCACTCAGCACAGCCGCCCGCACTCAGCACAGCCGCCCGCACTCAGCACAGCCACGCACAGCCGACCTCACTCAGCACAGCCACGCACAGCCGCCCGCACTCACCAGAGCCACGCACAGCCGCCCGCACCACCACAGTCAAGCACAGCCGCCCGCACTCACCAGAGCCACGCACAGCCGCCCGCACTCACCAGAGCCACGCACAGCCGCCCGCACTCACCACCGCCACGCACAGCCGCCCGCACTCACCAGAGCCACGCACAGCCGCCCGCACTCACCAGAGCCACGCACAGCCGCCCGCACTCACCAGAGCCACGCACAGCCGCCCGCACTCACCAGAGCCACGCACAGCCGCCCGCACTCAGCACAGCCACGCACAGCCGCCCGCACTCAGCACAGCCACGCACAGCGGCCCGCACTCAGCACAGCCACGCACAGCCACTCGCACTCAGCACAGCCGCCCGCACTCAGCACAGCCGCCCGCACTCAGCAGAGCCACGCACAGCCGCCCGCACTCAGCACAGCCACCCGCACTCAGCACAGCCACGCACAGCCGCCCGCACTCAGCACAGCCACGCACAGCCGCCCGCACTCAGCACAGCCGCCCGCACTCAGCAGAGCCACGCACAGCCGCCCGCACTCAGCAGAGTCACGCACAGCCGCCCGCACTCAGCACAGCCACGCACAGCCGCCCGCACTCAGCACAGCCACGCACAGCCGCCCGCACTCAGCACAGCCGCCCGCACTCAGCACAGCCACGCACAGCCGACCTCACTCAGCACAGCCACGCACAGCCGCCCGCACTCACCAGAGCCACGCACAGCCGCCCGCACCACCACAGTCAAGCACAGCCGCCCGCACTCACCAGAGCCACGCACAGCCGCCCGCACTCACCAGAGCCACGCACAGCCGCCCGCACTCACCACCGCCACGCACAGCCGCCCGCACTCACCAGAGCCACGCACAGCCGCCCGCACTCACCAGAGCCACGCACAGCCGCCCGCACTCACCAGAGCCACGCACAGCCGCCCGCACTCACCAGAGCCACGCACAGCCGCCCGCACTCAGCACAGCCACGCACAGCCGCCCGCACTCAGCACAGCCACGCACAGCCGCCCGCACTCAGCACAGCCGCCCGCACTCAGCACAGCCGCCCGCACTCAGCACAGCCGCCCGCACTCAGCACAGCCACGCACAGCCGACCTCACTCAGCACAGCCACGCACAGCCGCCCGCACTCACCAGAGCCACGCACAGCCGCCCGCACTCAGCACAGCCACCCGCACTCAGCACAGCCACGCACAGCCGCCCGCGCTCAGCACAGCCACGCACAGCCGCCCGCACTCAGCACAGCCGCCCGCACTCGGCAGAGCCACGCACAGCCGCCCGCACTCAGCAAAGTCACGCACAGCCGCCCGCACTCAGCACAGCCACGCACAGCCGCCCGCACTCAGCACAGCCACGCACAGCCGCCCGCACTCAGCACAGCCACGCACAGCCGCCCGCACTCAGCACAGCCGCCCGCACTCAGCACAGCCGCCCGCACTCAGCACAGCCGCCCGCACTCAGCACAGCCGCACTCGGGCAGTAGAGCCGGAGAGAGAAAGATGGGAGCAACATATGGCAGAATGGAAACAGGAACAGGCAGAATGGGGGCGCGGGATGGGAGCAGCACATGACAGAATGATTGTGCACGATGGGAGCAGCACATGAAAGGATGGGGCACAGGATGGGAGCACATGACAGAATGGGGGCACATACATGACTGGATGGGGGTGTAGGATGGAGCAGCATATGACAGGATGGGGGCGCAGGATGGGAGCACATGACAGGATGGGGACGCAGGATGGAGCAGCACATGACAGGATGGGAGAGCAAGATGGGAGCAGCACATACCAGGATGGTGACCATATACCAATATAAATGCTCGCCACCCGGGCATAGAACGGGTTCAATAGCTAGTCCAAAAAATATCGGATATCGCCGATACCGATACCCGATACCAATACAAGTCAATGGGACACAAATATCGGAAGCTATCCTGGATGGTTCCCAGGGTCAGAAGGAGAGGAAACTCACTCTCTCACTGCACTCTTAGGAACGGAGGCAGACGCTTGCACCGGTGAGAGCCAAGGTCCGTCGGAGAGGTGAGTATATCCAAATTTTTTATTTCTATTCTTTATTTTTTACATGAATATGGATCCCAGGGCCTGAAGGAGAGTCTCCTCTCCTCCAGACCGTGGGAACCATACGCACCGCACATGCCTGGGAACTCGGTATCGGAATTCCGATACAGCGAATATCGGCCGATACCCGATATTTGCAGTATCGGAATGCTCAACACTACTCACAGGTGATTTTAAGCAGATTAGCTGGTCTATTCCTGCCCCATAAATTGTAGGCCTTTTTGCCCAAGAGAGGTGACATTACAGGACAGAGACCTAATTTAAAAAGGATGCCTTGATGTGGCAATTGGGCATGCATATATTGGCAGGTCTATGGGTTAAGAACCTTTTTTTTTATAGCAATTTTTGCAGATGCATATTTCATATATACACTATATAGTGCTTTTTTTCAACTTTTTCTCCCATTTTCTATGGCAGCAATGCAGTTACTATGCTCTAGAGCAGTGTTCCCCAACTCCAGTCCTCAAGAGCCACCAACAGGTCTTGTTTTCAGGATTTCCTTAGTATTGCACAGGTGATAATTGCATCACCTGGACAGGCAAGTATTCAATCACCTGTGCAATAGGGTTGAGCGAAACGGATCGAACATTTTCAAAAGTCGTGGGATTGGCCACGCGGTCGGCGATCTTCGCGCCAAAGTCACGTTTCGTATGACGCTTTCAGCGCCTTTTCTCAGCCAATGAAGGTGGACGCAGAGTGTGGGCAGCGTGATGACATAGCTCTCGGTCCCCACCATCTTAGAGAAGGGCATGGCAGTGATTGGCTTGCTCTCTACGGCGTCACAGGGTCTATAAAGGGGCATGCAAGCCGACCGCCATCTTACTGCTGCTGAGCTGAACATAGGGAGAGGTTGCTGCCGCTTCGTCAGAAGCAGGGATAGCGTTAGGCAGGGTACATTAACCCCCAAACCGCTTGTGCTGTAGCGATTTCCACTATCCAACAACCACCTTTTCTTTGCAGGGACAGTGGAGGCTAGATTTCTCTTCATCAGCTCTGTAGCTTATTGGGCTGCCCTAGAAGGCTCCCTGATAGCTGCATTGGTGTTTGTATGCTGCTGTGCAAACCAACTGCTTTTTTAAAAGCACAAATCCTGTTGCTCCTTCCTTTCTGCACAGCTATATTGTTTGTTTGTCCACACTTTTTGTGTGCAGCAGTCCTTTTTATTGCTGCCTGCCATACTTTTCTGAGATTATTGTAGGGAGATAGTAATTGTAGTACAGTCCCTTTTATTTTTTTTTTATATATCTTCCAGCCACTTTCTGCCCCTGAAACTGTGTAGTGTAAAACAGTGGGCCTGTATTTTTCTGCACTGTCCCACACCTGAAAAGGGAGATTAATATTGGCAAATCTGTGCATCTGCGCCTGTCTGTGGTATCTCTGTCAGTCATTTTGTGCCACAGAAACTATACTGTAATATAGTGGGCCTGATTTATTCACTAGTCTCCCCCCAAAAAATAAAAATAAAGGGAGAATAATATTGCCAAATCTGTGCATCTGTGCCAGTCGTGTCTGTGGTATCTCTGTCAGTCATTTTGTGCCACAGAAACTATACTGTCATACATTGGGCCTGATTTATTCACTAGTCTCCCATATACAGGTCCTTCTCAAAAAATTAGCATATAGTGTTAAATTTCATTATTTACCATAATGTAATGATTACAATTAAACTTTCATATATTATAGATTCATTATCCACCAACTGAAATTTGTCAGGTCTTTTATTGTTTTAATACTGATGATTTTGGCCTACAACTCCTGATAACCCAAAAAACCTGTCTCAATAAATTAGCATATCAAGAAAAGGTTCTCTAAACGACCTATTACCCTAATCTTCTGAATCAACTAATTAACTCTAAACACATGCAAAAGATACCTGAGGCTTTTAAAAACTCCCTGCCTGGTTCATTACTCAAAACCCCCATCATGGGTAAGACTAGCGACCTGACAGATGTCAAGAAGGCCATCATTGACACCCTCAAGCAAGAGGGTAAGACCCAGAAAGAAATTTCTCAACAAATAGGCTCTTCCCAGAGTGCTGTATCAAGGCACCTCAATGGTAAGTCTGTTGGAAGGAAACAATGTGGCAGAAAACGCTGTACAACGAGAAGAGGTGACCGGACCCTGAGGAAGATTGTGGAGAAGGACCGATTCCAGACCTTGGGGAACCTGAGGAAGCAGTGGACTGAGTCTGGTGTGGAAACATCCAGAGCCACCGTGCACAGGCGTGTGCAGGAAATGGGCTACAGGTGCCGCATTCCCCAGGTAAAGCCACTTTTGAACCATAAACAGCGGCAGAAGCGCCTGACCTGGGCTACAGAGAAGCAGCACTGGACTGTTGCTAAGTGGTCCCAAGTACTTTTTTCTGATGAAAGCAAATTTTGCATGTCATTCGGAAATCAAGGTGCCAGAGTCTGGAGGAAGACTGGGGAGAAGGAAATGCCAAAATGCCTGAAGTCCAGTGTCAAGTACCCACAGTCAGTGATGGTGTGGGGTGCCATGTCAGCTGCTGGTGTTGGTCCACTGTGTTTCATCAAGGGCAGGGTCAATGCAGCTAGCTATCAGGAGATTTTGGAGCACTTCATGCTTCCATCGGCTGAAATGCTTTATGGAGATGAAGATTTCATTTTTCAGCACGATCTGGCACCTGCTCACAGTGCCAAAACCACTGGTAAATGGTTTACTGACCATGGTATTACTGTGCTCAATTGGCCTGCCAACTCTCCTGACCTGAACCCCATAGAGAATCTGTGGGATATTGGGAAGAGAAAGTTGAGAGACGCAAGACCCAACACTCTGGATGAGCTTAAGGCCGCTATTGAAGCATCCTGGGCCTCCATAACATCTCAGCAGTGTCACAGGCTGATTGCCTCCATGCCACGCCGCATTGAAGCAGTCATTTCTGCCAAAGGATTCCCGACCAAGTATTGAGTGCATAACTGAACATTATTATTTGATGGTTTTTTTGTTTGTTATTAAAAAACACTTTTATTTGATTGGACGGTTGAAATATGCTAATTTATTGAGACAGGTTTTTTGGGTTATCAGGAGTTGTAGGCCAAAATCATCAGTATTAAAACAATAAAAGACCTGACAAATTTCAGTTGGTGGATAATGAATCTATAATATATGAAAGTTTAATTGTAATCATTACATTATGGTAAATAATGAAATTTAACACTATATTCTAATTTTTTGAGAAGGACCTGTATATAAAAAAAAAAGAGGGAGAATAATATTGCCAAATCTGTGCATCTGTGCCAGTCGTGACTGTGGTATCTCTGTCAGTCATTTTGTGCCACAGAAACTATACTGTAATATAGTGGGCCTGATTTATTCACTAGTCTCCTCCCAAAAAATAAAAATAAAGGGAGAATAATATTGCCAAATCTGTGCATCTGTGCCAGTCGTGTCTGTGGTATCTCTGTCAGTCATTTTGTGCCACAGAAACTATACTGTAATATAGAGGGCCTGATTTATTCATTAGTCTCCCATATCTAATATATAAAGCTGAATGTGTGTATGTGTGTGTGTGTGTGTGTGTGTGTGTGTGTGTGTGTGTGTGTATGTATGTGTGTATGTGTGTGTGTGTGTGTGTGTGTGTGTGTGTGTGTGTGTGTGTGTGTGTGTGTGTGTGTGTGTGTGTGTGTGTATGTATGTATGTATGTCCGGGATTGGCATCTGAACCGTCGCAGCTACAGGCACAAAATTTTGCACAGTCACACGTCTGGACCTCGAGAGCGTCAAAGCTATGTTGTGAGGTGAAATTTTAACCCTGCGCTTTCCAATTCACCAAACAATTTTGCCCCTATCTACATAATGGGGAAAAAATGAAAGGAAAAGTGTTGGAGGCAAATTAACAGCTGCCAGATGTGAACAAGGGGGACTTAAAGAATGAGAGCGATGGCGCCAAAGAGTATATACTGTACAGTTGCTAAGGTGGGGCCCCAACATGGGATAATCACCACACCACCACGGGGATATGAACACACACACAAAATGCGCCACACACTACCACGTGCTCGAACACATATACCACCCTCAGCGCACATTTCACCACACATACACCAACCTCGCCACATAAAAGTCGAAACACAAAAGTCGCCGCTCAAAACTCGCCACGCGCAAAACTCTCCACATGCAAAACTCGCCACACGTGCAAAACTCACCTCATGGAAAACTCGCCACACGCAAAACTTGCACACGCGGAAAAATTGCCACATGCAGAAAAGTTGCAACACATGCAAAAGTTGCCTCACACAAAACTTGCACATACTCAAAAGGCACCACACATAAAACTCGCCACACGCAAAACTCGCCATGCGCAAAACTTGCTGCACACAACTTGCTACACTAACCTGTCACATGCAACTCGACACACAAAAAGTCGCTACATGCATGTCGCCACACGCAACTCAACACACACAACTTGACACACGAAACTCGCCCTAAAACACACACAAGTCTGGTATTATCCTTCAAAAATAAAAATCTGATTAATAAGCAGACAAACTACAAGAGCAACAAATGTACCATATAGGAATCCGGCAGCTGTCAGTCACATGACCAGTCTATTATGTGTATGTGTGAGCTAATATATACTGCCAGGGGGTGGGCTTACTGTTGGCTGGGGATTTATCAGGCTGCCAATTTAGCTTACAAATACTGAGGTAAAAATACTGACCAAATAACGTGTGAACGAGGTCTAATACAGGAGGAGATGACATACAGATATATACTATATACAGGAGGAGATGACATACAGGTATATACTATTTACAGGGGAGATGACACACAGGTATATACTATATACAGGAGGAGATGACACACAGATATATACTATATACAGGAGGAGATGACACACAGATATATACTATATACAGGAGAGATGACACACAGGTATATACTATATACAGGAGGAGATGACATACAGGTACAAACTACATACAGCAGGAGATGACATACAGGTATATACTATATACAGGAGGAGATGACACACAGGTATATACTATATACAGGAGCAGATTACCTACAGGTATATAGTATATACAGGAGGAGATGACATACAGGTATATGCTATGTATAGGAGGAGATGACATACAGGTATATACTATATACAGGAGGAGATGACACACGGATATATACTATATATAGGTGAGATGACACACAGGTATATACTATATACAGGAGGAGATTACATACAGGTATATACTATATATAGGAGGAGATGACATACAGGTATATACTATATACAGAGGACATGACACACAGCAGGTAAATACTATATACAGGGGAGATGACATACAGGTATATACTATATACAGGAGATGACATACAGGTGTATACTATATATAAGGGAGATGACAAACATGTATATACTGAGGTGAAAATGAGAGGTGTGAGGTGAAAATGAAAAGGTGTGAGTGCAAAATGAGAGGAGTGAGGGAATATAGTGGAGTGATCGGAATATGACAGATGTGAGGTCGAAATGACAAGTGTTAGGGGGGAATGAGAGGAGTGAGGGGGAAAATAAGAGGAGTGAGGGGGAAAATGAGAGGTGTGAGGGAGAAAATGAGTGATGTGTGGGGGAAAATGAAAGATGTGATGGGGAAAATGACAGGCGTGAAGGGAAAATAAGAGAAGTGAGGTGCTATAACTAACCACAGATATTTACTATGCCCAGGCAACGCCGGGCTCTTCAGCTAGTAAAAAAATAAAGAAAAAAGGGAGAATAATATTGCCAAATCTGTGCATCTGTGCCAGTCGTATCTGTGGTATCTCAGTCAGTCATTTTGTGCCACAGAAACTATACTGTCATACATTGGGCCTGATTTATTCACTAGTCTCCTCCAAAAAAATAAAAATAAAGGGAGAATAATATTGCCAAATCTGTGCATCTGTGCCAGTCGTGTCTGTGGTATCTCTGTCAGTCATTTTGTGCCACAGAAACTATACTGTAATATAGTGGGCCTGATTTATTCAGCACTCACCCACACATAAAAAGGGAGATTTATATTCACAACAAGTTAACATACACCTTCTACCTTGTTTTTCAGTACCATATAACGGTTGTTAGTTTGGTTACATTTTCCCAAGGATGAGGAAGGCTGGTGGAAGAGGTCATGGCCGTGGGCGGTCATTGCCATCTGGTAATGCTGATGGTGGTGCTGGTGGAGCATCGGGTGGGAGAGGGAAAATCAAAATAGCACCTAAGTCTCGAGTTGTTGAGCCAGCGTCATCGTCTGGCTACACAAGGCCTCTGATGCTACCTTTTCTGGGAGTAGGAAAACCGCTGTTAAAGCCGGAGCAGCAGGAAAAAGTTTTGGCTTTCCTTGATGACTCTGCGTCTAGCTCTTTCTCCTCCTCTTCGGATAGTTCAAATTAAAAAGTAGCCAGTCATCGGTGGATGCTCCCGGTCAGGAACAAGTTGATTCCTTGTGTCCTTCCCCCAAAACAACAGTGAAGGATGCATCAGGCGACACAACAGTTTACTCCATGGAGCTCTTTACACATACGGTGCCTGGGTTAGAAAGGGAAATAGTTAACAGCCCACTGGAAGATGATTCGGACATGGAGTGCACTGATGCACAGCCACAGCTAGATTGTCATGCTGTTCCATTGACTCACATAACTACATTGCCCTCGCAGTGTACTGAGCCATAAACTGACCCTGATGAGACGATGGTGCCCATTCCCGAACGTTATAGCACCTTACACGGTGACACAGAGATAGCTGAACATGAGATTGAAGAGGAGGTGATAGATGACCCAGTTGTTGACCCAGATTGGCAGCCATTGGGGGAAGAGGGTGCCGCTGGCAGTAGCTGAGAAGCGGAGGAGGAGGATCAGCAGCAGCCATCTACATCACATTTACATTCATCTGGCAGGCCCGTCTCTGGCCAAAAAAGTTTGGCAAAACCAAAACCATTTTTCGGACAGCGTGGCCATCTGGTTAAAGTAGCACAGTGTGCAATGCCTGAAAAGGTATTCAATAGTAGGAAGAGTGCAGTCTGGCAATTTTTTAACCAGGATCCGAATGATCAGTGCAAAGTGATCTGTAAGAAATGCTCAAGGACATTTAGCAGAGGTCAGAATGTCAAAAGTTTAAATACAACTTGCATGCTTCGACATTTAACCACCATGCACTTGCAAGCCTGGACTAGCTACCAAACGTCCCGTAACGTTGTTGCACCCGCTCACAATGAAGCTAGTCAGCAACGCTACATTCCTTCCCTCACTGTAAGCCCACCGGTTAGAACAACAACAGCAGCAAATGTGGAGGTGTCGTCGCTAGGGCAAAGCAGTCAGGGAATCACAAGTTTATTGGTAGGAAACACAGCATGTAGGCTTACATCGAGAATACCATCACCAACCCTCTCTCAATCCGCCATGTCCACCACCACAACCACCGCAAGTCCCACCATATGCACCTTACCAGTCCAGCTCACCTTCCAAGAAACTCTCATTAGGAAAAGAAAGTACTCACCCTCTCATCCGTTTACACAGGGTTTGAACGCCCACATTGCTAGACTTAGTTAGAGATGATGCCCTACCGCTTGGTTGAAAGCGAAGCTTTCAAAGCCTTGATGGCCTACGCAGTACCACGCTATGAGCTACCCAGTCGACACTTCTTTTCAAGAAAAGCCATCAAAGCCCTCCACCAGCATGTCAAAGACCGCATTCTTCATGCACTGAGGCAATCAGTCAGTAGAAAGGTGCACCTCACAACTGATGCATGGACCAGTAGGCATGGTCAGGGATGTTACGTGTCCATCACGGCACACTGGGTTAATGTGGTGGATGCAGGGTCCACAGGGGACAGCGACAGTGGGACAGTTATGCCTAGCCCACGGTCTAGGAAACAGTTGGCTGTAGACGTTTGCCACCCCTCCTCCTCCTCCTCCTCCTCCTCCTCTTCCAGCCGAAGCGACAGCTCATCCACAGAGCGCAGTCACACGACCACTCCATCCGCAGCTGCCAGTGTTGCACACGAGGTGTCCCATTATGGAACAGCTAGTGGTAAGCGTCAGCAGGCTGTGTTGGAAATGAAGTGCTTGGGCGACAACAGACACACCGTGGAAGTTCTGGGTGAGTTCTTGCAGCAAGAAACTCAGTCATGGCTGGGCAGTGTACATCTTGAGGCAGGCAAGGTAGTCAGTGATAACGGGAGGAATTTTATGGCTGCCATAGCCCTTTCAGAACTGAAACACATACCTTGCCTCGCTCACACCTTGAACCTGGTGGTGCAGTGCTTCCTGAAAAGTTATCCGGGGTTACCAGCCCTGCTCCTCAAGGTGCGACGACTTTGCTCTCACATCCGCCATTCGCCCGTACACTCCAGCCGTATGCAGAACCATCAGCGATCGTTGAAGCTTCCCCAGCACCGCCTAATAATCGACGACGATGCAACAAGGTGGAACTCTACACTGCACATGCTTCAGAGGCTGTGCAAACAGAGGCGTGCTGTCATGTATTTGTGGGAGGATATACATACATGGGCAGGCAGTTGGATGGCAGACATGGAGTTGTCTGCTGTGCAGTGGTCGAAGCTCCAAGACCTCTGTCAAGTCCTTCAGTGTTTTGAGGAATGCACACGGCTGGTCAGTGCGGACAACGCCATCATAAGCATGAGCATTCCACTAATGCGTCTGCTGATGCAAAGTTTGATGCACATTAAGGAGCAGGTGTCTGCAGCCGAGGAGGAGAGAAGCCTTGATGACAGTCAGCCATTGTGCGCTCAGGGAAGTCTCGGGGATGAGGTTGCGGACAAAGAGGAGGAGGAGGAGGAAGATGGGAATGATTATTTATGGGAGGAGGAAGCATCTCAGGGGGGAATATAAAATGTTGGTGGTTCAAGGTCAGGTACAGTTTTTTTGCGGGAGACAAGTGTTGTGGATTTGCCAGAAAGTGCTCCTCAACCCAGCCCAAGCATTGATTTGACACCTGGAACATTGGCCCACATGGCTGATTATGCCTTGTGTATCCTAAAAAGGGACCCCCGCATTATCAAAATGATGACCGATGACAAATACTGGTTGGCCTGCCTCCTGGATCCACGCTATAAAGGGAAATTGCAAAATATCATGCCACATGAGAACCTTGAGCAAATATTGGCTACCAAACAAGCAACTCTTGTAGACCGTTTGGTTCAGCCATTCCCAGGGGGGGCAACATGCAAGAGGTGTTAGAGCGGCACAAATCAGAAGTGGGCAACATGCAAGAGGTGGGGGCAACATGCAAGAGGTGTTAGAGGGGCACAAATCAGAAGTGGTGTTGGACAGAGGGGTTTTATGACCAGGTTGTGGAGTGATTTTGCAATGACCGCAGACACGACAGGTACTGCAGCATCGATTCAAAGTGACAGGAGACAACATTTGTCCAGTATGGTTTCTAACTATTTTTCCTCCCTTATCGATGTCGTCCCTCACACGTCATTACCCTTTGATTACTGGGCATCTAAAATAGACACCTGGCCTGAATTGGCAGAATATGCATTACAGGAGCTCGCTTGCCCAGCTGCTAGTGTGCTATCAGAAAGAGTATTCAGTGCTGCTGGTTCAATACTGACCGAAAAAAGGACTCATCTGGCTACCCAAAATGTTGATGATCTAACCTTCATTAAAATGAACCAATCATGGATTTCTAATTATTTTGCCCCACCTTTCCCAGCTGACACCTAGCTTTCCTGTAAAAAGGTCTTGCTTGTGGACTCGTCTTACTGACTGCTCCAATTTCTCCATTTGCAGCTGTTGTATGTCCACCATAGGTCTTTTTTACACCTCCCTAAATGGGCTGACTCCCCCCACGGGGCCGTGGTCACCACTTGGCAAAAGCACCCATGCGAGTGCCGTTTGGCTAAACAGGTGGGTGTGCCCACTTTTGGGCGACGGCACTGGCACAGAATCCCTCATAGTACAATGAAGTGTCTCTGGCGGTGGTGGTGCACACCCAACGTCAGACACACCGTCGTAACATGAGGGGCCCTGAGCCAGTACTGCCGCCCACGAGAGAGTGTTCCCCCCCAGCTCAAACAGTGCTCTACCATTTGCAAAATTACCTCTCACAGCTCCACCACTGTTTAGTCTGTGCTGTTAAATCCTTCAATGGCACTGCCAATACAATTTGTTGACATGATTGTTGATAGTAAAAATATTCAAGGGCCCTGCCCTACATTTACCCCAGTTAATACTTTGCGCCAACTACCACTGTCTGCAAGTCAGCAGAGGAGCCCACCCCTGTACCTAGGTATGCCACCTGTTTATTTGTGAATTTTTGGGGGGGCCAGACATTAACCTCACTTTATTATTTTGGCCTACTAACTGTGTCAGACACTCCTTACAGTTGTCCTCCACTGAACAAAGCTAAGCCGCCTGCATACTCCTGTAACCTATTTTTAACTGCATTTTGCCTATTACTTTTTTGGCCCTACTAACTGTGTCTGCCCCTCGGTGCAATCGTCCTCCGCTGACCACACCAATGCTGCCTGTGTAACCCTGTAACCTATTTAAACCTGCATAGAGCCTACTTTTTTGTTTTAGGCCCAGTAAGTCTGTCTGCGGTCCCTCCTTGTAATCGTCCTCCGCTGACAACACAAATGCTGCCTGTGTACCCCTGTAACCTATGTAAACCTGCATAGAGCCTACTTTTTTGTTTTAGGCCTAGTAAGTCTGTCTGCGGTCCCTCCTTGCAATCGTCCTCCGCTGACCATACCAATGCTGCCTGTGTACCCCTGTAACCTATTTTAACCTGCATAGAGCCTACTTTTTTATTTTAGGCCTAGTAAGTCTGTCTGCGGTCCCTCCTTGCAATCATCCTCCACTGACCACACCGATGCTGCCTGTGTACCCCTGTAACATATAATAACCTGCATAGAGCCTACCTTTTTATTTTAGGCCTAGTAAGTCTGTCTGCGGTCCCTCCTTGCAATCGTCCTCCGCTGACCACACCAATGCTGCCTGTGTACCCCTGTAACCTATTTAAACCTGCATAGAGCCTACTTTTTTGTTTAAGGCCTTTTACCTGTGTCTGTCTGCGCCACTCAATACAGCTGTTCTCCTCTGAAAAAAGCTGACCTTCAACTGTCAGGTTTTCAGCCTATCGGAATTTGAAAACTGTATTGGGGCTACTAGTTTGGTTGGGCCTACTAACGATGTCTGCCGCTCCTTGCTTGTCTCCTCCACTGAATATAGCTGAGCTTCAATTTTCAGGCTTTCGGCCTATATCAGATTTTAAACTGCATTTGGCCTACTAGTTTGGTTGGGGCCTACTAACGGTGTCTGCCGTTCCTTGGTGTTCTCCTCCACTGAACAAAGCTGAGCTTCAATCTTCAGGCTTTCGGCCTATATCAGATTTTAAACTGCATTTGGCCTACTAGTTTGGTTGGGGCCTACTAACGGTGTCTGACGCTCCTTGGTGTTCTCCTCCACTGAACAAAACTGAGCTTCAATCTTCAGGCTTTCGGCCTATATCAGATTTTAAACTGCATTTGGCCTACTAGTTTGGTTGGCGCCTACTAACGGTGTCTGCCTCTCCTTGGTGTTCTCCTCCACTGAACAGAGCTGAGCTTCAATCTTCAGGCTTTCGGCCTATATTTAAAAATTTTAAACTGCTTTTGGCCTCCTAGTTTGGTTGGGCCCTACTAACGGTGTCTGCCTCCCCTTGGTGTTCTCCACTGAACAGAGCTGAGCTTCAATCTTCAGGCTTTCGCCCTATATTTAAAAATTTTAAACTGCATTTGGCCTCCTAGTTTGGTTGGGCCCTACTAACGGTGTCTGCCGCTCCTTGGTGTTCTCCTCCACTGAACAGAGCTGAGCTTCAATCTTCAGGCTTTCAGCCTATATTTAAAAATTTTAAACTGCTTTTGACTAGGGTTGAGCGACTTTCATTTTTTTAAGATCGAGTCGGGTTTTGTGAAACCTGACTTTGTCCAGAGTCGAGTCGAGTGCAGTCGGCCGATTATCGCTAAAAGTCGGGGATCGACCGAAACGCGAAACCCAATGCAAGTCAATGGGGAAGCATAGTCGGCAGTGAGTGGAGGCCGGGAAAACACCTACAGTGCCCATTTTAATGCAAAAAACATCCATTCTTGTTTTCTGAAGCTTGTCAATCTTAATTAACTTTATAATAATAGTTGGGCATTGGAAATTGGGGGTCTTTTGGCAAAAGTTGTGGGGGGTAGGGCTGGTTCAAGGTTTTATTGGGCAAAGGAAACGTGGACTACGTCACGGCGGTGGAGCAGTGAGAGGTAAGTATGTCAAGTTTGCAAGTGCTGTGATCCTAAGCAAGCAGGGGGGGCCCACTCGTTGGCATTGGCACTGGCACAGGGCCCCTCAAAGTACAGCGGTGTGTTTGCACGGCGGGGGCGCCTCCCACCAGCAGCAACACTTTTGCGTACTCTGAGGATCCCTGTGCCAGTGACGTCGCCAACGAGTATGCCCCCCCACCTAATGAAGGAACCTGCATTCATCTGCACCTTCCTCTTTGTCCCTGTGTAAGGTGGTATAACATGCGGGAAGGGGAACCTTACATTCAGTAGGGTCAGATTCTGGCTGTGTAGAGTGCAAGGGGAATGTAGTGGTCTAGGTCAATGTACCAGCAGACTCATCTAGCAGTGGCTGGGCAATGGGCAGGATGAGGAGGAAACACAGATATAGGGTCAAATAATAAAGTAGGCTAAATGCAGTTCAAAATTCGTAACAGGACTAAACAGGCGGCATTGCTTTGTTCAGTGGAGGAGCAAACCCAGGAGCAGCAGACACTGTTTTAAGGGCCCAACCACACTAGTAGGCCAAATGCAGTTTAATATCTGCTACTATAGGCCAAAAGCCTAAAGACTGAAGCTCAGCTTTATACAGTGGAGGACAACACCAGGGAGCGGCAGACACCGTTAGTAGGCCGTAACCAAAATTGAAGGCCAAATGCAGTTTAATATCTGATGCTATAGACCGAAAGCCAGAAGGTTGAAGCTCAGCTTTATACAGTTGAGGACAAACACCAGGGAGGGGCAGACACCGTTAGTAGGCCCTAACCACCAAATTTTTTTAAAAACATCACTTAATGAGAGCCAGAAGGTTGAAGCTCAGATTTATTCAGTTGAGGAAAACACCAGGGAGCGGCAGACACCGTTAGTAGGCCGTAACCAAAGTTGAAGGCCAAATGCAGTTTAATATCTGATACTATAGGCCGAAAGCCAGAAGGTTGAAGCTCAGCTTTATACAGTTGAGGACAAACACCAGGGAGGGGCAGACACCGTTAGTAGGCCCTAACCACCAAATTTTTTAAAAAACATCACTTAATGAGAGCCAGAAGGTTGAAGCTCAGATTTATTCAGTTGAGGAAAACACCAGGGAGCGGCAGACACCGTTAGTAGGCCGTAACCAAAGTTGAAGGCCAAATGCAGTTTCATATCTGATACTATAGGCCGAAAGCCAGAAGGTTGAAGCTCAGCTTTATACAGTTGAGGACAAACACCAGGGAGGGGCAGACACCGTTAGTAGGCCCTAACCACCAATTTTTTAAAAAAACAGCACTTAATGAGAGCCAGAAGGTTGAAGCTCAGATTTAGAGAGTTGAGGACAATTTGAATTAGGGACTGCAGACAGACTTAGTAGGCTGTTCCCTGTGGACCATGCATCCACCACATTAACCCATTTCGCCGTAATGGACACGTAACCTTCCGTGGCCATGCCTACAGGTCCATGCGTCTGTTGTCAGTTGCACCTTTGTACTCACAGATTGCCAGAGTGCATGGACAATGCGGTCTTTTACATGCTGGTGGAGGGTTGGGATGGCTTTTCTCGCAAAAGAAGTGTCTACTGGTTAGCTTGTAGCGTGGTACAGCGTAGTCCATCATGGCTTTATTAATATTAAATAAAATATATAAATAGGCTCTATGAACTTTTAAATAGGTTCCAGGGGTACACGGGAAGCACTGGTGTGGTCAGTGGAGGAGTATTGCAAGGAGGGACCGCAGACAGGCTAACGAAGGCCTCAAATAACAAAAATTAGTCTCATGGCAGTTTTAAAACGGTTACATGGATACACAGGCAGCATTGTGGTCAGTGGAGGAGTATTGCAAGGAGGGACCACAGACAGGCTAACGAAGGCCTCAAAGAAAGATACAATTTACAATTGTGCTTAAAATTCAAAAAACGAGATCTATCTCCAGAAAAAAACTCAGGTATAGGAATCTTGGGTTCAGACATAGGAGCATGTATAACAAAGTCTTGGATATTTTGAACTTTAGAAGCAAGAGTATTCAGGTTTGAAGCTAAACTCTGGATATCCATTTCTCAACAGCTGAGATCTGAGCCATTCAGGGATTAAGAGGAGAGAAAAAAAAAAAAAAAAAACCAGCAGATTGCAATTATGGCTAGACAGAACTTCTGAGTAAAAAAAAAAAGGTGTCAGAAACTTCTTTTTTCTCTCTTTCTTCAGCCAATACCTTTAATACATTCAGGCCGGCAATACTGTCATGATTCCCAATGGCAGGGACTTAGGCAAAAACGGACTAGCTCTAGGATGATGGAATCTCAGATGACCGCGATACTGAACCTAACACACAACTAATAGTAGCCGGGGGGCGTGCCTACGTTTTATCCCTAGACGTCTCGCACCAGCCGGAGATCTAGCTACCCCTAGTAGAGGAATACACAGACCTGGCTTGCCTCCAGGGAAACCCCAAAAGTGATAGTAGCCCCCCACATATAATAACGGGTAGGTAAGAGGAAAACACGTACGTAGTATGAATATAGGTTCAGCAAAGAGAAGCCCTCTGACTATATAGCAGAAGATACAAAAGAGGACTTCGCGGTCACCTAAAAACCCTCACAAGCCATCCTGAAATTACTTTAACTCTGATATCAACTCATGACACCGGAGTAGTAATTTCAGATCACTAGAGCTTCCAGCAGCAAGAGAATATAAATGCGTGCTGGACAAACAAACACAAAAAATGCAGAAGATCCAACTTAGCTGAATTGCAGACTTGGAGCAGGTAACAGCCTGCACTAGAATGACTGAAAAGCCAGACTAAATAGGAAACTCCCAATACCTGATGGGAACAGGTGCACTGGAAATAAAAGACAAAAGTAAGCCAGTACCACCAGTAGCCACCAGAGGGAGCCAAAAACAGAATTCACAACAGGGACCGCAGACAGGCTAACGAAGGCCTCAAATAACAAAAATTAGTCTCATGGCAGTTTTAAATCGGTTACATGGATACACAGGCAGCATTGTGGTCAGAGGAGGAGTATTGCAAGGAGGGACCGCAGACAGGCTAACGAAGGCCTCAAATAACAAAAATTAGTCTCATGGCAGTTTTAAATCGGTTACATGGATACACAGGCATCATTGTGGTCAGTGGAGGAGTATTGCAAGGAGGGACCGCAGACAGGCTAACGAAGGCCTCAAATAACAAAAATTAGTCTCATGGCAGTTTTAAATCGGTTACATGTATACACAGGCAGCATTGTGGTCAGTGGAGGAGTATTGCAAGGAGGGACCGCAGACAGGCTAACGAAGGCCTCAAATAACAAAAATTAGTCTCATGGCAGTTTTAAATCGGTTACATGGATACACAGGCAGCATTGTGGTCAGTGGAGGAGTATTGCAAGGAGGGACCACAGACAGGCTAACGAAGGCCTCAAATAACAAAAATTAGTCTCATGGCAGTTTTAAATCGGTTACATGGATAGACAGGCAGCATTGTGGTCAGTGGAGGAGTATTGCAAGGAGGGACCGCAGACAGGCTAACGAAGGCCTCAAATAACAAAAATTAGTCTCATGGCAGTTTTAAATCGGTTACATGGATACACAGGCAGCATTGTGGTCAGTGGAGGAGTATTGCAAGGAGGGACCGCAGACAGGCTAACGAAGGCCTCAAATAACAAAAATTAGTCTCATGGCAGTTTTAAATCGGTTACATGGATACACAGGCAGCATTGTGGTCAGTGGAGGAGTATTGCAAGGAGGGACCGCAGACAGGCTAACGAAGGCCTCAAATAACAAAAATTAGTCTCATGGCAGTTTTAAATCGGTTACATGGATACACAGGCAGCATTGTGGTCAGTGGAGGAGTATTGCAAGGAGGGACAGCAGACAGGCTAACGAAGGCCTCAAATAACAAAAATTAGTCTCATGGCAGTTTTAAATCGGTTACATGGATACACAGGCAGCATTGTGGTCAGTGGAGGAGTATTGCAAGGAGGGACCGCAGACAGGCTAACGAAGGCCTCAAATAACAAAAATTAGTCTCATGGCAGTTTTAAATCGGTTACATGTATACACAGGCAGCATTGTGGTCAGTGGAGGAGTATTGCAAGGAGGGACCGCAGACAGGCTAACGAAGGCCTCAAATAACAAAAATTAGTCTCATGGCAGTTTTAAATCGGTTACATGGATACACAGGCAGCATTGTGGTCAGCGGAGGAGGATTGCAAGGATTGTCTGACACAGTTAGTACTCACAAAAAATAAATAGATGTTAATGTCTCACAAAACAACAAAAAAAAAAAGTGTGGCATACTTAGGTACAGGGGTGGGCTCATCTGCTGAGTTTCTGACAAAGTAATTTGGCAGCTAGTATTTACTGGTGTCAATAAAGGACACTGACCCAGACTACTTTAACTAGCATCATAGATGTCAACAAATTGGTATTGTCAGTGCCAGGCATTGAATGATGTCAGCGCATAGACTAAACATTGGTGGAGCTGAGTGAGATAATTTTGCACGTGGTAGAGCACAGTTTGAGCTTGGGGGGGGGGGAACTCTCTTGTGGCCGGCGGTACCGTCCCAGGGCCCCTCATGTTACAACGGTGTGTCTGACGTTGGGTGCGCACCACCACCGCCAGAGACACTTCATTGTACTATGAGGGACCCAGTGGCAGTGCCGTCGACCAAAAGTGGGCACACCCACCTCTTCAGACGAACAGCACTGTAACGGGTGCTTGCGCCAAGTGGTGAGACCACGGCCCCGTGGGGGGAATTTTCCTATTGTGGGAGGTGTAAACATGTCGTATGCTGGACAAACAGCTGCTGCAAATTAAGAGATTGGAACACTCAGTAAGACCAGTCCACAAGCAAGACCTTTTTATAGGAAAGCTAGGTGTCAGCCGGGAAAGGTGGGGCAAAATAATTTGAAATCCAGGAGTGGTTCATTTTAATGAAGGTGAGATCATCCACATTTTGGGTAGCCAGACGAGTCCTTTTTTCGGTTAATATTGAACCAGCAGCACTGAATACTCTTTCTGATAGCACACTAGCTGCTGGGCAAGCAAGCTCCTGCAATGCATATTCTGCCAATTCAGGCCAGGTGTCTAATTTGGATGCCCAGTAATCAAATGGGAATGACGGTTGAGGGAGAACATCGATAAGGGATGAAAAATAGTTAGTAACTATACTGGACAAATGTTGTCTCCTGTCACTTTGAATAGACCTTCCCACAGGACGCAGGAGCGCTATCCCCCATCGACTAAGGGTACTAAGCCTACATGTCCACCAGCAAGACGCAGATGCGCCGCTGTTACCCCTCTTCAAGGCTTTATCCAGAACTGGCAAATCCATTAAACCACATACAACTTACCAGCAATTTAAGGCTGATACATTGGCACCTGCAAAAAAGGTTGTCTCCAGTGACATACCAACTTTCTATTTGAATCGCATATACAAACAACAGCAAGACGCTGATGCACCGCTGCTATTCCTCAGCAAGGTCATACTCAGAGAAAAATCAACTATCAGGCCATACCTGGTATCAAAAAGACTGTACCTGCCCCTTGACACTACAGGGATAACATCCTCATTACCATAAGAGCCACTCATAAATCCTGGATTAAGTGCGACTTTAGAGTAAGGGTACTGTCACACAGTGCAATTTTGATCGCTACGACGGTACGATTCGTGACGTTCTAGCGATATCGTTACGATATCGCAGTGTCTGACACGCAGCAGCGATCAGGGACCCTGCTGAGAATCGTACGTCGTAGCAGATCGTTTGGAACTTTCTTTCGTCGCTTGATCACCCGCTGACATCGCTGGATCGTTGTGTGTGACAGCGATCCAGCGATGTGTTCGCTTGTAACCAGGGTAAACATCGGGTAACTAAGCGCAGGGCCGCGCTTAGTAACCCAATGTTTACCCTGGTTACCAGCGTAAACGTTAAAAAAAACAAACAGTACATACTCACATTCCGGTGTCTGTCCTCCGGCGTCTCAGCTTCTCTGCACTGTGTGAGCGCCTGCCGGCCGGAAAGCGAGCACAGCGGTGACGCGGTGACGTCACCGCTCTGCTTTCCGGCTATGGTGCTTACACAGTGTAGAGAAGCTGAGACGCCGGGGACAGACACCGGAATGTAAGTATGTACTGTTTGTTTTTTTAACGTTTACGCTGGTAACCAGGGTAAACATCGGGTTACTAAGCGCGGCCCTGCGCTTAGTTACCCGATGTTTACCCTGGTTACCCGGGGACTTCGGCATCGCTCCAGCGCCGTGATTGCAAAGTGTGACCGCAGTCTACGACGCTGGAGCGATAATCATACGATGCTGCGACGTCACGGATCGTGCCGTCGTAGCGACGAAAATTGCACTGTGTGACAGTACCTTAAGACCCGGGAGGGTCGAAACGTCAATCACTCAGTCGCTTATACTGCCTACTATTTGATCTGTCACATTTGATTTTCTGTTTTTCACTTGAATAAATTAGCAAATTTCAAAAAAATCCTTTTGTTTCTAATATATTCCACACAGGGAGTGCGGTGGATTTCAATAATACTTTGAATAGATGCTGCAGTACCTGTCCTGTCTGCGGTCATTGCGAAATCACTCCACAACCTGGTCAGAAAACCCCTCTGTCCAACGCCACTTCTGATCTGTGCACCTCTAACACCTCTGCCCTGTAGCCCCCTGCAGCTTGTGTGAGAACCATCACCGGCGCTGTGTGCTGGGAATGCCTGAATCAAACGGTCTACAAGAGTAGCTTGTTTGGTTGCTAATATTTGTTCGAGGTTCTCATGTGGCATAATATTTTGCAATTTGCCTTTATAGCGAGGGTCAAGGATGCAGGCCAACCAGTAATCGTCATCGCTCATCATTTTAATAATGCGTGGGTCCTTTTTGAGGATATGTAAGGCATAATCCGCCATGTGGGCCAAAGTTCCAGTTGGCAAATCTGCGGTTGTGCTGGTTTGAGGGGCAGTTACAGGCAAATCTAAGTCACTTGTCTCCCTTAAAAAAACAGAACCCGGCCTTGCAACGCCACTAATTTCTGTTGGCCCAGGAGAATCTTCCTCATTAAAAAAGTACTCATCCCCATCATCCTCCTCGTCCTCCTCCTCCTCTTCGCCCGCTACCGCGTCGTCTACACGGCCCTGACCAGACAATGGCTGACTGTCATCAAGGCTTTCCTCTTCCTCAGCTGCAGACGCCTGCTCCTTTATGTGCGTCAAACTTTGCATCAGCAGACGCATTAGGGGGATGCTCATGCTTATTATGGCGTTGTCTGCACTAACCAGCCGTGTGCATTCCTCAAAACACTGAAGGACTTGACACAGGTCTTGTAGCTTCGACCACTGCACACCTGACAACTCCATGTCTGCCATCCAACTGCCTGCCCGTGTATCCTCCCACAAATACATAACAGCACGCCTCTGTTCGCACACTCTCTGAAGCATGTGCAGTGTGGAGTTCCACCTTGTTGCAACATCGATGATTAGGCGATGCTGAGGAAGGTTCAAAGAACGCTGATAGTTCTGCATACGGCTGGAGTGTACGGGCGAACGGCGGATATGCGAGCAAAGTCTGCGCACTTTGAGGAGCAGGTCGGGTAACCCTGGATAAGTTTTCAGGAAGCACTGCACCACCAGGTTTAAGGTGTGAGCCAGGGAAGGAATGTGTTTCAGTTGGGAAAGGGCTATGGCAGCCATGAAATTCCTTCCGTTATCACTCACTACCTTGCCTGCCTCAAGATGTACACTGCCCAGCCATGACTGAGTTTCTTTCTGCAAGAACTCGGACAGAACTTCCGCAGTGTGTCTGTTGTCGCCCAAACACTTCATTGCCAATACAGCCTGCTGACGCTTGCCACTAACTGTCCCATAATGGCACACCTGGTGTGCAACAGTGGCAGCTGCGGATGTAGTGGATGTGCGACTGTGGTCTGTGGACGAGCTCTCACTTCTGCAGGAGGACGAGGAGGAGGGGGGGCGAACGCCTACAGCCAACTCTTTCCTTGACCGTGGGCTAGGCAGAACTGTCCCAATATTGCTGTCCCCTGTGGACCCTGCATCCACCACATTCACCCAGTGTGCCGTGATGGACACGTAACGTCCCTGGCCATGCCTACTGGTCCATGCATCTGTTGTCAGGTGCACCTTTGTAGTCACAGACTGCCTGAGTGCATGGACGATGCGGTCTTTAACATGCTGTTGGAGGGCTGGGATGGCTTTTCTAGAAAAGAAGTGCCGACTGGGTAGCTCATAGCATGGTACAGCGTAGTCCATCAGCGCTTTGAAAGCTTCGCTTTCAACTAACCGGTAGGGCATCATCTCTAATGAGATTAGTCTAGCAATGTGGGCGTTCAAACCCTGTGTACGCGGATGCGAGGATGAGTACTTCCTTTTCCTAACAAGAGTCTCATGTAGGGTGAGCTGGACTGGAGAGCTGGAGATCGTGGAACTAGCGGTGGTGCCGGTGGACATGGGTGACTGAGAGAGGGTTGGAGATGGTATTCTTGCCGGTGCCCTACATGCAGTGTTTCCTACTGCAAACCTGGTGATTCCCTGACTGCTTTGGCCTGGCGACGAAAGCTGCACAGATACTGCAGGTGGTGCTGGAAATGGTGGGTTGACAGTGAGGGAAGGGATGTAGCGTTGCTGACTAGCTTCATTGGCCGAGGGTGCTGCAACCTTTAGGGACGTTTGGTAGTTAGTCCAGGCTTGCAAATGCATGGTTGATAAGTGTCTATGCATGCAACTTGTATTTAGACTTTTAATATTCTGACCTCTGCTTAAGGTAGTTGAACATTTTTGACAGATGACTTTGCGCTGATCATTTGGATGTTGTTTAAAAAAATGCCAGACTGCACTCTTTCTACTATCAGATACCTTTTCAGGCATTGCAGACTGAGCTTCTTTAACCGGATGGCCACGCTGTCCTCCAACTGCTTTTGGTTTTGCCACACGTTTTTTGCCAGATACGGGCCCGGCAGATGGAACCTGTTGTGATGTTGATGCCTGCTGCGGCTCCTCCTCCTCCGCTTCAGAACTACTGCTGCCTGCACCCTGTTCCCCCAATGGCTGCCAATCGGGGTCAACAACTGGGTCATCTATGACCTCCTCTTCTATGTCGTGTGCAACTTCGTCTGTGTCACCGTGTAAGCCGGTGGTATTGCGTTCGTGACGGGGCACCATAGTCTCCGCTGGGTTTGATTCTGCCTCAGTACACTGCGAGGGCAATGTTCTGGTCTGAGTCAAAGGAACAGCATAGTAATCTGGCTGTGGCTGTGCATCTGTGCACTCCATGTCCGATTCAACTTCGAATGGGCATGGCCTGTTAACTGTTTCACTGTCTAACCCAGGAACGGTATGTGTAAAGAGCTCCATGGAGTAACCTGTTCTGTCGACTGACGCATCCTTCACTGTTGTTCTGGGTGAAGGACACAAGGAAGCGACTTGTTCCTGACCGGGAGCATCCACTGACGATGCACTGCTCTGACATTTTGCACTTTCCGAGGAGGAGACGAAAGAACTAGAGGCAGAGTCAGCAATGAAAGCCAATACTTGTTCCTCCTGCTCCGGCTTCAAAAGTGGTTTTCCTACTCCCAGAAAAGAGAGCGTTTGAGGCCTTGTGTAGCCAGACAACGAACCTGGCTCAACAACTCGAGACTTAGGTGCTGTACTGCTTTTACCACGACCACCTGATGCTCCACCACCACTACCATCATTACCAGCTGACAATGACCGCCCACGGCCACGACCTCTTCCACTAGACTTCCTCATTGTTTGCAAAACGTAACCAAAGTAACGGTATTTGTTACTGTAAAACAACATATAAGGTGAACTCAAACTTCTGTTGGATTTATATATACCTTTATAGGTGCCTGACACTGAAAGGAAAATCAGGCCCAATGTTACATACTAGGTTTTCTGTGCCCCAATAATTTGAGACAGATGGCACACACAGGACCAGCACTCAAGCAGAAATGCCAATCTTAATCTCCCACTATTTTTTTTTTTTATGGGAGAATGTAAAAAAAAAATATATATATATATATATATATATTACACACTAGGTTTTCGGTGGCACACAATGAGAGACAGATGCCACACACAGGACTGGCACAGAGGCAGACTTGCCAATCTTTATCTCCCACTAATTATTTTTTTTTTACAGGGAGAATTTACCCCCCCCCCAAAAAAATGGCCAAGTATTACACAGTGGTTTTCGGTGGCACACAATGAGAGACAGATGCCACACACAGGACTGGCACAGAGGCAGACTTGCCAATCTTTATCTCCCACTAATTTTTTTTTTTTTTACAGGGAGAATTTACCCCCCCCCAAAAAAAAATGGCCAAGTATTACACAGTGGTTTTCGGTGGCACACAATGAGAGACAGATGCCACACACAGGACTGGCACAGAGGCAGACTTGCCAATCTTTATCTCCCACTAATTTTTTTTTTTTACAGGGAGAATTTACCCCAAAAAAAAAAAAGGCCAAGTATTATACAGTGGTTTTTGGTGGCACACAATGAGAGACAGATGCCACACACAGGACTGGCACAGAGGCAGACTTGCCAATCTTTATCTCCCACTAATTATTTTTTTTTTAAAGAGAGAATTTACCCAAAAAAATAAATGGCCAAGTATTACACAGTGGTTTTTGGTGGCACACAATGAGAGACAGATGCCACACACAGGACTGGCACAGAGGCAGACTTGCCAATTTTTATCTCCCACTAATTATTTTTTTTTACAGGGAGAATTTACCCCCCCCCCAAAAAATGGCCAAGTATTACACAGTGGTTTTTGGTGGCACACAATGAGAGACAGATGCCACACACAGGACTGGCACAGAGGCAGACTTGCCAATCTTTATCTCCCACTAATTATTTTTTATTTTAAAAGGGAGAATTTACCCAAAAAAATAAATGGCCAAGTATTACACAGTGGTTTTTGGTGGCACACAATGAGAGACAGATGCCACACACAGGACTGGCACAGCGGCAGACTTGCCAATCTTTATCTCCCACTAAGCATTTTTTTTTTAAAAGGGAGAATTTAGAAAAAAAAAAAAAAAGGCCTGTATTACACAGTGGTTTTCGGTGGCACACAATGAGAGACAGATGCCACACACAGGACTGGCACAGCGGCAGACTTGCCAATCTTTATCTCCCACTAATTATTTTTTTCTTAAAAGGGAGAATTTAGAAAAAAAAAAAAAAAGGCCAGTATTACACAGTGGTTTTCGGTGGCACACAATGAGAGACAGATGCCACACACAGGACTGGCACAGAGGCAGACTTGCCAATCTTTATCTCCCTGCAGTAATCTCAGGAAAGTATGGCAGGCAGCTATAAAAAGGACTGCTGCACACAAAAGTGGGGACAAACACACAAGATAGCTGTGCAGAAAGGAAGGAACAACAGGATTTGTGCTTTGAAAAAAGCAGTTGGTTTGCACAGCGGCGTACACACAAAGCAACGCAGCTATCAGGGAGCCTTCTAGGGCAGCCCAATGAGCTACAGCGCTGAGGAAAAAAAATGTAGCTTCCACTGTCCCTGCAAACAAAAGGTGGTGTTGGACAGTGGAAATCGCTACAGCACAAGCGGTTTGTGGCTTTATGTACCCTGCCTATCACTATCCCTGCTTCTGAAGAAGCGGCAGCAACCTCTCCCTACGCTCAGATCAGCAGCAGTAAGATGGCGATCGGCGGGAACGCCCCTTTATAGCCCCTGTGACGCGGCAGAAAGCAAGCCAATCACTGCAATGCCCTTCTCTAAGATGGTGGGGACTGAGATCTATGTCATCACGCTGCCCACACTCTGTGTCCACCTTCATTGGCTGAGAAATGGCGCTTTTAGCGTCATTGAAACGCGACTTTGGCGCGAAAGTCGCGTACCGCATGGCAGACCCCACACAGGGATCGGGTCGGTTTCATGAGACGCCGACTTTGCCAAAAGTCGGCGACTTATGAAAATGAACGATCCGTTTCGCTCAACCCTACTTTTGACCTCCAAGTTAGGTTGGGCCCTACTAACGGTGTCTGCCTCTCCTTGGTGTTCTCCTCCACTGAACAGAGCTGAGCTTCAATCTTCAGGCTTTCGGCCTATATTTAAAAATGTTAAACTGCTTTTGGCCTCCTAGTTTGGTTGGGCCCTACTAACGGTGTCTGCCTCTCCATGGTGTTCTCCACTGAACAGAGCTGAGCTTCAATCTTCAGGCTTTCAGCCTATATTTAAAAATTTTAATCTGCATTTGGCCTCCTAGTTTGGTAGGGCCCTACTAACGGTGTCTGCCGCTCCTTGGTGTTCTCCACTGAACAGAGCTGAGCTTCAATCTTCAGGCTTTCGGCCTATATTTAAAAATTTTAAACTGCTTTTGGCCTCCTAGTTTGGTTGGGCCCTACTAACGGTGTCTGCCTCTCCTTGGTGTTCTCCTCCACTGAATAGAGCTGAGCTTCAATCTTCAGGCTTTCGGCCTATATTTTTAATATGAAACTGCATTTGGGATACTAGTTTGGTTGTGGCCTACTAACGGTGTCTGCCGCACCTTGGTGTTCTCCTGGTTTTTTTTTTCCTGAGCTTCAATCTTCAGGCTTTCGGCCCATATTTTTAAGATGAAACTGCATTTGGGATACTAGTTTGGTTGGGCCTACTAACGGTGTCTGCCGCTCCTTGCTTGTCTCCTCCAGTGAATATAGCTGAGCTTCAATCTTCAGGCTTTCGGCCTATATCAGATTTTAAACTGCATTTGGCCTACTAGTTTGGTTGGCGCCTACTAACGGTGTCTGCCTCTCCTTGGTGTTCTCCTCCACTGAACAGAGCTGAGCTTCAATCTTCAGGCTTTTGGCCTATATTTAAAAATTTTAAACTGCTTTTGGTCTCCTAGTTTGGTTGGGCCCTACTAACGGTGTCTGCCTTCCCTTGGTGTTCTCCACTGAACAGAGCTGAGCTTCAATCTTCAGGCTTTCGGCCTATATTTTTAATTTGAAACTGCATTTGGGAAACTAGTTTGGTTGGGGCCTACTAACGGTGTCTGCCTCTCCTTGCTGTTCTCCTGTTTTTTTTTTTCCTGAGCTTCAATCTTCAGGCTTTCGGCCTATATTTTTAAGATGAAACTGCATTTGGGATACTAGTTTGGTTGGGCCTACTAACGGTGTCTGACGTTCCTTGGTGTTCTCCTCCACTGAACAAAGTAGTGCCGCCTGTTTACTCCTGTTAACAATTTTGGGCCTATATCTGTTTCCTCCTCATCCTGCCCATTGCCCAGCCAGTGCTACATGAGTCTGCTGGTACATTGACCCAGACCGCTACATTCCCCTTGCACTCTACACAGCCAGAATCTGACCCTGCTGAAATTCAGATTCCTCTTCCCGCATATTATACCACCTTACACAGGGACAAAGAGGAAGGTGCAGATGAAAGTGCAGGTTCCTTCATCAGGTGGGGGGGCATACTCTTCGCGACGTCACTGGCACAGGGCCCCTCATAGTATGTGTTCTGTCTCCGCCATCTAATTTGTTACCTCCAATTATGTGTTTGCATAATTTGCAGTTTCTCAGCCAGTATACAGGACTTGATATATATTCATACCTTTATTTGTAGTGCTTTGGCTCCCTCTAGCGGTCAGAGTCATGTTGACAGTTGTATTTTTCTGTTATGTATTTTTTATGTCTGATTCTCCCTTGCAATGCATTATGGTAGCTCAGCCCACATTTCCCTCCAGTTTCATTCACTTCCTCTAGTTTGCCTTCCAGGGAAGACGCTTACACTTCATCCCCCTTGCGATTGCATTGCCGGTATGTCTTTATCCTCTCTGTAGATATTTCTGCTCTATATTAGCCTAGCTTAACCAGTTGCACTCCTAGTTCAGTTACTAGCCTTCTAAATGTTATGCATAATGTATATCATGTGTATTATGTATTTGTTCCCTACCATGCACTGATTCTATGTATATCATTGTTCACAGTTTCACCGCATCAATATACCACTACGTTTAATAAAGCACAGACTCAACCACAGTCTCCTTATTGGACCCCGGTATAGCGGTTTAGCTGACTGGATAGCTACATGAGCCTGCCTCATTTAGTGAGGACAGAACAGTATGCAAAAGTGTCGCTGCCGGTGGGAGGCGCCCCCGCCATGCAAACACACCGCCATACTTTGAGGGGCCCTGTGCCAGTGCCAATGCGAACGAGTGTGCCCCCCACTTGCTCAGGATCACAGCACTTGCAAAGTTGAAATACTTACCTCTCACTGCTCCACCTCCATGACGTAGTCCGCGTTTCCTGGGCCCACAAAAAACTTGAACCAGCCCTACCCCCCACAACTTTAGCCAAATGACCCCCAATTTCCAATGCCTAACTATTATTATAAAGTAAATTAAGATTGACAAGCTTCAGTAACAAGAATGGATGTTTTTGCAATTAAAAAGGGCACTGTAGGTGTTTTCCTGGCCTCCACTAACTGCCGACTATGCTTCCCCATTGACTTGCATTGGGTTTCGTGTTTCGGTCGATCCCCGACTTTTGGCGATAATCAGACTATTTCACTCGACTCGACTTTTGACAAAGTCGGGTTTTGCTAAACCCGACTCGATCCTAAAAAAGTGAAAGTCGCTCAACCCTACTGTGCAATACTAAGGAAATCCTGAAAACATGACCTGTTGGTGGCTCTTGAGGACCGGAGTTGAGGAACACTGCCCTAGAGTAATCATTCTTGGTAAGTTATGGTGCAAACCTTAATCTTTTTGACTTATATATTTCAGTCCGCTGTCCCACGACGATGTCCCATGGAGAACGGCAGCAACAGCTGTTGCAACCGCTCTCTACGGGCTCCAGGAACACAATGACGGAGGAAGGTATTCCTCTGCCGCTGTAAAAAAAAAGTCCCTAGTCTCACTTTATGGCACTGCTGTATGAGAAATTTTCCCAGGCAGCTTTTTGCCATAAAGTGAGACTTTGAACTCATGTAACCTCAGTGATACACTGCAGGAGCCATTGTCTCCTGTCAGTGTGTCACTGAGGGTCCTATAGAGCAGTGACATCACCCGATGTCACTGTTCTATAGGGGAGATCTTCATGGGACACTGTTGTGAATTCCGCTCTTGGGCTCCCTCCGGTGGTTGTAAGTGGCACTTTTGTGAGTTCTGCTCTTGGGCTCCCTCCGGTGGTTTTAAGTGGTACTGCTGCTCCTTGGAATTAGTAGTCGGCAGCTGCTTCCACTGATTGTCTTTGTGGCTCGGCTATTTAACCTGGTTCTATCTTTCAGCCTGTGCCAGTTGTCAATGGTTCCTGCTTGGATTCACATCTCTGCTTGGATTTACCTGATATTCTGACCTGTTCAGCAAAGATAAGTCCTTGCTTTGTTCTTTTGCAGTTCACTTGTTGTGGACTTAATCGTTCTGCACTTTCTATGTTTTTTCTTGTCCAGCTTGTCAGTATGGATTTATTCAGTTAAGCTGGAAGCTCTGGGAAGCAGATTTACCCTCCACACCTTTAGTCAGGTGTGGAGATTTTTGTAAACTCTGTGGTGGATTTTTCTAGTTTTAATAGTTCCGTCCTGTTCTATCTATCTAGCTAGACTGGCCTCCTTTGCTACATCCTAGTTTCATTCTTCGTATGTCATTTCCCTCTCTACTCACAGTCAATATTTGTGGGGGGTTGTCTAACCTTTGGGGATTTTCTCTGAGGCAAGATAGCTTTCCTGTTTCTATCTTTAGGGTTAGTTAATCCTCCGGCTGTGACGAGGTGTCTAGGGAGTGACAGGAACATCCCACGGCTACTTCTAGTGTGTGTGTTAAGCTCAGGAATTGCGGTCACTACAGGTACCACCTCCTCCAGAGCACGTCCCATGTTGCTCCTAAACCACCAGGTCATAACAGTACAACTGGCCAAAAATGAATTAAATGCATCTCAAAAGAAGGAAAAAAAAATTCTGAGCCATTTTTTTTTCTGCAGTCTGTTTGGTCTTTTTTTTCCTCTTAATCTCTGGGTGGTTCAGGATTTTGGCCCTGGCATGGATATTCAGGGTTTGTTTTCTCGTGTGGATCAACTTGCTGCAAGAGTACAGAGTATCCAAGATTATGTTGTCCAGACTCCGGCTTTAGAGCCTAAAATTCCTACTCCTGATGTGTTTTTTGGGGATAGATCCAAGTTTTTGAACTTTAAAAATAACTGCAAATTGTTTTTTGCTTTGAAACCCCGTTCCTCTGGTGATCCCATTCAGCAGGTTAAAATTGTCATCTCTCTGCTGCGTGGTGACCCTCAGGACTGGGCATTCTCCCTTGAATCAGGGGATCCGGCATTGCTTAATGTAGACGCATTTTTTCTAGCACTCGGATTATTGTATGACGAACCTAATTCTGTGGATCATGCAGAAAAAATCTTGTTGGCCCTATGTCAGGGTCAGGAAGCGGCAGAATTATACTGCCAGAAATTTAGAAAATGGTCTGTGCTCACTAAATGGAATGAGGATGCTCTGGCAGCAATTTTCAGAAAGGGTCTTTCTGAAGCCCTTAAAGATGTTATGGTGGGGTTCCCCACGCCTGCTGGTTTGAGCGAATCTATGTCTCTAGCCATTCAGATTGATCGGCGCCTGCGCGAGCACAAAGTTGTGCACCATATGGCAGTGTCCTCTGAGCGGAGTCCTGAGCCTATGCAATGTGATAGGATTTTGACTAGAGCAGAACGGCAGGGATTCAGACGTCAGAATAGGCTGTGTTTTTACTGTGGTGATTCTGCTCATGTTATTTCTGATTGCCCTAAGCGTGCTAAGAGGGTAGCTAGGTATGTTACCATCAGTACTGTACAGCCTAAATTTCTCTTATCTGTGACCCTGATTTGTTCATTATCGTCCTTTTCTGTCATGGCATTTGTGGATTCAGGCGCTGCCCTGAACTTGATGGACTTGAAATTCGCCAGGCGCTGTGGTTTTTCCTTGCAGCCTTTGCAGAGTCCTATTCCTTTGAGGGGCATTGATGCTACACCGTTGGCCAAGAATAAACCTCAGTATTGGACTCAGCTGACCATGTGCATGGCTCCAGCACATCAGGAAGATTGCCGTTTTCTGGTGTTGCATAACTTGCATGATGTTGTTGTACTGGGTTTTCCATGGTTATAGGAACATAATCCGGTGCTGGATTGGAAATCTATGTCTGTGACTAGTTGGGGTTGTCAAGGGGTACATAGTGACGTTCCTTTGATGTCAATTTCCTCTTCTCCCTCTTCTGAGGTCCCTGGGTTTTTGTCAGATTTCCAGGATGTATTTGATGAGCCCAAGTCCAGTTCCCTTCCTCCACATAGGGACTGTGATTGTGCTATTGACTTGATTCCTGGCTGTAAGTTCCCTAAGGGCCGACTTTTCAATTTGTCTGTGCCAGAGCATGCCGACATGCGGAGTTATGTCAAGGAGTCATTGGAGAAGGGGCATATTCGGCCGTCTTCGTCACCATTGGGAGCGGGATTTTTTTTTGTTGCCAAGAAGGATGGCTCCTTGAGACCCTGTATTGATTATCGCCTCTTGAATAAGATCACGGTCAAATTACAATACCCTTTACCTTTGCTTTCTGATTTGTTTGCTCGGATTAAGGGGGCTAGTTGGTTTACTAAGATTGACCTTTGAGGGGCATATAATCTTGTTCGTATTAAACAGGGTGACGAATGGAAAACTGCATTTAATACGCCCAAAGGCCATTTTGAATACCTTGTGATGCCTTTCGGGCTTTCTAGTGCTCCTTCTATATTTCAGTCCTTCATGCATGATATTTTCCGCAATTATCTTGATAAATTCATGATTGTGTATTTGGATGATATTTTGATTTTTTCCGAGGATTGGGAGTCTCATGTGAAGCAGGTCAGGATGGTATTCCAAATCCTTCGTGATAATGCTTTATTTGTGAAGGGGTCTAAGTGCCTATTTGGAGTTCAGAAGGTCTCTTTTTTGGGTTTTATTTTTTCTCCCTCGTCTATAGAAATGGATCCTGTTAAGGTCCAAGCCATTCATGACTGGATTCAACCCACATCGGTGAAGAGCCTTCAGAAATTTTTGGGCTTTGCTAATTTTTATCGCCGTTTCATTGCCAACTTTTCCAGTGTGGTTAAACCCCTGACCGATTTGACGAAGAAAGGCGCTGATGTGACGAATTGGTCCTCTGCGGCTGTAGAGGCCTTTCAGGAGTTTAAACGCCGATTTACTTCTGCCCCTGTGTTGCGTCAGCTGGATGTTTCTCTTCCTTTTCAGGTTGAGGTTGACGCTTCTGAGATTGGGGCAGGGGCCGTTTTGTCTCAGAGGAATTCTGATGGTTCTTTGATGAAACCGTGTGCTTTCTTTTCAAGAAAGTTTTCGCCTGCGGAGCGCAATTATGATGTTGGCAATCGGGAGTTGTTGGCTATGAAGTGGGCATTTGAGGAGTGGCGACATTGGCTTGAGGGAGCCAAGCACCGCGTTGTGGTCTTGACTGATCATAAGAATTTGATTTACCTCGAGTCGGCCAAGCGGCTGAACCCTAGACACGCTCGATGGTCCCTGTTTTTCTCCCGTTTTGATTTTGTGGTCTCGTATCTTCCGGGATCTAAGAATGTTAAGGCTGATGCCCTCTAGGAGTTTTTTGCCTGATTCTCCTGGAGTTCTTGAGCCAGTTGGCATTCTTAAAGAAGGGGTGATTCTTTCTGCCATCTCCCCTGATTTACGGCGGGTACTTCAGGAATTTCAGGCTGATAAACCTGACCGCTGTCCAGTGGGGAAGCTGTTTGTTCCTGATAGATGGACTAGTAAGGTAATTTCTGAGGTTCATTGTTCAGTGTTGGCTGGTCATCCTGGGATTTTTGGTACCAGAGATTTCGTTGCTAGGTCCTTTTGGTGGCCTTCCTTGTCGCGGGATGTGCGTTCTTTTGTGCAGTCCTGTGGGACTTGTGCCCGGGCCAAGCCTTGCTGTTCCTGCGCTAGTGGGTTGCTTTTGCCTTTGCCGGTCCCTGAGAGGCCCTGGATGCACATTTCCATGGATTCTATTTTGGATCTTCCTGTTTCCCAGAAGATGTCTGTTATTTGGGTGGTTTGTGACCGGTTCTCTAAAATGGTCCATTTGGTACCTTTGCCTAAATTGCCTTCCTCCTCTGATTTGGTTCCATTGTTTTTTCAGCATGTGGTTCGTTTGCATGGCATTCCGGAGAATATTGTGTCTGACAGAGGTTCCCAGTTTGTTTCTAGGTTTTGGCGGTCCTTTTGTGCTAGGATGGGCATTGATTTGTCTTTTTCTTCGGCGTTTCATCCTCAGACAAATGGCCAAACTGAGCGAACTAATCAGACCTTGGAAACCTATTTGAGATGCTTTGTATCTGCTAATCAGGATGATTGGGTGGCTTTCTTGCCGTTGGCCGAGTTTGCCCTTAATAATCGGGCTAGTTCGGCTACTTTGGTTTCGCCTTTCTTTTGTAATTTTGGTTTTCATCCTCGTTTTTCTTCGGGGCAGGTTGAGCCTTCTGATTGTCCTGGTGTGGATTCTGTGGTGGACAGGTTGCAGCAGATTTGGACTCATGTGGTGGACAGTTTGACGTTGTCTCAGGAAAAGGCTCAACGTTTTGCTAACCGCCGTCGGTGTGTTGGTCCCCGGCTTCGGGTGGGGGATTTAGTCTGGTTATCTTCTCGTCATGTTCCTATGAAGGTTTCTTCCCCTAAGTTCAAGCCTCGGTTTATTGGTCCTTGTAAGATTTCTGAGACTATCAATCCGGTGTCTTCTCGTTTGGCCCTTCCAGCCTCTTTTGCCATCCATAATGTTTTCCATAGATCTTTGTTGCGGAGATATGTGGTGCCCGTTGTTCCCTTGGTTGAGCCTCCTGCCCTGGTGTTGGTTGAGGGGGAGTTGGAATATGTGGTTGAGAAAATTTTGGATTCTCGTTTTTCGAGGCGGAGGCTTCAGTATCTTGTCAAGTGGAAGGGTTATGGCCAGGAGGATAATTCTTGGGTTGTTGCCTCCGATGTTCACGCCGCCGATTTGGTTTGTGCTTTTCACTTGGCTCTCCCTGATCGGCCGGGAGGCTCTGGTGTGGGTTCGGTGTCCCCTCCTCAAGGGGGGGGGTACTGTTGTGAATTCCGCTCTTGGGCTCCCTCCGGTGGTTGTTAGTGGCACTTTTGTGAGTTCTGCTCTTGGGCTCCCTCCGGTGGTTTTAAGTGGTACTGCTGCTCCTTGGAATTAGTAGTCGGCAGCTGCTTCCACTGATTGTCTTTCTGGCTCGGCTATTTAACCTGGTTCTATCTTTCAGCCTGTGCCAGTTGTCAATGGTTCCTGCTTGGATTCACATCTCTGCTTGGATTTTCCTGATATTCTGACCTGTTCAGCAAAGATAAGTCCTTGCTTTGTTCTTTTGCAGTTCACTTGTTGTGGACTTAATCGTTCTGCACTTTCTATGTTTTTTCTTGTCCAGCTTGTCAGTATGGATTTATTCAGTTAAGCTGGAAGCTCTGGGAAGCAGATTTACCCTCCACACCTTTAGTCAGGTGTGGAGATTTTTGTAAACTCTGTGGTGGATTTTTCTAGTTTTAATACTGACCGCACAGTATTCCGTCCTGTTCTATCTATCTAGCTAGACTGGCCTCCTTTGCTACATCCTAGTTTCATTCTGCGTATGTCATTTCCCTCTCTACTCACAGTCAATATTTGTGGGGGGCTGTCTAACCTTTGGGGATTTTCTCTGAGGCAAGATAGCTTTCCTGTTTCTATCTTTAGGGTTAATTAATCCTCCGGCTGTGACGAGGTGTCTAGGGAGTGACAGGAACATCCCACGGCTACTTCTAGTGTGTGTGTTAAGCTCAGGAATTGCGGTCAGTACAGGTACCACCTCCTCCAGAGCACGTCCCATGTTGCTCCTAAACCACCAGGTCATAACAGGACACTCGTTATTAATTGGACTACGGCGACAAGTAGTATGCGGTTTATTACTTTACGTTTTTTTGCAGGCGCTGAAGTATGGTAAGTATGGTGAAATTAAGAATATTAAAATACTTTTTCCTAATGTGTGCATGTTTTATTAACCCTTTCTTACTATTGGAATAATAACAGTTAGGCGTCTTATTGACGTTTCTCCTTTGTTAACCCGGCTTAATGTCACCTTACTATAGCAAGGTGACATTAACCCCTTATTAACCCATATCCCACCACTACACGGGACTGGGAAGAGAGGGGCTAAGTGCCGGAATTGGCGCATGTTACAGATGTGCCATTTCCGGGGCGGCTGCGGACTGGTATTTGTAGCCGGGGGGCACTTAGCCCCTCTCTTCCCACTCCCGTATAGCGGTGGGATATGGGGTAATAAGGGGTTAATGTCACCTTGCTGTTAATGTCACATCGGGTGATGTCACTGCTCTATAGGACCCTCAGTGACACACTGACAGGAGACAATGGCTCCTGCAGTGCATCACTGAGGTTACCTTAGGACAAATCTCACTTTATGGCAAAAAGCTGCGTGGGAAAATTTCTCATACAGCAATTCCATAAAGTGAGACTAGGGACTTTTTTTTTACAGCGGCGGAGGAATACCTTCCTCCGTCATCGTGTTCCAGGAGCCCCTAGAGAGCAGTTGCAACAGCTGTTGCTGCCATTCTCCACGGGAGATCGTCGTGGGACACTCGTGGATTTCTGCAGACAGGGAGTATATTGGTTGTTTGTTTTTTTCATATTTTTTACAGATGACACTGGCGTCGGGGATCAAAATGACAAGTAATGGTGAGTATGTAATCTTTGTTTAATGTACTGTATGTCTATATGTATGTCATGTATGTAATGTATGAATGTACTGTATGCAGTATGTATGTAGTATGTATGCAGTATGTATGTATGTATGTAGTATGTATGTAGCATGTATGTAGTATGTATGGATGTATGTAGTATGTATGCAGTATGTATGTAGTATGCATGTATGTAGCATGTATGTAGCATGTAGCATGTATGTAGTATGTATGCATGTAGTATGTATGTATGTAGTATGTATGTAGTATGTATTATGCATGTAGTATGCATGCATGTAGTATGTATGTATGTAGTATGTATGTAGTATGTATGTAGTATGTATGTATGTATGTAGTATGTAGTATGCAGTATGTATGTAGTATGTATGTAGTATGTTTGTAGTATTTATGTAGTATGTATGTATGTAGTATGTATATATGCAGTATGTATGTAGTATGTATGTAGTATTTTTTTCCATCATTTAACACATTAGCCGGATGATGGGACTACTACTGTCCCATCATTCGCTAATGTATCAATCACTGTCAGTGTAGCAGGCATCGTCCGATGGGACTTGTAGTCCCATCGGACGATGCCCGCACAGAGACAACCCGCACGTCGCACAGAGACACCCAGCACACCACACAGAGACACCCCCACACCGCACAGAGACCCCGCACGCCACACAGAGACCCCTCACGCCGCACAGAGACACCCCGCACTGAGACCCTGCATGCCACACAGAAACACGCCGCATAGAGCCCCGGCACACACGCAGAGAGCCCCACGGTCACGCACAGACACCACCCGCACACGCACACACGCACACACGCAGTCTCCGCCCACGCACCACCCACACTTCATTATACTGCATAATTTCACTATAGGAACTTCCGATTCCGATTTCCGATATCGCAAAAATATCAGAACTCGGTATCGGAATTCCGATACAACGAATATCGGTCGATACCCGATATTTGCAGTATCGGAATGCTCAACCCTAGTCGTGGCCTCTGTCTGTCATGGAAATCCAAGTCGCTGATTGGTCGTGGCAAAACGCCCACGACAAATCAGCGGCGGGCACAGTCCAGCGGCAACATGGCCGCTCCTTCCTCCCCTCAGTCAGTGCCCGCTCCATAATCCCCTCCAGTCACCGCTCACACAGGGTTAATGGCAGCGGTAATGGACCGTATTATGCCGCGGTGTAATACACTCCGTTACCACTGCTATTAACCCTGTGTGACCAATTTTTAACTATTAATGCTGCCTATGCGGCATCAATAGTTAAAAGATCTAATGTTAAAAATAATAAAAAAAAAAAAAATTGTTATATACTCAACGTCCGTCGGCCCCCGGATCAGGAACAGGCCTTCCCCGCTCCTCGCGACGCTCCGGTGACCGCTATATGCATTGTGGTCTCGCGAGATGATGACATAGCGGTCTCGCGAGACTGCTACGTCATCATCTCGCGAGACCGCAATGCATGGAGCGGTCACCGGAGCGTCGGTAACCGCTTCGCCTGGATGCGGGGCCAATGGAAGGTGAGTATATAACTATTTTTTATTTATTTTTTTTAACAGGGATATGATGGAGCGGTCACCGGAGCGTCGGTAACCGCTTTGCCTGGATGCGGGGCCAATGGAAGGTGAGTATATAACTATTTTTTATTTATTTTTTTTAACAGGGATATGATGCCCACATTGCTATATACTGCATGGGCTGTGCTATATACTACGTGGGCTGTGCAATATACTACATGAACTGTGCAATATAATACGTGGGCTCTGCAATATACTATGTGGGTTGTGCTATATAACACGTGGGCTGTGCAATATAATACGTGGGCTGTGCAATATAATACGTGGGCTGTGCTATATACTATATGGGCTGTGCAATATACTACGTGGGCTGTGCTATATAATACGTTGGCTGTGCAATATAATACGTGGGCTGTGCAATATAATATGTGGGCTGTGCTATATAATACGTGGGCTGTGCAATATAATACGTGGGCTGTGCAATATAATATGTGGGCTGTGCTATATAATACGTGGGCTGTGCAATCTACTACATGGGCTGTGCAATATAATACGTGGGCTGTGCAATATAATACGTGGGCTGTGCAATATACTACGTGGGCTGTGCAATATAATACGTGGGCTGTGCAATATAATATGTGGGCTGTGCTATATAATACGTGAGCTGTGCAATATAATACGTGGGCTGTGCAATATACTACGTGGGCTGTGCAATATAATATGTGGGCTGTGCAATATAATACATGGGCTGTGCAATATACTACGTGGGCTGTGCAATATACTACGTGGGCTGTGCTATACACTACGTGGCCTGTGCTATACACTATGTGGCCTGTGTTATACACTACATGGGCTGTGTTATACACTATGTGGGCTGTGTTATAGACTTCGTGGGCTGTGTTATACACTACGTGGGCTGTGTTATACACTACGTGGGCTGTGTTATATACTGCGTGCATGGGTTGTTATGTACTACATGAGCTGTGTTATATGCTACGTGGGCTGTTATAAACTTCGTGGCTGTGTTATATGCTCTGTGGGCTGTTATACACTCCATGGGATGTGCTATATACTACGTGACTGTGCTATATACTCCGTGGGCTGTGTTATATACTACGTGGCTGTGCTATACACTCCTTGGGCTGTGCTATATACTCCGTGGGCTGTGCTATATACTATTTGGCTTTCCTATATACTACGTGGCTGTGCAATATACTATGTGGCTGTGCAATATACTACGTGGCCTGTTATATACTACATGGCCAGCCGCGAACAATCAGCGACAGGTGCAGTCCGGCTGCGATTTGGCGCAGGATTTGAACCACGCTTCGCTAATTGGTCAATGTATTATCAATCATTCAATCATTCATTCAATCAATGTATTATTCTAAAATCTTCATAAATAAACTTCATACATATTCTAGAATACCCGATGCGTTAGAATCGAGCTACCATGTAGTTATAATATAATTCTTTGCATATGAGTTTTCAGAAAACATAAAAATTGAATTTACAGTCATGTTCAGGTGTCCACTTACTTGTTTCATGCGGAGAAGAAAGCAATCAATAAAATCTCGAGGGCAAGCTGGATCCAGTGTTTTTTGGTGGCTTCTAACCATTTCTTCCAGAGCATCTTCAAGAGGTTTGAGAAGACTAAATATTTTATTGTGTGGCCCAGGTAAATAATACATGATTCCAGGAAAGATAGTATACAACTGAAATGAAGAAATAAAAAATAAATAATTGCAGATTAAATATATAGAACCCAAGATAGCTTTAACAGTTTATTTATAAAAACTTGGCTAGCCTTCTACAGTTGTGGACAAAAGTATTGACACCCCTGCAATTCTGTCAGATAATACTCAGTTTCTTCCTGAAAATGATTGCAAACACAAATTGTGAGGAAGCATGAGCAATCTCAAGGCTACAAGTCCATCTCCAAAGACCTGAATGTTCCTGTGTCTACCATGCCCAGTGTCATCAAGAAGTTTAAAGCCCATGGCACTGTGGCTAACCTCCCTAGATGTGGACGGAAAAGAAAAATTGACAAGAGATTTCAACGCAAGATTGTGCGGATGTTGGATAAAGAACCTCGACTAACATCCAAACAAGTTCAAGCTGCCCTGCAGTCCGAGGGTACAACAGTGTCAACCCGTACTATCCGTCGGCATCTGAATGAAAAGGGACTGTATGGTAGGAGACCCAGGAAGTCCCCACTTCTTATCCCGAGACATAAAAAAGCAAGGCTGGAGTTTGCCAAAACTTATCTGAAAAAGCCTAAAACATTTTGGAAGAATGTTCTCTGGTCAGATGAGACAAAAGTAGAGCTTTTTGGGCAAAGGCATCAACATAGAGTTTACAGGAGAAAAAAAGAGGCATTCAAAGAAAAGAACACGGTCCCTACAGTCAAACATGGCGGAGGTTCCCTGATGTTTTGGGGTTGCTTTGCTGTCTCTGGCACTGGACTGCTTGACCGTGTGCATGGCATTATGAAGTCTGAAGACTACCAACAAATTTTGCAGCATAATGTAGGGCCCAGTGTGAGAAAGCTGGGTCTCCCTCATAGGTCATGGGTCTTCCAGCAGGACAATGACCCAAAACACACTTCAAAAAGCACTAGAAAATGGTTTGAGAGAAAGCACTGGAGACTTCTATGGTGGCCAGCAATGAGTCCAGACCTGAATCCCATAGAACACCTGTGGAGAGATCTAAAAATGGCAGTTTGGAGAAGGCACCCTTCAAATATCAGGGACCTGGAGCAGTTTGCCAAAGAAGAATGGTCTAAAAATCCAGCAGAGCATTGTAAGAAACTCATTGATGGTTACCGGAAGCGGTTGGTCACAGTTATTTTGGGTAAAGGTTGTGCAACCAAGTATTAGGCTGAGGGTGCCAATACTTTTGTTTGGCCCATTTTTTGAGTTTTGTGTGAAATGATCAATGTTTAGCTTTTTGCTTCATTCTCTTTTGTTTTTTTTCATTTAAGACAAATAAGTGAAGATAATAATACCAAAAAATTTGTGTTTGCAATCATTTTCAGGAAGAAACTGAGTATTATCTGACGGAATTGCAGGGGTGTCAATACTTTTGGCCACAACTGTATGTACTTTACAATGAGTGGGCTTTCATGGACACACATTGCACAAACCATCAATAGCCAAGGCAGAAAAAAATGAGTCTGAGAATTGGAAGCCAAGCAGTAACAGTAGGTAGAGATAAAAGTCAGACCTAGTGTAAGGGTCGGGCAGGGCTGTCGCCGTGGCCGAGGACTGCTGCTCCTGCACACCCTGGCCTTCCCTCACCTGAATATAAAGCTTCTTAGTCAAAATACCCGTGTCTTCAGGCCCAGCATCGCCAGATTCTCCTCTGTGCCACTGAAGGCTGTCTGCAGACTAATTTGTAAGAATAGAGACACAGTCCATTCCAACTTGAAACTGGGCATCTTTACTGTCTTGATTTTCTACTACATACAAGTGTGTCACAGCATTTACATCAGGTTGCACATCACATACATATATAGCTTTCCCTGCACTTCTTTTCACATCCTCCGGTATCTAATGGGGTAATAACACCTTAGGTGGTGCGCAGTGTCCTCCTTGTCCAGACTCACTGTATTTGGGATTCCCTCTTCTGTTTCACACCAGATCTAATGGCATCTGCCCACGAAATGACCTGCCACATATTGGACAATTTGCACTCCTGTACTTTTCCTGGATCGTTTCCTTCCCTTCCTTCTCTTTCACACTGCTGCAACACTGCTGCTTGACACTGTGCTTCTCTTCTAAAGACACCCAGATGACTGGGCTTCACTGCTTCTTGATACGTTACGGGCCTTCTGAGACGTCTTGGGCCTAAGACCCATGTGGATGGTACGGGCGCTCGGGCCCTTCTCTCCTCTAGCTAAACATCTCTCTAGACTTAATACTCAGCAGCCCCTCCTACAGTTAACCCTTTCCTACACTATACACTAGCTGGAAGCTCTGTACACTATAATGCCCCATCTAGTGGCCAAACATGAACATTACATTTTCCCTATCAAAAGTACAAAATACCATACATAGAAATAAATTGTTATACAGAAAACGGTCATACACTCATTAGTGTAGCAGTACCATTACTTACAGGCGATAATACATATAATCATGTAGCAATACCATTATCTAAATATATACAAATATATATATATACATATATACACACCCAGCCGGAACGTGCTTAAGGGGCGGCGTTTAGGATGGCTTACCCCAACCCTACTACATGCCCCCTTCCAGAATGGTTATCCCTGACCATTGACCCAACACCTTTTATTATATACAAGTAATATTCCATGCAGGGAAGGAAACTGAGGTAGGAGACTATATGTACAATAGCTCAATGTGAGCAAAGTTCTTCTTATATAGAACAGTTAAATCTCTTATGTGTAAGATAAGAGTAGACCCTGCCATGAGGTCTACAGTCTTTGAAAAGGGTGTTCCCCCTTCCTTTGAGAATGGCTCTGTCTTGTGTACCTTGTGAGTGCTGCCTGATCCACAGTCTGTTCTGAAGCCGCACCTGGTCCGTTAGTCCAGGGATCTAGTCCTGCATTCAAGTAGAAAGGGTGCAACAGGCGCAACGAAAACAAATAGGAAAACAAAGTTCAGTTCTGGTCTTCCGGCCACATTACTCCCTTACTTTGGTGAGCAGTCCAGGGCTCCATCGCCCCCAGGAACGCAGAACAGTGCCATTTTTGTTACAGGTGCAGCGTGCACAATATGTTTTCATAAGTACAAGAACAAAGTCTTCCCAGATCAACAGCATGCATCCCATGCCGCTCCAAAAGAAACTGAGTTCCATGCCCTGTTTTGGGCTGAGGAAGACTCTGCAGAAGTCGTGGGTTGCAATGAAGCAATGAAGGACTGAGTAGGCATTGTAGTTGCCTGAGTGTCAGGTGTTAACTGAGCCCGCTCTGGTCCTGGACAAAATCCCAGGTCATCTAGCTCCTCAAGGGTGACCACAATTGCATAATACCCTCGGGGGCAGTCCTCCTTGAAAATTGTCACTCGGTCACCTTCCCGTAAAGGTTTCCCAAATTTTACTGACGCAGCATTGACGCATATCTTTGCGTCAGTCCTGTCCTCACGGATGAATCCAAATCCCTGGCTAACGTCGGTGTACACTAGCCTGCCACAGGTGCGTCGACCAGCCAGAGCGCCCCCTCCAGGTTGACGCAATTCAGCCCACAACTCCTTTTCTCGCTGCTTCTTTTGCTCTATTACTCCTTCAATCCAGGCAGCCTGCCCAGGAGTTGGGAAGGGACCCTCTACGGGACGATGGAATTAAGAGGCACCCAAGGACATAGCAACGTGGGGCACAGGACGGCCCTCTGATGAATAAGGCCAAGTCACAGACCCCCCTTCAAGTACACTGGGATGGACAACAGCCCCCGATGTCGACGCCCATGGCAGGGACCATCCATATGGGGTCAGGGGTTGAGTTACACTCACCCTCTCCTGCTGGCTGTTGCTGACTGGGCTCGTCCTGGGCCCACCATATTCTTCAGCAGCTGTGCCTGCACACTCCACCAGTGGTGGATTAAGCTCCAGCAAAGGTTCCTCCTTCTTGTGCCGCAACACAGGCTCCAGCAGCCGCCACTCCCGCGCTAAAGACTAGGGTTGAGCGACTTTTACTTTTTTAGGATCGAGTCGGGTTTCGCAAAACCCGACTTTGTCAAAAGTCGAGTCGAGTGAAATCGACCGATTATCGCGAAAAGTCGGGGATCGACCGACACACGAAACCCAATGCAAGTCAATGGGGAATCAAAGTCGGCAGTGAGTGGAGGACAGGAAAACCCCTACAGTGCCCTTTTAATGCCAAAAACATTAATTCTTGTTACTGAAGCTTGTCAATCTATATTTACCTTATAACAATAGTTAGGGATTGGAAATTGGGGGTGATTTGGCTAAGTTTTTCGTGGGCCCAGGAAACGCGGAGTACATCACGGTGGTGGAGCAGGGAGAGGTCAGTATTTCAACTTTGCAAGTGCTATGATCCTGATCAAGCAGGGGGGGCCCACTCGTTCGCATTGTCACTGGCACAGGGCCCCTCAAAGTACGGCGGTGTGTTTGAACGGGGGGGCGCCTCCCACCGGCAGCGACACTTTTGTGTACTCTGAGGGGCCCTGTGCCAGTGACGTCGCCAACGAGTATGCCCCCTCACCTGATGAAGGAACCTGCACTTTCATCTGCACCTTCCTCTTTGTCACCGTGTAAGGTGGTATAGTATGCGGGAATGGGAGCCTGACTTTCAGCAGGGTCAGATTGTGGCTGTGTAGCGTGCAAGGGGAATGTAGTCGTCTGGGTCAATGTACCACAAGACTCATCTAGCACTGGCTGGGCAATGGGCAGGATGAGGAGGAAACACAGATATAGGCCCAAATAATAAAGTGGGCTAAATGCAGTTCAAAATTGGTAACAGGACAAACCAGGCGGCATTGCTTAGTTCAGTGGAGTAGAAAACCCAGGAGCGGCAGACACCGTTAGTAGGGCCCAACCACACTAGTAGGCCAAATGCAGTTTAATATTAAAAATGTAGGCCGAAAGCCTGAAAATTGAAGCTCAGGAAAATAACACAGGACAACACCAAGGTGCGGCAGACACCGTTACTAGGCCCAACCAAACTAGTAGCCTAAATGCAGTTTAAAATTCTAAATACAGGCCGAAAGCCTGAAGATTGAAGCTCAGCTTTTTTCCGTGGAGGACAACACCAAGGATCGGCAGACACCGTTAGTAGGCCAACCCAAACTAGTAGCACAAATGCAGTTTACAATTCTACATACAGGCCGAAAGCCTGAAGATTGAAGCTCAGGAGAAAAGCGCAGGAGAACACCAAGGAGCAGCAGACACCGTTAGTAGGCCCACCCAAACTAGTAGCCCAAATGCAGTGTAAAATTCTAAATACAGGTCGAAAGCCTGAAGATTGAAGCTCAGGTTTTTCAGTGGAGGACAGCGGTATTGAGTGGCGCAGACAGACAAAGGTAGTATGCGTTAAATAAAAAAGTTGGCTCTATGAAGTTTTAAATTGGTTACAGGGGTACACAGGCAGCATTGGTTGGGTCAGCGGAGGGCAATTGAAAGGAGGGACCGCAGACAGACTTACTAGGCCTAAAATAAAAAAGTAGGCTCTATGCAGGTTTAAATAGGTTACAGGGGTACACAGGCAGCATTGCTGTGGTCAGCGGAGGACAATTGGAAGGAGTGGCGCAGACTTACTAGGCCTAAAATAAAAAAGTAGGCTCTATGCAGGTTAAAATAGGTTACAGGGGTACACAGGCAGCATTGGTGTGGTCAGCGGAGGACGATTGGAAGGAGGGACCGCAGACAGACTTACTAGGCCTAAAACAAAAAAGTAGGCTCTATGCAGGTCTAAATAGGTTACAGGGGTACACAGGCAGCATTGGTGTGGTCAGCGGAGGACGATTGCAAGGAGGGACCGCAGACAGACTTACTAGGCCTAAAACAAAAAAGTAGGCTCTATGCAGGTTTAAATAGGTTACAGGATTACACAGGCAGCATTGGTGTGGTCAGCGGAGGACGATTGCACCGATGGGCAGACACAGTTAGTAGGGCCAAAAAAGTAATAGGCAAAATGCAGTTAAAAATAGGTTACAGGAGTAAGCAGGCGGCCTAGCTTTGTTCAGTGGAGGACAACTGTAAGGAGTGTCTGACACAGTTAGTAGGCCAAAATAATAAAGTGAGGTTAATGTCTGGCAAAAAAAAAATTTCACAAATAAACAGGTGGCATACCTAGGTACAGGGGTGGGCTCCTCTGCTTACTTGCAGACAGTGGTAGTTGGCGCAAAGTATTAACTGGTGTAAATGTAGGACAGGGCCCCTGAATATTTTTACTAGCATCAATCATGTCAACAAATTGGTATTGGCAGTGCCATTGAAGGATTTAACAGCACAGACTAAACAGTGGTGGAGCAGTGAGAGGTAATTTTGCAAGTGGTAGAGCACTGTTTGAGCTAGGGGGGGGAACACTCTCTCGTGGGCGGCGGTACTGGCCCAGGGCCCCTCATGTTACGACGGTGTGTCTAACGTTGGGTGTGCACCACCACCGCCAGAGACACTTCATTGTACTATGAGGGACCCTGTGCCAGTGCCGTCGCCCAAAAGTGGGCACAACCACCTCGCATGGGTGCTTTTGCCAAGTGGTGACCACGGCCCCGTGGGGGGAGTCAGCCCATTTAGGGAGGTGTAAAAAAGACCTATGGTGGACATACAACAGCTGCAAATGGAGAAATTGGAGCAGTCAGTAAGACGAGTCCACAAGCAAGACCTTTTTACAGGAAAGCTAGGTGTCAGCAGGGAAAGGTGGGGCAAAATAATTAGAAATCCATGATTGGTTCATTTTAATGAAGGTTAGATCATCAACATTTTGGGTAGCCAGACGAGTCCTTTTTTCGGTTAGTATTGAACCAGCAGCACTGAATACTCTTTCTGATAGCACACTAGCAGCTGGGCAAGCAAGCTCCTGTAAAGCATATTCTGCCAATTCAGGCCAGGTGTCTATTTTGGATGCCCAGTATTCAAATGGGAATGACGTGTGAGGGAGAACATCGATAAGGGCGGAAAAATAGTTAGTAACCATACTGGACAAATGTTGTCTCCTGTCACTTTGAATTGATGCTGCAGTACCTGTCGTGTCTGTGGTCATTGCGAAATCACTCCACAACCTGGTCATAAAACCCCTCTGTCCAACGCCACTTCTGATTTGTGCACCTCTAACACCTCTGCCATGTTGCCCCCTGCAGCTTGTGTGAGAACCATCACTGCCGCTGTGTGCTGGGAATGCCTGAACCAAGCGGTCTACAAGAGTTGCTTGTTTGGTAGCCAATATTTGCTCAAGGTTCTCATGTGGCATGATATTTTGCAATTTCCCTTTATAGCGTGGACCAGGAGGCAGGCCAACCAATAATCGTCATCGGTCATCATTTTGATAATGCGGGGGTCCCTTTTTAGGATACGCAAGGCATAATCCGCCATGTCGGCCAATGTTCCAAGTGTCTATTCACTGCTTGTGCTGGGTTGAGGAGCACTTTCTGGAAAATCAACATCACTTGTCTCCCTCAAAAACCCTGTCCCTGACCTTGCACCAGTTTCTATTGCCCCCTGAGAAGCTTCCTCCTCCCATAAATATTTATCCCCATCATCCTCCTCGTCCTCCTCCTCTTCATCCGCCACCTCGTCCAGGAGACTTCCCTGAGCAGACAATGGCTGACTGTCATCAAGGCTTCCCTCGTCCTCAGCTGCAGACGCCTGCTCCTTTATGTGCGTCAAACTTTGCATCAGCAGACCCATTAGGGGGATGCTCATGCTTATGATGGCGTCGTCTGCACTAACCAGGTGTGTGCATTCCTCAAAACACTGAAGGACTTGACACAGGTCTTGTAGCTTCGACCACTGCACACCTGACAACTCCATGTCTGCCATCCAAGTGCCTGCCCGTGTATGTGTATCCTCCCACAAATACATAACAGCACGACTCTGTTCGCCCAGCCTCTGAAGCATGTGCAGTGTGGAGTTCCACCTTGTTGCAACATCGATTATTAGGCGGTGCTGGGGAAGCTTCAAAGATCGCTGATGGTTCTGCATACTGCTGGAGTGTACGGGCGAATGGCGGATGTGCAAGCAAAGTCTTTGCACCTTCAGGAGAAGGGCTGGTAACCCCGGATAACTTTACAGGAAGCACTGCACCACCAGGTTCAAGGTGTGAGCCAAGCAAGGAATGTGTTTCAGTTGTGAAAGGGCTGTGGCGGCCATAAAATTCCTTCCGTTATCACTGACTACCTTGCCTGCCTCAAGATGTACACTGCCCAGCCATGACAGAGTTTCTTTCTGCAAGAACTCGGCCAGAACTTCCGCGGTGTGTCTGTTGTCGTCCAAACACTTCATTTCCAACACAGCCTGCAGACGCTTACCACTAGCTGTTCCATAATGGGACACCTCGTGTGCAACACTGGCAGCTGCGGATGGAGTGGTCTTGCAATTGCGGTCTGTGGACGAGCTCTCGCTTCTCCTGGAGGAGGAGGAGGGGTGGCGAACGTCTACAGCCAACTGTTTCCTAGACCGTGGGCTAGGCAGAACTGTCCCAATATGGCTGTCCCCTGTGGACCCTGCATCCAGCACATTAACCCAGTGTGCCGTGATGGACACGTAACATCCCTGGCCATGCCTATTGGTCCATGCATCTTTTTTTCCACAGAAGAGAAAGAGTACAAATATCACCAACACGTCTACTTAAAGAAATAATTTTTATTAAACATTTATTGTAATAACATACAGAAAACAAATATCTAGAGGAACAACAGTTGAGCACTCAAAGGAAGGAACACTGCTAGCATATGTAAGACTTGGTATGGCATTTGTCAGTATATAGTATAAGGGGGGATTCCATTATTGCTGGTGCTTAAATACAGACAGAATCCAGCTCTTATCTCAACAGTACAAAAAGAGACACCACCCAGATCTTAATAATATGTAATATATATCGCTGACATCAATGCTTACCCATTGTAGGTCTCAGAGAGTGCAGTGGTCCGCCCTGTAGCCCCCTGGTCCATGCATCTGTTGTGAGGTGCACCTTTCTACTGACAGATTGCCTGACTGCATGGACAATGCGGTCTTTGACATGCTGGTGGAGGGCTGGGATGGCTTTTCTCGCAAAGAAGTGGTGACTGGGTAGGTCATAGTGTGGCACTGCGTAGGCCATCAGGGCTTTGAAAGCTTCACTTTCAACCAACCGGTAGGGCATCATCTCTAACGAGATTAGTCTAGCAATGTGGGCATTCAAACCCTGTGTACACGGATGAGAGGATGAGTACTTCCTTTTCCTAACGAGAGTCTCTTGTAGGGTGAGCTGGACTGGAGAGCTGCATATGGTGGAACTAGCAGGGGTGGTGGTGGACATGGCAGACTGAGAGAGGGTTGGTGATGTTATTCTTGCTGTTGGCCTACATACAATGTTTCTTACCAAGAACCTGTTGATTCCCTGACTGCTTTGGCCTTGCGACGATACCTCCACATTTGCTGCTGGTGGTGTCCTAACCGGTGGGCTTACAGTGAGGGAAGCACTGTAGCGTTGCTGACTACCTTCATTCTGAGCGGGTGCAACAATGTTACGGGACGTTTGGTAGCTAGTCCAGGCTTGCAAGTGCATGGTGGTTAAATGTCTGCGCATGCAAGTTGTATTTAAACTTTTGACATTCTGACCTCTGCTAAAGGTCCTTGAGCATTTCTGAAAGATCACTTTGCACTGATCATTCGGATCTTGGTTAAAAAATTGCCAGACTGCAATCTTCCTGCTATTGAATACCTTTTCAGGCATTGCACACTGTACTACTTTTTGGCCAGATACGGGCCTGCCAAATGAAAGCTGTTGCGATGTTGATGCCTGTTGTGGCTCCTCCTTCTCCCCTTCAGAGCTACTGCCAGCGGCACCCTGTTCCCCCAATGGCTGCCAATCGGGGTCAACAGCTGGGTCATCTATCACCTCCTCTTCTATGTCCTGTGCACCTTCCTCTGTGTCACCGTGTAAGCCGGTGCTATAGCGTTCGGGACGGGGCATCATGGTCTCATCAGGGTCAGATTCTGGCTCGGTACACTGCGAGGGCAATGTTGTGATCTGAGTCAATGGAACAGCAGAACAATCTAGCTGTGGCTGTGCATCTGTGCACTCCATGTCCGATTCATCTTATAATGGGCATGGCCTGTTAACAATTTCCCTTTCTAACCCAGGCACGGTATGTGTAAAGAGCTCCACGGAGTAACCTGTTGTGTCGCCTTATGCATCCTTCACTGTTGTTCTGGGTGAAGGACACAAGGAAGCAATTTGTTCCTGACCGGGAGCATCCACTGACGACGTGCTGCTTTTAAATTTTGCACTTTCAGAAGAGGAGGCGAAAGAGCTAGAGGCAGAGTCAGCAAGGAAAGCCAAAACTTTTTCCTGCTGCTCCGGCTTTTAAAGCGGTTTTCCTACTCCCAGAAAATGGAGCGTTCGAGGCCTTGTGTAGCCAGACGATGACGCTGGCTCAACAACTCGAGACTTAGGTGCTATATTGCTTTTCCCATGACCACCTGATGCTCCACGACCACTACCACCACTACCATCACTACCAGCTGGCAATGACCGCCCACGGCCATGACCTCTTCCACCAGACTTACTCATTCTTGGAAAAATGTAACTTAACTAACAACCATTATATGGTACTGTAAAACCAGGTAGAAGGTGTACGTAAACTTGTTGTGAATTTAAATCTCCCTTTATAGGTGTGGGAGACTGCTGGGAAAATCAGGCCCACTGTATTACACTACTGAGTTTGAGTGTCAGAAAGTGGCTGGCAGATATGCCACAAACAGGAATGACGCAGATGTACTCAGTGGCAATAGAAATCTCCCTTTTTATGTGTGGGAGACAGCAGAAAAATCTGGCCCACTGTATTACACTACACAGTTTGATTGGCAGAAAGAGGCTGGCAGAGATAACAGGACTGACGCAGATGCACAGATTTGGCAATATTAATCTCCCTTTTTGTTTTTTATATGGGAGACTAGTGAATAAATCATGCCCACTGTATTACAGTATAGTTTCTGTGGCAGAAAATGACTGACAGAGATACCACAGACAGGACTGGCACAGTTGCACAGATTTGGCAATATTAATCTCCCTTTTTTTTATATGGGAGACTAGTGAATAAATCAGGCCCACTGTATTACAGTATAGTTTCTGTGGCAGAAAATGACTGACAGAGATACCACAGACAGGAATGGCACAGATGCTCTGATTGGCAATATAAATCTCCCTTTTTAGGTGTGGGACAGTGCAGAAAAATACAAGCCCACTGTTTTACACTACACAGTTTCATTGGCAGAAAGTGACTGGAAGATATATATATATATATATATATATATATATATATAGGGACTGTACTACAATCACTATTTCCCTACAATATTCTCTGAAAAGTATGGCAGGCAGCAATAAAAAGGACTGCTGCACACAAAAGTGTGGACAAACAAACAAGATAGCTGTGCAGAAAGGAAGGAGCAACAGGATTTGCGCTTTTAAAAAAGCAGTTGGTTTGCACAGCGGCGTACAAACAGCAATGCAGCTATCAGGGAGCCTTCTAGGGCAGCCCAATAAGCTACAGAGGTGATGAAGAAAAATCTAGCCTCCACTGTCCCTGCAAAGAAAAGGTGGTGTTGGACAGTGGAAATCGCCACAGCACAAGCGGTTTGGGGGTTAATGTACCCTGCCTAACGCTATCCCTGCTTCTGACGAAGCGGCAGCAACCTCTCTCTATGCTCAGCTCGGCAGCAGTAAGATGGCAGTCGGTGTGCACGCACCTTTATAGCCCCTGTGACGCTGCAGAGAGCAAGCCAATCACTGCCATGCCCTTCTCTAAGATGTGGGGACTGAGACCTATGTCATCACGCTGCCCACACTCTGCGTCCACCTTCATTGGCTGAGAAAAGGCGCTGAAAGCGTCATACGAAACGCGACTTTGTCGCAAAGATCGCCGACCGCGTGGCCGACCCCGCACTGGGATCGGGTTGGGATTCACGAAACCCGACTTTGCCAAAAGTCGGTGACTTATGAAAATGACCGATCCGTTTCGCTCAACCCTACTGAAGACCACTTCGGGAGCTGGTGAGTAGGAAACCCAACACTGTCTTCCCACGCTCTGCCAGGCTGGTTCCTCTGTTCCTCCTGCTGCCAACTCCACTCTATGCGGCCTATGCCTTGACAGCTACGGGTGCATGAGTGTTCCATCGCTGCTGGTCCCAGATCACAATATGGTGCTGTGCAGCAGCACCCACAGTTCTCTTCTGGGCTCCACCCATTTCCAGATGGGGATGTCCCTGACTGCTCCAACCATTTTTTGGAATTCTGTAGAGGAGGGCGAGGTCTTCTTTTCTTCATCTGCACTCACCAGGGGCGGACCTGGGGACATTGACAGGTGGATTTTAGCGCCATTAGCGTACTGAAATGCCCACGAAATGGAAGGTCAATTTTTTTTCTTCTGTTTTGGCGCCATTTCCTGCCATCTTCATGGCCGTCATCTTGGCCACCACTATGTCAGTCTTTTCCACAATATAAGTCAAGTCCTGTTTGTTAGTCACATCCGGCATTTCAAAAGCATCCACAAAATCTTCATCTTTAAGCATAGCAATTACTTGCACTTTTTCTTTCTTTGCGGTTTCTCCGCATGGCCAGGTAGTCGCATCCTTTCTTGTCACATCAATGTCATTATACATAGCATTCCCACGCTGCATGTTGTCAGCATCCTGCTGACTACGACAAGTGTAAGGGTCCGGAAGGGCGGTAGTCGTGGCTGAGGACTGCTGCTCCTACACACCCTGGCCTTCCCTCACTTGAATATATAGCTTCTTAGTCAACATACCTGTGTCTTCAAGTCTAGCATTGCTAGATTATCCTCTGTGTCACTGAAGGCTGTCTGCAGACGATTTTGTAAGACTAGAGACACAGTCCATTTCAACTTGAAACTGGGCAACTTTACTGTCTTCATTTCTCACTACATCCAAGCGTCACAGCATTTACATCAGGTTGCACATCACATACATTTCCAGCTTTCCCTGTGCTTCTTTTCAAATCCTTTTCACATCCAGACAGTGTCCAGACTCACTGTATTTGGGAATTCCCTCGTCTGTTTTGACCCAGATCTAAAGGCATCTGCCCACGCAATAACCTGCCACATATTGGACAATCTGTGCCCCTGTATTCTTCACGGACTGTTTCCTTCCTTCTCTTTCACACTGCTGCAACACTGCCACTTGACACTGTGCTTCTCTTCTAGAGACACCCGGATGACTGGACTTCACTGCTTCTTCAAACATTATGGGCCTGCTGATGCATACTGGGCCTAAGACCCATGTGGATGGTGCAGGCGCTCGGACCCTTCTCTCCTCTATCTAAACATCTCTCTAGACTTACTACTCAGCAGCCCCTCCTACAGTTAACCCTTTCCTACACTATATGCTAGCTGGAAGCTCTGTACACTATAATGCCCCCATCTAGTGGCCAAACATGAACATTACATTTTCCCTATCAAAAGTACAAAATACAATATATAGAAATAAATTGTTATACAGAAAACAGTTATACACTCATTAGTGTAGCAGTACCAGGAGGTAATACATATAATCATGTAGCAATACCATTACCTAAATATATACAAATATATATACACTCACTGGCCACTTTATTAGGTACACCTGTCCAACTTCTTGTTAAAACTTAATTTCTAATCAGCCAATCACATGGCGGCAACTCAGTGCATTTAGGCATGTAGACATGGTCAAGACAATCTCCTGCAGTTCAAACCGAGCATCAGTATGGGGAAGAAAGGTGATTTGAGTGCCTTTGAACGTGGCATGGTTGTTGGTGCCAGAAGGGCTGGTCTGAGTATTTCAGAAACTGCTGATCTACTGGGATTTTCACGCACAACCATCTCTAGGGTTTACAGAGAATGGTCCGAAAAAGAAAAAAAATCCAGTGAGCGGCAGTTCTGTGGGCGGAAATGCCTTGTTGATGCCATAGGTCAGAGGAGAATGGGCAGACTGGTTCGAGCTGATAGAAAGGCAACAGTGACTCAAATCGCCACCCGTTACAACCAAGGTAGGCCTAAGAGCATCTCTGAACGCACAGTGCGTCGAACTTTGAGGCAGATGGGCTACAGCAGCAGAAGACCACACCGGGTACCACTCCTTTCAGCTAAGAACAGGAAACTGAGGCTACAATTTGTACAAGCTCATCGAAATTGGACAGTAGAAGATTGGAAAAACGTTGCTTGGTCTGATGAGTCTCGATTTCTGCTGCGACATTCGGATGGTAGGGTCAGAATTTGGCGTAAACAACATGAAAGCATGGATCCATCCTGCCTTGTATGGAGCATCTTTGGGATGTGCAGCCGACAAATCTGCGGCAACTGTGTGATGCCATCATGTCAATATGGACCAAAATCTCTGAGGAATGCTTCCAGCACCTTGTTGAATCTATGCCACGAAGAATTGAGGCAGTTCAGAAGGCAAAAGGGGGTCCAACCCGTTACTAGCATGGTGTACCTAATAAAGTGGCCGGTGAGTGTATATATACATATATACACGCAAAATTAAAGAAAGAGCGGCACTGACCCGCAGTCCAAAAACCAAAGAAAAACTTTTTGTGGGGATACCCGATGTAACTCCTCAGTACACCAACACACATGACCTCGGGTGCTCCTCTGTTGAAACCAAGTCCATATCCAAATAGTCTTAATGAGAGAGAGTAACGAAGGCACTCACCGGTCTTCTGTAAAATCACTTCTTTATTAACAACGTAACATCCAGAGAAAGGTAGGAGGCCGGGGGAGAGAGGGAGCAGGGGTGGACAACGGCCGTTTCGCGCTAGTCCTGCGCTTCTACGGGTCGATTTGTGCTCAGGACCCAGCAGCGGATATAGTGCACCAGCCTGGACACACCCCACCGCTCAGTCCCTCCCACAAACCAAAAACTACAAAAAGCACATATTAAAAACATTTTTAAAAACAGTAAACAAATTGACGGAGTACACATAAAATGCAAGGGATACATCGCAACTACAAAAGCATTTACCCAAAGGCAATCAAAAAAACCGCTCTGCAGCAACCAATCACATTCAGCAAACTGGAAAAGTTTCTCTAGCGCCACCTACAGGAAAATAGACATGTCGACTCTATCATTGAAGCCAAGCGGACCCATAGCGCTACTGCGCAGGATCCACCTGGCTTCACACCTCAGGAGCAGATTATCCAAATCGCCACCCTGGATCGGCAGAACAACTCTTTCTACACCGGCAAAGGTAAGGCAATCTGTCCTACCTCCATGTCTCTCTCTCATATGTGAGATGAACCGCAGGACCCCTTTTCCCGTTACTACCGACCTGCAATGTTCTCGAAAACGGACGTACATCGGCCGGATAGTTTTGCCGATGTAAAAGCGCCTACAAGGACAAAAAACAATATGGTCAGTCTTACAGGTAATGAAGTCATTGACTACATGTGACACGGCACCTCCGCGGTTCATCTCACATATGAGAGAGAGACATGGAGGTAGGACAGATTGCGCTAGAGAAACTTTTCCCGTTTGCTGAATGTGATTGGTTGCTGCAGAGCGGTTTTTTTGATTGCCTTTGGGTAAATGCTTTTGTAGTTGCGATGTATCCCTTGCATTTTATGTGTACTCCGTGTGTGTGGAAGCGGTCAGATTTGGCGGGAACAGACAGAGCGCAGCAGAGAGAATTGAGTGCTCCAGCCTTCGAACCCTGCAGCAGCACGTCCCAAGCCCGAGCATCCTCGCTACCACCCACAGAGACTGTGCACAGAGATGGGCAGAGTCCCCGCTGTCCTTCACAGAGCAAGGTGCAGAACGCTTCGGGCCCGTGAGTACCGCTCATGTGCTGCCTGTGTGACCGTTATCTGCAATCTGACCCTCCAGTCTATATTTGCCGAGCCACATTAGGTTTGCTGCGACCTGTTATCCTCTCCACTGCACCAGTATATGGACTAGGAGCTCAGCAGAAGATATCAGAGATTAACCACTGCCGCCAGAAGACGGATCTGTAACAACTCTGCTGGCATCACGGCATAGCCTCTCATCTCTCACACTATCTTACCCACTGCTCCAGGTCATGATGTGGTTTCTGTTTCTTGCCAGCTCCATATTCTGTGCCTCTGCTCTTTGCATGCTTCCTGGCTGTGTGCATAGGGGGGTGTCGCCTGAACTCTCTGGTTCTTATAGGAATCTAATCTGTTCCTGACCAATTACCAAGAGACCTCCAGTATTTAGTGCAGCTCCACCCAGTGGACTGGGCCTGTGCAATCTGTTTGTTCAGTTTGTGTTTAGCGTCTGAGTTTGCCAGGCCTTGCTCTGTGTTACTCCCTCTCTAGAGGCTTTTCTCAGTGTTCTTGCCTTGATCTTGTTGTCCACCCTCCAGGAGGCAGAATATCCTGGTCCCTGTGTCTTTGTTCTTGTTCCTTGTCTTGTTCCATTACCTTGTCTGAACTTAGTCCTATCTCTTTCTCCTTGTCTGTGTCTTCCTTCCCTGCTGTGTTTTTCCTTGTCTTCTCAGTCTGCTTATGCTCCGCACTCTTGCAGCTCTGCCTGCTCTGAACCCTTGTGACTTTGCCTGGGCTCCGCTCTCTTGCAGCTTTGCCTCTGCTCCGCTCTCCTGTGGTTCTGCTCCGTTCTACTCTGCTCTGCTGCTGCAAAGACCTCTTGCTGCAGCTCCTCTCCGCATTCCTTGCGGTTCCGCTCTGCTTAGCTTTTGCTGCTGCAGAAACCTCTTGCTGCAGCTCCTCTCCACATTCCTTGTGGTTCTGCTCTGCTTAGCTTCTGTTGCTGCCCCATCTCTTGCTGCTCTACTATTCCTATCCGCAGCCTTGCCGTTCTCTTCCTGTGTGAACAGGTCCCAACCTGTTCCTTCACACTCCATTCCTTCCTGCTTGTTTCCGTACCTGCATCTCCTGTACGAACAGGTCCCAACCTGTTCCTTTCCACTCCATTCCTTCCTGCTTGTTTCCATACATGCGACTTCTGTGTGAACAGGTCCCTACCTGTTCCTTCATACACCACACCTTCATACACTGTTTCTGCCAGCCCTGTGTTCTCTGCCGTGCCTGCCAGCCCTGTGTTATCTGCTGTGCCTGCCTGCCCTGTGTTCTCTGCCATGCCTGCCAGCCCTGTGTTCTCTGCCTTGCCTGCCAGCCCTGTGTTCTCTGCCATGCCTGCCAGCCCTGTGTTCTCTGCCATGCCTGCCAGCCCTCTCTCTGCCATTCCTGCCAGCCCTGTGTTCTTTGCCGTGGCTGTCAGCCCTGTGTTCTTTGCCATGCCTGCCATCCCTGTGTTCTCTGCCATGCCTGCCATCCCTGTGTTCTCTGCCGTGCCTGCCAGCCCTGTGTTCTCTGCCATGCCTGCTTGCCTACTCATCCAAGTTTCAGCAGTGCTCATCTGCCAGTCGCCGGCACCTGTCATAGTGTTCCTGATAGTGTTCCTGTCTCTCAAGTGGGATCAGCAGCCACAGCCAGACACCACCCTGGAGTAGCACCTGGCAGCTGCCTGCTGCAAAAGCCTGACCTCACCATCAGAGGCTCCAGCAAAAACCCTGGCAGCTGTCATAGTCACGCCCCTTCCAGGGTAGTCTGGTTTGTGGCACAGTGGGGCCACAAACCCCCTGAGCTCACGCCCACCAGTCAGGGCGTGAGCATGACAGGATCATTGTTATCTGCATGACATTACCAGAACAACCCCACGTCAGCCTTCCTGCATTGAATATCCCTGTGTTAAGTAAAATTCTTAACTCTTGCTCTGTCTCTTGTCCGTCAACCTGCTTTCACTTGGTGTAGTCAATAGGATGCAGTCCACTGGCACCCAGGAGACAGACCAAGCGGTTGGGGGTGCCCCAAGGGCCAGCATCTCATTGGGGACAATGTTGAGTAACCTCCCAAAATTTAAAGGGAACAACACCATACTATGGGACTAGACAGAATGGGTCAGGGGTATGTTGAGGATACACCCCATGACCCCTGCAATAGAGGCAGAGATTGCAATGATGACCTTGGACAGAGAGGCGAGAAGCTCTGTCATGTTCCGGCCCCCCATAAGCAAGACACCTTCAACAAAGTGTTACAAATCTTAGAGGAAATGCACGGAGACCCCACAAACATTGGAGAATTTTGCATGTGCTTGTTTAGCCATGTCCAAAGGGAGGGGGAGACCATGACACACTACAAGAATGCGATCCATGCTGCGATCGCTAAACGATAGGGCGTAAATGTAGAAATTCCCTGATATAGTTCTGCAGGATCAGTTAGTGACAGGCTTTGGAGATGTGCTGCTTAAACAAGCTTTGCGAGAGCGCTTGTGGGTAAATCCACGTTTGTCGTTTTTAGAAGTTGTGGCCGAAGCGCGTGCACCTGAGCAAGAGCAGGGGCTGATAGTCCAAATGGGGAAGGTCCAGAGTGGGGAGGTCTCCATTTCACTAGCCACCAAACCAAGTTGGGTGAGAGCTTCAGAAAGAGATCCAGGATATGCGAGAGGAATGGTCTGATTTGAAGAAGAAACCTTCAGCACCCCTGAACCCCTCTGGGGGCAGAAATGACCCCAAGCCTCACTGGGAAATGAGAACGCCTCCGCCTAGAAGAGCAGCCGACCTGTTACAACTGTGGAGGCACTGGCCATTTTGCTTGGGGATGTGCACGATGGGGAAGACTTCTCCACCATCATCCATTAAACTAGGAGGCTTCGTGGCTGGGTGAGATGGCCCGGAACCTGAAAAGTCAAGGAGGAGAGCAAGATGACCCAACGGTTTAGTTTCCCTGAGTCCTCTCATTTGGGCTGAAATGAATGGTGGGGCCATCCGTTGTTTAGTTGATACCTGTTCTCAAGTGACCACTATGCCTGAGACCTACTTCAGAAGTCATTTTCCCCAGACGATGCCACCTGAATGAGGCCCCGTGATCAAGTTGACAGCGGTTAATCAGTTGCTCATCCCGGTCGCAGAGGTGGTCTGGATGCAAATCACTGTGTGTGGGAAAAATGTGGGCAAGAAAGTCGTGTTGACGATTCAGGACCCTGGCAATAGCCCCGCTGTGACTTTAGGGATGAACGTGTTGAAAGAACTTGGAAACATCCTGGTCAATGAGACAACAGATGTGTTCCTGAATCGGTGGAGCCCTTGCACCCCTCAGAAGAAAGTGTTTCAGCAGTTAATCCGGATGGCCCAGGCCCAAGAGACCTCGAGTAAAGGAAAAACATTGGGTAAGGTGATCGTCCTGGCCACCGATAACCTTGTCGTCCCACCTTGTCAAAATGTGCTCACTCTGCCTATCCGAGTCTGTATCCCACTCGAAGGAGTTGAAGTCCAGATAGGGCCAGCTTTTGTGGAGCAGCGATGGTTGGCCTGCATGGCCAAGTAAAGATATAAGATCGCCTATCGGAAAGAATCTGAGAACCCACATGCCGACGCTTTATCCCGAGTGATGCAAGAGCGACCTGGACCTAACCAAGATGAGGAACTGGAAGCTGAAGAAATCCCTGAATTCCGTAATTCCACCAGGATGGTGGTTGCTATGCAGGGACAGAAGAGGAGATGCCTAGAAGATGCACCCTGGGATGATCCCATGAAAACTGGGTACGACATCAGCAGGTAGATAGGGAACTTGCTCGAATCAGGCAATGGGTAGCTCTGAAATAACTTCCCAACCAAAAGGAGAGGGACACCCTGTCTCAAGGAACTCTGCCGATCCTTCGGCAGTGGGAAAGGCTCCAACTGGAAGATGGTCTATTGTATCAGAAAGTCCAGTTGACCCAAGAACTGGTAATCACGTGGCAAATGGTGCTACCCGAAACACTGCATCACCAGGCGGGCACAGAGGCTCACAAAAGAGAGGCTCACTTTTGCCCGGAGAAGATGTTCTGGTTGCTGCAGAAGTTAGTCCATCATCCTCGGCTGAAAGCTGTGGTAGATGAGGCCTGTCGGTAATGAAGAAGCTGTGAGCTAGCTAAACCTCTGGAACAGAGGGCTCCTACACAGACCATCATGACTTCTGCTCCCTTAGAGGTATTGATGATTGACTACTAGACTGCAGGCCCGGCTCATCTTGGATATGAACACTGTCTGGTGATGACCGACCACTTCTTCAAATTTGCTGTGGTGACCCCGACACGGGACCAGACTGCTGAATTGGTGGCGCAGGCCATTTGCAGAGACTTCATTCAAGTGTACGGCTGACCAAAGAGAATTCATTCTGACCAGGGCGTCTGTTTTCAGGGACGAGTGATGGAAAAATTGTGTTGCCTGTATCACATTGAGAAATCCCGGACTACTACATACCACTCCCAAGGAACTGGGGCCTGCAAACGACTGTGCACAGAGACAGACAGCGTTCCCGCCTTCACAGAGCAAGGTGCAGAACACTTCGGGCACGTGAGTACCGAGCGTGTGCTGACTGACAACGACCGGGTGTGTGACTGTCATCTGTGCTCTGACCCTCCAGTCTATATTTGCTGAGCCATTTTAGGCTCAAGCCATGCTGTGACCCGTATCCTCTCCACCGCATCCGTATATGGACTAGCAGCTCAGTGGAAGATATCAGAGACTAAAGGTACCTTCACACATAACGATTTCGTTAACGATATTGTTGCAACGTCACGCTTTTGGTGACGTAGCAACGATCCCGCTTAACGATCTCGTTATGTGTGACAGCGACCAACGATCAGGCCCCTGCTGGGAGATCGTTGGTCGTAGGGAATGATCAGGACCTTTTTTTGGTCGCTGATCACCCGCTGTCATCGCTAGATCGGCGTGTGTGACGCTGATCCAGCGATGTGTTCACTTGTAACCAGGGTAAATATCGGGTTACTAAGTGCAGGGCCGCGCTTAGTAACCCGATATTTACCCTGGTTACCATTGTAAAAGTAAAAAAAAAAAAACAGTACATACTCACATTCCGATGTCTGTCACGTCCCCCGCAGTCAGCTTCCCGCACTGACTGTCAGCGCCGGCCGTAAAGCAAAGCACCCTGCGGCCCTGCGCTTAGTAACCCGATGTTTACCCTGGTTACCCGGGGACTTCGGCATCGTTGAAGACAGTTTCAATGATGCCGAAGTCATTCCCCTGATCGTTGGTCTCTGGAGAGAGCTGTCTGTATGACAGCTCCCCAGCGACCACACAACGACTTACCAACGATCACGGCCAGGTCGTATCGCTGGTCGTGATCGTTGGTAAGTCGTTTAGTGTAACGGTACCTTAACCGCTGCCACCAGAAGACGGATCATCGTTATCTGTAGGACTCCGCCGAAACAACCCTGCATCAGCCGTTGTTGATGCCATGTCTTGCAACCCCACAGCCTGAGAACCGACTGACTGGATAAGTTAATCCTACCCGGATTATTGGTTCTATTGTACCCGTTGTTCCTTCAACCAGTATATCCTTTACTTCTGAACTGCTTATTGCCCCCATTTATCTGTTTACCTCCATGCATGGAGTATACCTGTGCTAAGTAAAATTGGTAACCCTTGCTGTGTCTCTTGTCACTGCATCCCGCAGTCTGCTCTCAAATTAAAGGAAACAAGGGCTCGTACTTCATTCCCATCGCTATTCTGGAAACAACCTCATCCATTAAAAACATGTATTTTATTCATACTTTTATTAAAAAGGAACTACGATGTATGTTACAGATCATACACAAAAATTGTAAATAAGTTTCACTACAAAATTAACCAAATAAATAAATATCCTAAGCCATATATCAAATTAGAGTTTGTAGGTAGGTGGGGAGAGAAGGGAACCTTAATATCTTCCCTAGTAATTTCACTCATTAATTACCCTTCCTAACCTCAGAGGTTGGCACCCTATATCAAGCATGCAATTTATGGCGCCCCTGCTCACCGTCGTCTCACCCTGATAATCCCTAGGTGATCCTAGGTACTACAACCCCTCACAGGAGGCAAAAATATCAGACCAGACATTGCGTTGGCGAATAATTTGACAAAAAGCTGAGATATCCATAAACAAAGTAACAATCCATAGAACTCAAATATGAATTATGCTACATAATGGGCATCTCCAACATTTGCAGAGGCTTAGGTAAAGTATTCACAAAATAAATTTATAAAGTGTCAATGCCTCTAATAAGGTGCCAATAGTCCTACAGTGCTAATCAAGATGTGGTTATAAAGTCCAATTAAATGCAGTAGGTCCCAGCTTATCAAAAAATATAGAAACCCCACATACAGTTGAAACAGAAGTTTACATACACTATATAAAAAGCTACATCTGCATGTTTTTATCAACATCCGAAATGAAATCAGTATAAACCTTTCCTGTTTTAGGTCAATTACCATAATTATTAATATTTGCAAAATGCCAGAATAATGAGAGACAAAATGTTTTAAGGCATTTTTATTACTTACTGCAAAGTCAAAAATTTACATACACTAAGATTACTATGCCTTTAACCACTTTGAGACATGTGCTGTACTAGTACGGCGCATGTCGTGTCTCCCACTTTGATATGGGCTCTGGCAGTGAGCCCACTTCTTTCCCAGCATGTCAGCTGTTTGCAACAGCTGACATGTGCCCGGAACAGCCACGGATGGAATCCGCCCAAATCTTTCACCCATCATCACTGGTCACTGATGGGTTGGCATGACAACCAGAGGTCTCCTGGAGACCTCTATGATTGTCCCTGCTGGCTTGCTGTGTGCACCGCCCTGTGGTCGGCGCTCATAGCAAGTGGTGAGATATTCTGCTACATACAGGTGATCTGATCATCACCTGTATGTACAGTAGCAGAGCCAATCGGGTTATGGCAGCTTCTACTCTCCCATGAAGACTATTGAAGCATGCCAAAAGTAAAAAAAAAAAGTTTATAAAAACATTAAAAAAAATAAAAAAATATATATACTGTATATACTCGAGTATAAGCCTACCCAAGTATAAGCATAGACCCCTAATTTTGCCAAAAAAACTGGGAAAACTTAATGACTCGAGTATAAGCCTAGGGTGGGAAATGCAGCGGCAACTGATAAATTTCAAAAATAAATATAGATACCAGTAAAAGTAAAATTAATTGAGACATCGGTAGGTTAAGTGTTTTTGAATACCCATATTGAATCAGGAGCCTCATAAGATGCTCCATACAAAATACTCCACATATGACGCTCCATACAGTTCATGATGGGCCCCATATAATGCTCCATACAAAATACACCCCATATAATGCTCCATAAAGTATATGATGGGCCCCATAAGATGCTCTATACAAAAATATGCCCCATATAATGCTGCTCAAAGGTTGATTATGGCCCCATAAGATGCTCCATAGAAACATTTGCCCCATACAATGCTGCATAAAGGTTGAATATGGCCCCATAAGATGCTCCATAGAAACATTTGTCCCATATAGTGCTACTGGTGGGGTTGACTCGAGTATAAGCTGAGAGGGGCACTTTCAGCCTAAAAAAGCCTTAAAAAATGGGCTGAAAATCTCAGATTATACTCGAGTATTTACGGTGTTTAAATCACCCCCCTTTCATCCCATTCAAAATAAAACAATAAAAAAAGTCAAACATACACATGTTTGGTATCGCTGCATTCAGAATCGCCCGATGTATCATTAAAAAAGGATTAACCTGATCGCTAAACGGCGTAGCGAGAAAAAAAGTCAAAATGCCAGAATTACTTTTTTTTGGTCGCCTCGATATTGCATTAAAATGCCATAATGAGCGATCAAAAGAGTGTATCTGCACCAAAATGATATAAATAAAAATGGCAGCTTGGCATCCAAAAAGCAAGCACTCAACCAACCCAAGATCATGAAAAATAGAGATGCTAGGGGTCTCGGAAAGGGACTTATTTATCTTGTGGAATGGTGTCATGTGTAATCTTCAGTATGTGGGATTCACCATAGGTCCATTAAAAAGAAGGATCAGAAAACACCTCTTAGAAGCGGCAAGCCCCGTGACCCTTAATATCAGTGTCTAATCATTGCAAAACAACACATCCTGGCAACACTAATCACCTCAAGGTTACTGCTATTGAAAAAGTCTTTAAGCCACATGTAACACCCCAGGTAACCAGTTTTTACAGTGGCATTGCTTTCCTCTTGGGGATGCCATGCTTGGAAGTGAGGAAGGATCCCTTTAACTGGTAACTAGTACATGCAGCACTGTTCTGACTCCAGGCCAGAAAGGGGAGCTCTAGACCCTGATTCAGGGGAACTTCCCTATATATTCTTGCTGGAGGAGGAGTTAGAGGTCAGTCTGTGAGAGGAGAATGAGGAGTGGAAAGCTGAGGCCATGCAGACAAGTATTTCTACAGCTCCTTGAAACAGGGAGGGAAACAGAGCAGTCTGTAGGAGACTGATAGGGGAGAAGAAGCAAAGGAGAGGAAGAGCTGAAGGGAAGCTGCGACTAAGCTCCCTCCACGCTGAAGTGCCGAATAATTATTATTTGGTGCATTCCGCCAGTCCTAACATTATACTAGCGCCAAGGTCTGGCTTGTAATGGCGGACGATCAGCGATTGCAAAGGTACATCCAGCAGCTGGAGGATAGGTTGGCGGCTCTTGAGCACACAACCTCGGCCGTGGATATCACCGCAGTCACTGTTCAGGCTGCCAGCGTGGCTGCAGCCAGTTTGTCCACTGCCACCGCTGCTCCGACATTGTCCGGTCTCCCGTTACCGGATAAGTTTGCTGGTGACAGTAAGTTGTGTCAGAGATTCGTGAGCCAGTGTGCCATATATATTGAGCTCCTGGCTGCATGTTTTCCCACAGAAAGGGCTAGAGTGGGATTTATTATATCCATTCTATCGGGCAGGGCGAAGGAGTGGGCAAGGCCGCTGTGGGAGCGTGACAATCATGTGGTGCAGAGTGCTCCAAGGTTACTGGACACTCTGAAACAGGTCTTTATGGGACCTCGTGTCACCCACGATTCGGCGCTCCAACTGCTGGCATTGATACAGGGTTCGTCCATGGTCAGCCATTTTGCTATCCACTTCCGGACATTGGCATCTGAGCTGGAGTGGTCGGATAAAGTCCTTATCCCAGTGTTCTGGAGGGGACTGGCTGACCATGTGAAGGACGCTTTGGCCACTAGGGAGATTCCTGCCACACTAGAGGAGCTAATAGCTATATCTACCCGCACCAACCTTCGTTTTAAAGAGCGAAGGTTGGAGCGAGCCCATTGTAGGCAGAGGTTTCGCCTGGCTCCCACCTTCACCAAACCTCTGGAATCTCCGGTCCAGGTGTCCGAGCCACCTGAGGCCATGGAGGTGTCACGGCGGGGTCTAAGTCCCGAACCGCTCATGCACCCAAGATCTGTCCTGTATGCCAGTAGTCTGGAAATGATGCTAGGAAATGTCCACAGCAGTTGAGAAAACATCAGTGTCTAGTGGTTGTAGGAGGAGGTACACTAGACACGGCAACGTTTACCTCCAAACTGTCCTTCAAGGGGACAATTATTATAGGCTCATCCACTCATATGGTAGAGCTTTGCATGGAATACAGGGCGGAGGGCAACTACATGTCTTCTGCCTTCGCCAACGGCACGCAATAACCCTTGGCTTGCCAAACCAATGACCGTAAGAGTGGTGAATGGGTCGACACTGCCCTCACAGATAACACACCAGACCATCACATTTACTCTTTCTATGTCTCCATTCCATCAGGAGATTATTTCTTTACTAGTATATCCTGAGGGGATAGATGAGATCCTACTTGGGATACCCTGGTTACGTTGCCACTCCCCACATATAGAGTGGTCCACAGGAAGAATTTTGAGATCGTGTGATTCTTGTGGGGGTAGATGTCTGAGGGAGTGCGTTCAGGTTGCTACTACTGAAATACCCGCAGATCTTTCCTCAACGCCATCACTGTTAAGAACAAATACCCTCTGCCTCTGATATCAGAGGTAGTAGATAGGTTGCTGGGAGCGAGGGTATTTACTAAACTTGATCTGCGGAGTGCTTACAACCTGATTCGCATCTGTGGGGGGAGGAATGGAAGATGGCATTTAACAGCAGGGACAGGCACTATGAATACCTGGTGATGCCCTTCGGGCTCTGTAATGCCCCTGCCATTTTCCAAGACTTTGTGAATGATAACTTCCGGGATATGCTCACCATCTTGGTCGTAGTCTATCTGGATGATATTCTCATCTACTCTCCAGATATAGACTCCCACCGGAGAGATGTTTTCAAAGTCTTCAACCTCCTACGGGAAAACTCCCTCTATGCCAAGTTGGAGAAGTGTGTGTTTGAGCAGGAGTCCTTGCCTTTCCTGGGCTATATCATCTCCGCCCGGGGATTGGCCATGGATCCTGCCAAGCTGCAGGCTGTGTTGGACTGGCAGGAACCCCATTCTCTCAAAGCGGTGCAGCGCTTTGTGGGGTTCATTAATTATTATCGCCAGTTCATTCCCCACTTCTCAATTTAGGTACCTTGCCAACACCAAGAAGGAAGCAAATCCCAAATTGTGGTTGGAGGAGGTCTCCAAGTCCTTTCTCTCTATTAAGTCCCATTTTGCTAGCGCTCCCATTTTACATCACCCTGTTGATAAACCATTTATCATGGAGGTGGATGCCTCTTCCGTTGGTGCTGGAGCAGTCCTCTCCCAGAAGGATGCTCAGGGTCTGAAGCATCCTTGCTTCTTCTTCTCCAAGACCTTCACACCAGCAGAGAGGAATTATTCCATCGGGGACAGGGAGTTGCTAGTTATGAAGTTGGCCTTCTTGGAGTGGAGACACCTCCTGGAGGGGGCTCGCTTTCCCTTCCAAGTTTACACTGACCACAAAAATTTGGTGTATTTACAGACTGCCCAGCAGCTAAATTCTCGCCAGGCTAGATGGTCCCTGTTCTTCTCCAGGTTCCATTTCACCCTTCATTTTCTCTCCAGGGAGAAGAACATTCGTGCCAACACTCTCTCCCGCTCCATAGTATCGTCAGCAGAGGAGGAGGAACCTTGGCTTATTATCCCTTCTGAGAGCCTAATGACCGTGGCCCCAGTTTCTCTGGAGTCTGTGCCCCCGGGCAAGAGTTTTGTGCCATCAAATTTGTGACCAGAGGTTCTCTCTTGGGCTCACTATTCCAGGCTTGGTGGACACTTTGGGATCAAAAGGACATCTGAGCTTCTGGCTAGGACGTACTGGTGGCCACAGATGGCCCGTGACGTTGGAGACTATATTTGGGCGTGTGTCTCCTGCGCCAAGAATAAGTCTCCTTGAAAACAGCCTGCTGGGTTACTTTACCCCCTGCCAGTGGTGGACAGGCCCTGGGAGATGGCCGGGATGGACTTTGTGGTGGGCTTACCCAAGTACCGTGGCTGCACCATCATTTGGGTAATCACCGATCATTTTTCCAAAATGGTGCATTTGGTGCCTCTTCCACATCTACTTTCTGCACGGGCCTTGGTGGCGTTGTTTATCAAGCATGTTTTTCGCCTACACGGTTTGCCAGACAAAATTGTCAGTGACGGGGGTCCCCAGTTTGCATCTCAGTTCTGGAGAAAGCTTTGTCATTTACTCAGCATCTAGATCAACCTCTCTTCAGCGTACCATCCCGAGACGAATGGGTTGGTAGAGAGGGCCAACCAGACCCTGATCACATACCTGTGACATTTTGTTTTAGCCAAGCAGGATGACTTGGCATCCTTGCTACCATGGGCGGAGTTTGCGCTAAACAACACCGTAGCCGACTCCACTAGACAGACCCCATTCCTCCTTAACTACGGCCAGCATCCGTGGGTTCCTGTGCCTATGACCGTGTCTTTCGCCGATTCCAGGGTGGCAGACTGGGCTGTGGAGGCACGTGACATTTGGGACCGCACTCAAGATGCCATCTGGGATTCCAAGGAGAGAATGAGGTCCTCTGCTGATGCAGATCGGTGCCCTGCTTCGACCTTTGCTCCTGGCGACTTCGTGTGGCTCTCCGCCCGTAATATCAGGCTGCGAGTTGAGTCCTCTAAGTTTGTACCTCGCTACTTGGGTCCCTTCAAGGTCCTGGAATGGGTTAACAGTTTGGGCTACCGTCTGGCCCTTCCTCCACGTCTAGGCATCACCAACACCTTTCATGTGTCCCTCCTAAAGCCCGTTCACATGTCCCAGTTTTCTGAGTCATCTGCCAGGACATCGGGTTCGTCCACAGATGATTACAAGGTGAACGCCATCATGGGGTGTAAGGTGGTGCGTGGCAAAAGATTCTATTTGTGGATTGTAAGGGTCATGGCCCAGAGGACAGGTCCTGGGAGCCTGCTGAACACATTCGGGCTCCGCTACCCATTGCAGCCTTTGAACGTAGTGAGGCCCAAGGAGGTGGGCCCTAGGAGGGGGGTAATGTTAGGTGTCGAGTTCCTGCCACTGCACATGGGGAATCTCAAACCATGTCCACTGCCCATTCTCCTCCAGCTGCAGTGGAACCTGCTCAGCAAAGACGTAGATCCCAGCATCTGGCTCAAGCTGATACTGTGCACTTGATTACTGCTGCCTTTCCAGGCTCTGCCTTTGTAGACAGCACTGATCAGCAGCAAGCAGGCATTTCAGGGACTAAGTCCTGCTTTTCCCATACTGAGCATGCCCATGGGACGACCTCCCATTGGAGGTCGGGGGTCACATGCTCAGATCTTGTTGAGGCTCCTATTGGACCATCAGGAAGGTCCCAGAGCGCTACTACTACAAAAGGTTTGCATGGTCGCTCGGCCATGCGCTAGTGCAAACTTGCTATTGTGTTTGTGAGGATGTATGCCTGTCGATGGATGAAAGCTTCTAATCATACCCATCCCTTGAGTTGTTGCCTGCTCGTGAATGGTGGTATCTACCTAGGGCCTGACAGTGCATCCTGCACATCTAGCACACAATACTGCCTCTCTTAGCAGCGACTGCCAGTGCGGCTCCGTGCGCAAATAGTGCGCTTTCCTGGCCCTAGTTAGGGTAGTTAGTGGTGTCCGCCAGAGTGGCGCTGTACGCACTTTTGTGCGGTAAATTATTAGCTTAGCTCTATCCCTTACACCACAGTAGCAGTGTCAAGCGCAAGAGGTCTAGAGGAACTCCTTCCCTGAGCCTTGGGACAGAGTTCTGTGACTCTTTCCTTGCGCTCTCTGTGCGGTATGTGTTGTGAACTCTGTTTTTGGGCTCCCTCTTGTGGTCACAAATGGTACTGTGTGAGTGCTGTCTTTGGGCTCCCTCTGGTGGCTCTTTGTGTCTTTCTGCAGGTCTGAGGTGGATCAGCTGTCTCGTTATCTGTTAGCTGGTTTCCTATTTAGCTCACCTGGACTTTCAGTGTTTGCCTGCTGTCGATGTATTCAGTGCCATCTTGATCTCTCCTGAATTCCTTCGCTATCAGTCTCTTCAAGAGAAGCTAAGTTTTCTGTTTGGTTATTTACTTGTCCTTGTCCAGCTTGCTACTATGTGATTTCCTTGCTTGCTGGTAGCTCTAGGGGGCTGAGTTTCTCCCCTCACACCGTTAGTTGGTGTGGGGGTTCTTGTATTCTCAGCGTGGATATTTTGTATAGGGTTTTTACTGACCGCACAGTTCCCTGCCTGTCTTCTGCTATCTAGTATTAGTGGGCCTCATTTGCTGAATCTGTTTTCATTTCTATGTTTTGTATTTTCCCCTTACCTCACCGTTAATATTTGTTGGGGGCTTACTATATCTTTGGGGTCATTTCTCTGAGTCAAGTGAGGTCTTACTTTCTCTATAGGGGTAGCAAGTTTCTCAGGCTGCGTCGAGACGTCCAGGAATTTAGGCACGTTCACCAGCTGCCTTTAGTGTGTTTGGTTAGGATCAGGTTTTGCAGTCAGTCCAGTTACCACCTCCCTAGAGCTCGTTCTATGTTCAGTAACTTAGCTAGTTCTTTCTGTGATCCTCAGCCACTAAGGATCATAACAGTACAGCAGGCCTGAAAGTGTTTAATGCATCGCAGAAGTGGGATAAGAGAAGTCCTGAGTACAATTTTTTTTTCCCTCTCCCTTTGCTGCAGTCTGTCCAGCTTCTTTCATCCCCTTAATCTCTGGGTGGCTTTGAGTTCAGCTGCAGACATGGATATTCAGAGTCTGACTTCTAGTGTGGATCATCTTGCTGCAAGGGTGCAAAGCATTCAGGATTTTGTTGTTCACAGTCCTATGTCTGAGCCAAAAGTACCTATTCCTGAGTTGTTTTCTGGAGATAGATCTAGGTTTCTGAATTTTAAGAATAATTGTAAATTATTTCTTTCTTTGAGACCTCGTTCCTCTGGTGATTCCACTCAGCAAGTTAGAATTGTTATCTCCCTGTTACGTGGCGACCCTCAAGATTGGGCTTTCTCCCTGGCGCCAGGAGATCCTGCATTGCTGAATGTGGATGCATTTTTTCTGGCGCTTGGTTTGCTTTATGAGGAACCTAATCTTGAGAACCAGGCAGAAGAGGCCTTGCTGGCTCTCTCTCAGGGCCAGGATGAAGCTGAGGTGTATTGTCAAAAATTTCGGAAATGGTCGGTGCTTACTCAATGGAATGAGTGTGCCCTGGCTGCCAATTTCAGAGAAGGTCTTTCTGAAGCCATTAAGAATGTTATGGTGGGGTTCCCCATGCCTGCAAGTCTGAATGACTCAATGGCTTTGGCCATTCAGATTGATCGGCGTTTGCGGGAGCGCAAATCTGCGCACCATCTGGCGGTGTTTTCTGAACAGAGACCTGAGTCTATGCAATGTGACCGAATTCTGAGCAGAATTGAGCGGCAAAATCATAGACGTCAAAATGGGTTGTGCTTTTACTGTGGTGATTCAACTCATGTTATCTCAGCATGCTCTAAGCGCGTAAAAAAAATCGCTAAATCTGTCACCGTTGGTACTATACAGCCTAAATTCATTTTGTCTGTTACTTTAATTTGTTCTTTGTCATCCTACTCGGTTATGGCTTTTGTGGATTCAGGTGCTGCCCTGAACCTGATGGATTTGTTGTTTGCCAGGCGCTGTGGTTTTGTTCTGGAGCCTTTAGAATTCCCTATTCCACTGACGGGAATTGATGCTACACCATTGGCTGAGAATAAGCCTCAGTATTGGACTCAAGTGACCATGCGCATAACTCCTGTACATCAGGAGGTGATTCGTTTTCTTGTGCTGCATAATTTACATGATGTTGTCGTTTTGGGTCTACCATGGCTGCAGGCCCATAATCCAGTTCTGGATTGGAAAGCTATGTCTGTTTCAAGTTGGGGTTGCCAGGGGATTCATGGCGATGCTCCTTTGGTGTCAATTGCTTCTTCCACTCCTTCTGAGGTTCCTGAGTTTTTGTCGGACTACCAGGATGTATTTGATGAGCCCAGATCCGGTGCCCTGCCTCCTCACAGGGATTGTGATTGTGCTATAAATTTGATTCCTGGTAGTAAGTTCCCTAAGGGACGACTTTTTAATTTGTCTGTACCAGAACATGCCGCGATGCGGAGTTACATAAAGGAGTCTTTAGAGAAGGGACATATTCGCCCATCCTCCTCCCCTCTTGGTGCAGGATTCTTTTTTGTGGCCAAAAAGGATGGTTCTCTGAGACCTTGTATAGATTATCGTCTACTAAATAAAATCACGGTCAAATTTCAGTATCCTTTGCCATTATTATCTGATCTGTTTGCTCGGATTAAGGGGTCCAGTTGGTTCACCAAGATAGGTCTTCGTGGTGCGTATAACCTTGTGCGTATTAAGCAGGGGGATGAATGGAAAACAGCATTTAATATGCCCGAAGGCCATTTTGAGTACTTGGTGATGCCTTTTGGACTCTCTAATGCTCCTTCTGTGTTCCAGTCCTTCATGCATGATATCTTCCGAGAATATCTGGATAAATTTATGATTGTGTATCTGGATGACATTTTGGTCTTTTCTGAGGACTGGGAGTCCCATGTGAAGCAGGTCAGGATGGTATTTCAGGTCCTGCGTGCTAATGCCTTATTTGTGAAGGGCTCAAAATGTCTCTTCGGAGTACAGAAGGTTTCCTTTTTGGGTTTTATTTTTTCTCCTTCTGTGATAGAAATATATATATCATGTAGATCTCACTTGCATGTATACTCCTCTATAATCAAATATATACTTATATGCTCACAGCTAATATATATATTATAATCAATGGTTTAAAATGGCTGACACGAACTGAACTGATATAAGCCTGATAAAACCCAGACAGATCATATGGGGTTTTCCACCCCTAAAAGCAGAAGAGAGTCAGATGTTTGGTGACTGCTGATCAAGTCTCTCCACTTTGTCCTAGACACAGAACTCGAGTTCGGTTGCTTAATCAGCAGTCATATGAGCATTAATCACAATATTCCATATATGTTTAGATGACCAATGACAGAGGAGCTAGACAATATGATAATTAACTAAACACCCCTGACAACCCCTAACCACTCCTTTCTATGTGAAAATATAAAACTATGTATGTACAATAAAGTATCAGTATTGATGGAATGTTGTTCTGTCACAGTTGTGTACAGTCCATTCTTGATGAGCGCTCAAAATACTCAGTCTAATTGGGAGCAGCCGCAGCACACACAGGGATATATTTATCCAACCCTAATATTTCCATAACAAATGGCGCCCAACGGCTCGGATGAAACGCACGGGATCCTTCTAACCGGAGATACGGAAGCTGTAGCGTGGCCTGGCACAGGGGCAGGAGACTGCGCAGCTCCATAAGTAAGGTAAGAAAATGTTATCATCTTACCTGAAAGTCCCCTGTGCCCAGTCCTTGTCTATGCCTCTTGCCGGTAAGATGTGGTCACAAATTCCCAGGTAGTGTAAAAAATCCATAGCCACGAATCCACCCTGGGAGGTGTCTGCTGTGGACCGTGTATATGTTTTGTGTAAAATCCGAGAGAGGAAGGAAAAGTGACTTTTGTTTGTGATTGCTGAGAAACAGACCGCAGGAGGTCAAATCGCTCGATAAGTTATTGCAGGATTCCCGTGCATAGGAGGAACACGCAGAGTTCCGGGGCAGGTAGTCCCATGTTCCAGGCACGGGTAGTGATAACTTAAGAGGGCTACTGCAGATTCCCGTAGTGCCGGCGATCCAGTCAGGACGTCCGGACCGGGGTGGTAGATTTCCCGCTTGTTGTGCTTCTCAAGCACTCAGGTGGCCCGGGCGCAGGTGCGTCCAGTGCGATTGGCAGTAGTCTGTTCCCAGCGCAACCTGCATGTGTCACAGAATTTAAAAGGGCATCTCTCGGATTGTCTATCTGTCTGTTTGTGTCATGTACTATTGCCGCTTTAAGAAGCAGAAATAGTTCTCTTGTCCGAACTTCCTCTTTCTCCGTGCTGTTTAGCAGAGAGATATGCATTGTAAATCAAACTGTCACATTTTTTTTCCGGACTGTTTTCAGCTGCAATGCTGGGTATGTGTAGTTTTTTTTGTGAAGAAGTGAAATTTAAGTTGTATCTATCATTTTTGATGTGACATAAGTGTTTTCAGAAACGTGATTTTAGTGACATTTGATATTATTGCAATGGCATACGGAGTAAAAGAGGAAGTGTGTCTCTGACTGCATTTGAGCGCAGAGATTCTAAAGGAAAAAAAAAAAAAGAGAAAAGCCGTTTTAATTTTTAATTTTTTTTTTACTCTCTTAAAGGGTCTTTCTTTTTGCGGCATTTTAAAGTTTTTTAATTAAGTTTTCCTCAATCTTCAATCTCTTTACCTTTTTATTTTTTTATTTATTTTATTTTTGAAAAAAAAAAAATTTTTTCCTCTTGTATCAAAGTTTTGAGTTTTTCTTAGTGTTTTATATACTCATTTTTAGAAGTTTTTTATTATTTAGCACTGTTTTTTTTCATTTTTATGTGTTTTTTTTTTTTTTTTTTTTTTTTGCTTTTGCCATGGGGAATAGAGTGGCCGAGCAACAGGAAAGTCAGTAGAAAGTGACAGAACACGAAGGTATTAAGTATGTGTAGATTTTGGAAGGTATAAAGTACGTGAAATTCATTAGAATGGCAGATTTCAAGCTGCGGAATGGCATGACGTAGAAGGAAAATAAGGGAAGTTACAGTAGCTGATGTTAGATTGCTGAATACTAATACATGGTATGAAGTGGCAGCAGAGCTTACATCGTTTAGGTGATACAGAAAGTTATGTGAGCAAACCAGGAAGTGATTTTTGTGGGTATGAGATGGGAGAATCTGCACAGTCTGCTTTTAGCAGAATCCATGGTATAGGTAGTTATTTTTGCACAGTATGTGGTGCGCCCCGTCTCTCCCTACAGGGAGAAGGCATAATTGCTCCTCTCTATTATTCTTGTTGTTCTCATCTATCCTCTTTTTTTTTTTTTTTTCCCTGTCAGTCTTTTCTTGTCCGCATTCTCTCTCCTTTCCTCTCCTCTTCCTCCACATTTTTTCTCTTCTCTCTCTTCCCCTCCTTCTCCACCCTCCATCTTCTCCTCCCTCCTTCTCCACTCCCCCACCACACCTTTCTCCCCTCTCTCTCTCTCTCCTCTCTTCTCCTCCCTCTCTCTCCACATTCTCTCTCCCCTCCTACTATTCCTTTGTCTCACTCCTCAACCCCTCCCCCTCCTTCTTCCTCTTTTTCCCTCCTTGTTGCCGGCTGGGCCAACGCCCAATTCAAACAACATGGTGCTTACAGCACAAGGTGTCCCTGGCACAGTCCAGCCATTGCCAGTTGTGATATCGGGGAGAGAAGGTGAAAGCCCCCCCTACAGTGGGCAGCCCCAGACACGTCAGGCAGCAGTCAGCTCAGCCCTGGGTGCAGAGGGGGTGGAGTGATATCAGAACGAGCTCACTGACAGATCCTCCGTTACCTCATTTCACAGTCAACAATATTGTAACCCCTAAGGTTTTACATGAACATTGATATCACTATGTATTGATAATGTACAGCTTCTGCACCGGTCAGAGCTGCCTACATTCACACCAACATGAAACTATAAGCCTAATCCATCATAGCTTCAGCAAGGGGGGAGACATCCTCACATAAAAAAGCAACTTCTAAGTCCAAAATCAGTCAGTGTACGACCCCAGTACAAGCTATCACAACTATTCCTCTGATGAAGATGAAGAGGGAACATCATACATGCTGTCTAGTACTAGAAAAGAAACCCACAGGCACCAAGAATGCAGGGGCAGATAGAGGCACCACCATTACACTATGTGCACTGCACTTCAAGTCAGATGACAATCTTCCAGACCCAGGGATGCATCCCATGCCATTTTACCGAAGAGAGTAGCAGAAGCAGCAAACATATGCAGCCATCTGGAATGATCTCTGGGCCATGAATGAAAATAGAAGCAGGTGATGCACTCTGGCCAATCATGAAGGAACAATTCAAACTTCCAGCAGAATCAGACGTACATGCTTGGAAGTCAGGGCCACAGCTAATTGAACAACTCAGAGAGTGGGCCAAAGGCAGGCTGGCCGGACAGGCCCTCAGCTTACATGACATGAGCCAAGAAAAGACAGAGTCTGTAAAGAAGTTTAATTGCAGAGTAATGCAAGTATCCCAAGACTTGGGCTTTACCATTCATGACCAGATACACAGGCCTTTGGGCATGGACTGAGACAGCCAATCAGGAAACCACTGATAGTGGCTAGGCCTAGGAACAGGTCAATAGCAGTGGACTGACCCAGAAAAAATGTTTTATGTGCGCCTAGGAGACTGTTTATTGCCGATTGTCACCAAAATTGCCACCATTATAGCACCACAAAAGAGCACAAAGAAGGAAAAGGGTGCCGTGCTGCTGAGAACACCAGAAGGGGAGCCAGAGGTGAAGACGCTGCAAAGTGCCGACCAACACACCAGAAGAACCGCTGCAGACTCCAGAGAGGAGACACCGACCTCAATAAGGTTAGCAAAGGGGAGAAGCTATGTCAGACCAGGGGTAAGAAGTGACGGCAGATGCAGCCACAGCCCCTGTAACGCCCCAAGACCTTGGGTTGGATGCAGCCACCGGTCCCATGGCACCCCGGGCCTTGTCACGAATGCACCTGCAGGCCCCGTCTTACCACCGCAGCTTCAATCAGCAGGCCGGACCCCGCTGCCGCTACAGTACCCATCATGCCGTTGTCCACAGTAGCCAAAGGGATTGAGTCCCAACCAGGGGTGCAGAAGACAGCCCCTCTCATGGTGACTACTAACCTGGAAGTGCAACCACCCTACAAAGACAGAAGAAGTGTCAAGTGTTACATCTGTGGCAAGTTTGGCCATTTCCAGAACCAGTGCAAAGCACTCACGCCCCCGAAGAGACTGGACTCATGCAACCCAAGAGTTGGTCCAGAGAAACAGGTCAAGGAGGAAGTGCAGAAAGCAGTGAAGTACCCCGTCCATAGGACAAAGGCAAGCAAGCCAGGCCCGCAAGACACTATGCTCCTGACATGTAAAACTTCATCTGCAGGACCAATACCTCAAATTACCTTTAAAAGTGGATGGCGTTGTCAGATCCAAAGTGGTGCAGCCAGAAGTGTGATGACACCTGTGGAACTCGCTGATCCCACCTGCCTATCAGAATCCTCTGTGTCTCGCATGGGCATTGATGGTCAAGTCAGACATTCTCAGCTTACAAAGCCACTGAGCGTGTGCACTCAGCCAGGACACTCTATCCTGTCCCAGTTTGTGGTGTAAAGGACCTGCCACTCAACCTGCTGGGAGCGAACCTACTGCAGAAGCTGAAGGCAACCACAGTGTTCCAGGAAGATGGGACAGTGACACTTTCTTCATCCCTGACCCGAGAAGAGTCATGCTGGCGGCCCTACAAGAACATTAAACAATTGATGAGGCCTACCCAAGGAGGTACTGGATGTAGTACCAGAAAGTCTATGGTCTAAGGGACCCCAGCACATGAGAAAACCTCAAGTTGCCCCAGTACGGGTGTCACTCAAGCCATGTACCCCGTACCCTCGTAAGGCCCAGGCCAGGCATAGAGTCAAGCTGCCTCTGACCAACTGAAGGTCTACCTGGAAATAGGAATCATTGTTCCTCGCACATCGCCTTGCAATACCCCGCTTTTCCCCGTCAAGAAAAAGACTGTAAAAGGAGAGCCAGCCAAGTTCAGAATGGTATATAACCTGAGAGCTTTGAATGACGCCACAGAGTTTGAAACAATTATGCCGAATCCGCACACTCTGCTCTCGAATGTGCCTGCCACAGCAAAAGTGTTCACAGTGACCGACCTGACTAAGGTTTTCTCCAGTGTTCCCCCTTCACCCGGATGACCAGTTCCTGTTTGCCTTAATGCACCAGGGGGGACACCACACATGGACAGTGATGCCACAGTGGGCCCAGAACAGCCCTTCACAGTTCACCAAAGCAATGTCCACAGTTCTCACCAACTGAGTCACAGAACAAGCAGAAGTAACCCTGCTACAATACATGGACAATCTACTCCTTTGTGCAGTTGACTTTGACACGTGTAAATAAAGCCCATTCCTTGTATCTCCTACTCTACCTGGCGGAGCAGCACTGCAAGATCTCAAAGAACAAAGTCCAGTGGTGTCTGAAGCAAGTTACGTTCCAGAGACACTGTATTGCTCACCAGGCGAAACACCTGACAGATGACCGGAGGACCACAGTGGAGAAGATGGTTCCTCCAACAACTCCAAAGGTGCTACAGGCCTTCCTTGGTCTAGTTTCGTATTGCAGAGCCTGGATCCCTGATGCTTCCGTCCTAATGCAGCCTCTGTGTGAATACGTCAGCGTGACCCCGTTCCTCCAGAGAGATGTGGCCTTCAGTTCGTTCAAGAAGTTAAAAGGCTCTGTAGTCTCTGCCAGCACTAGGCATATCTGACTACGAGAAGCCATTCCGTCTCTACTTAATGAGAAAAGAAGGCCTTGCTACTGGAGTCCTGACACAGCTTCAGGGGGGAAAGAAGAGACTTTCGGACTACTTTTCAGCTTGCCTGGATCCAGGTGCAAGGGAAGCCTCTTCCTCCCGCATGAGAGCAGCAGTTGCAGCACACGCCCTCCTGGACAGGACTACTGACATCAGTGGAAAAACCATTGGAAATCCTGGCTCTGCATGACATCTCAGCAATCCTCAACCAAACCCAGCTAAAACATCTCTCCACCGCCAGGCATCTTCGCCTCCAGTGCTCTCTACTCCTGCCCAACAATGTCACCATCTCCAGATGCACAGTCCTAAATCCGCCCACTCTACTCCCACTCCCAAGGGGGGATACAGATACGGATCCTCAGATAAAAAGTCTGATCAAAATCTGCATGATACCTTCTGCAGGGATCTGAATTTGCTCCGGACGGAAGACCATGATTGCTTCAGCATCATGCAAGAGGAAACAGCAGGACTACCCAAGGTGGCAGAAGAGCCACTGACCAACCCAGAGTTGATCCTCTATGTGGATGGCTCCAGATTTGCAGATGATGAAGGAAGATTCCACACGGGAGGTGCAGCGACCAGCAATCAAGAGATCCTGTGGTCCAGAAGTCTGCCGCCCAGTCTGTCAGCCCAGGAAGCAGAACTGATAGCGCTGATGAAGGCCTACCAGATGGCAGAAGACAAGACTGAGAAAATGTATACCGATTCAAGGTACTTGCATGGCATAGCACACGACTTCGGACCCATCTGGGCTGCAAGGGACTTCATAACAGCCAGCGGAACAACCGTGAAGCATCAATGGAGCCATTAAGGACCTGCTGAACACACTTCAACTTCCAAAAGTGGTGACAATGCTAAAAGTCAAAGCGCATGGAAAACTGAACACAGTAGGGGCACGAGGCAACAACATGGCGGATATGGCAGCCAAAGAAACAGTCAAGGAAAGACAATATGGACAAGTGAAAGAGGTCGTAGAGCCGGACGGCTACTACAGGACGGCTGAAGACAGGAAACCTGACAAGATGACATCCTGGGATCTGCTCAAAAAAGTTGCAAGAGCAAGCCCCAAAGGACAAGAAGGAATGCTGGATGCAGAAGTGAGCAACACATGAAGAAGAAAGGGTATACTAAATGGACTACAAACCCTGTTTACCCCGAAGCATGTACCCTATGGTGGTCCAGTGGGCACATGGGCCCACACACAGATTAAAGACACAGATGAATGATCCGATTGGTGCTTACTGGTTCACTCCAGAAATCTCCACCCTAACAGCCAAGTTCATAAACAGCTGTCTGACCTGTGGCAAATGCAACCCTGGGAGAATGAAGAAAGTTCCCACACATCGTCTTGCCAGACCACTGTACCCCTTCCAGAGGATCCAGATAGACCACATCCAGATGCCGCCAAGTGGAGGATTCGAATATGCCCTTGTGGTCGTGGACGTGTTCTCAGGATGGCCAGAAGCTTTCCCCGTGAGGAACCAGTCAGCAAAGACTACTGCAAAGAAGCTACTCTCAGAGACGAGAAATGCAGCTATGGGGTCCCAGAAGTGATAGAGAGTGACCAGGGACCTGCATTCACAGCAGACCTCACATGAGAGATCTAGTCAGCAGTAAGGTCAGACTTAGGCCTACACACTCCCAATCACACTACTCAGTGTTAGGCACACTCCCAGAGGCCCAGAAAAGCTGTCACCATATGAAATTTTGTTTGTGTCTAGTCCCAGGTTAGGGGTATCCTTTCCCTTAGCAGCTGATTATGCAATATGATACTTTGTCTGCTTATGTAATTGAAATCACCAAGAAACTTGCTAACATCCATTCTCGAGTTTTTTTCTTCATTGCCAGATCCAGATTCAGTGTCCGGTATGCACTCCTAGAAGCCAGGAGACTGGGTGTTGGTGAAAAAGCTTGTAAGGAGAACACCACTCGATCCCAGATTTGATGGTCCTGCTCAAGTGCTGCTGATGACACCAAACTCTGTGAAACTGGAGGGAAGACCCACTTGGATCCACTCATCGCATGGCAAGAAAGCTCCCCTACCAGAAGATGACACCCAAGCCAGAATGATGTCGTGGATGCCCTGCCTGACCGAAGAGATGACCTACCTGATAAAGACTGCACATCGCTCACTACACATGCTATTGACTAAGAGACTGATTGCAACGAACCCCCGTTAGGGACAGATCTCCTGACCGCCCATTTGCGAAAAGTCTGTATGGAGTGGGGCACAGGCGTTAGGCTTGTGTCAGTTCGCCAACAGCACAAAAGAGTTGCAGCGCTTTGGGACAGGAGGCTAGGATTAGGGCAAGTGATATCTAAGGGGGGCTTGTGATAGAAATATATATATCATGTAGATCTCACTTGCATGTATACTCCTCTATAATCAAATATATACTTATATGCTCACAGCTAATATATATATTATAATCAATGGTTTAAAATGGCTGACACGAACTGAACTGATATAAGCCTGATAAAACCCAGACAGATCATATGGGGTTTTCCACCCCTAAAAGCAGAAGAGAGTCAGATGTTTGGTGACTGCTGATCAAGTCTCTCCACTTTGTCCTAGACACAGAACTCAAGTTCGGTTGCTTAATCAGCAGTCATATGAGCATTAATCACAATATTCCATATATGTTTAGATGACCAATGACAGAGGAGCTAGACAATATGATAATTAACTAAACACCCCTGACAACCCCTAACCACTCATTTCTATGTGAAAATATAAAACTATGTATGTACAATAAAGTATCAGTATTGATGGAATGTTGTTCTGTCACAGTTGTGTACAGTCCATTCTTGATGAGCGCTCAAAATACTCAGTCTAATTGGGAGCGGCCGCAGCACACACAGGGATATATTTATCCAACCCTAATATTTCCATAACACTTCTACTATTGAGATGGACCCAGTCAAGGTCCAGGCTATTCATGACTGGACTCAGCCTACATCTGTTAAGAGTCTTCAGAAGTTCTTGGGTTTTGCTAATTTTTATCGTCGCTTCATTGCTAATTTTTCTGGCGTAGTTAAACCCTTGACGGATTTGACCAAGAAGGGTTCTGATGTGACTAATTGGTCTCCTGCGGCCGTGGAAGCCTTTCGGGAGCTGAAGCGCCGGTTTTCTTCGGCTCCAGTTTTGTGTCAGCCTGATGTCTCTCTTCCTTTTCAGGTCGAGGTTGATGCTTCTGAGATTGGAGCAGGGGCTGTTTTGTCGCAGAGAAGCTCTGATTGCTCTGTGATGAAACCTTGTGCTTTCTTTTCAAGAAAGTTTTCGCCTGCCGAGCGGAATTATGATGTTGGTAATCGGGAGTTGTTGGCTATGAAGTGGGCATTTGAGGAGTGGCGACATTGGCTCGAGGGAGCTAGGCAACGTGTGGTGGTCTTGACTGATCACAAAAATCTGATTTATCTCGAGTCTGCCAAGCGGCTGAATCCTAGACAGGCTCGTTGGTCGTTATTTTTCTCCTGTTTCGATTTCGTGGTCTCGTACCTGCCTGGTTCGAAGAACGTGAAGGCTGATGCTCTTTCTAGGAGTTTTGTGCCTGACTCTCCGGGAGTTTCAGAGCCGGCTGGTATCCTCAGAGAGGGAGTGATTTTGTCTGCCATTTCCCCAGATTTGCGACGAGTGCTGCAGAAATTTCAGGCGGATAGACCTGACCGTTGCCCACCAGAGAGACTGTTTGTCCCAGATAGATGGACCAGCAGAGTTATTTCCGAGGTTCATTCTACGGTGTTGGCAGGCCATCCTGGGATTTTTGGTACCAGAGATTTGGTGGCTAGGTCCTTCTGGTGGCCTTCCTTGTCGCGGGATGTGCGTTCCTTTGTGCAGTCCTGTGGGATTTGTGCTCGGGCTAAGCCTTGCTGTTCTCGTGCCAGCGGTTTGCTTTTGCCTTTGCCTGTCCCGAAGAGGCCTTGGACGCACATTTCCATGGATTTTATTTCGGATCTTCCAGTCTCTCAGAGAATGTCTGTCATCTGGGTGGTGTGTGATCGTTTTTCCAAAATGGTCCATTTGGTGCCCTTGCCTAAGTTGCCTTCCTCCTCCGATTTGGTTCCTCTATTTTTTCAGAATGTGGTTCGCTTGCACGGCATCCCTGAAAATATTGTGTCTGACAGAGGATCCCAGTTTGTGTCCAGATTTTGGCAGATTTTTTGTGCTAAGATGGGCATTGATTTGTCTTTTTCGTCGGCCTTCCATCCTCAGACGAATGGCCAAACCGAACTAATCAGACCTTGGAAACTTATTTAAGATGTTTTGTTTCTGCTGATCAGGATGATTGGGTGACTTTTTTGCCATTGGCCGAGTTTGCCCTTAATAATCGGGCTAGTTCTGCTACTTTGGTTTCGCCTTTTTTCTGCAATTCTGGTTTCCATCCTCGTTTTTCCTCGGGTCAGATTAAGCCTTCTGACTGTCCTGGGGTGGATTCTGTGGTGGATAGGTTGCAGCAGATTTGGAACCATGTGGTGGACAATTTGAAGTTGTCACAGGAGAAGGCTCAGCGCTTTGCCAACCGCCGTCGCGGTGTGGGTCCCCGACTTGGTGTTGGGGATTTGGTATGGCTGTCTTCTCGGTATGTTCCTATGAAGGTCTCCTCTCCTAAGTTCAAGCCTCGCTTCATCGGTCCTTATAAGATTTTGGAAATCCTTAACCCGGTGTCATTTCGTTTGGACCTCCCAGCGTCGTTTGCCATTCATAACGTGTTCCATAGGTCTTTGTTGCGGAGGTATGTGGTGCCTGTGGTTCCTTCTGTTGAGCCCCCTGCCCCGGTGCTGGTTGAGGGCGAATTGGAGTACGTGGTGGAGAAGATCTTGGATTCTCGTATTTCTAGACGGAGGCTTCAGTATTTGGTTAAGTGGAAGGGCTATGGTCAGGAGGATAATTCCTGGGTTGTCGCCTCTGATGTTCATGCGGCCGATTTGGTTCATGCCTTCCATGTGGCTCATCCTGATCGCCCTGGGGGTTTTGATAAGGGTTCAGTGACCCCTCCTCAAGGGGGGGTACTGTTGTGAACTCTGTTTTTGGGCTCCCTCTTGTGGTCACAAGTGGTACTGTGTGAGTGCTGTCTTTGGGCTCCCTCTGGTGGCTCTTTGTGTCTTTCTGCAGGTCTGAGGCGGATCAGCTGTCTCGTTATCTGTTAGCTGGTTTCCTATTTAGCTCACCTGGACTTTCAGTGTTTGCCTGCTGTCGATGTATTCAGTGCTATCTTGATCTCTCCTGAATTCCTTCGCTATCAGTCTCTTCAAGAGAAGCTAAGTTTTCTGTTTGGTTATTTACTTGTTCTTGTCCAGCTTGCTAATATGTGATTTCCTTGCTTGCTGGTAGCTCTAGGGGGCTGAGTTTCTCCCCTCACACCATTAGTTGGTGTGGGGGTTCTTGTATTCTCAGCGTGGATATTTTGTATAGGGTTTTTTACTGACCGCACAGTTCCCTGCCTGTCTTCTGCTATCTAGTATTAGTGGGCCTCATTTGCTGAATCTGTTTTAATTTCTACGTTTTGTATTTTCCCCTTACCTCACCGTTAATATTTGTTGGGGGCTTACTATATCTTTGGGGTCATTTCTCTGAGGCAAGTGAGGTCCTACTTTCTCTATAGGGGTAGCAAGTTTCTCAGGCTGCGTCGAGACGTCCAGGAATTTAGGCACGTTCACCGGCTGCCTTTAGTGTGTTTGGTTAGGATCAGGTTTTGCGGTCAGTGCAGTTACCACCTCCCTAGAGCTCGTTCTATGTTCAGTAACTTAGCTAGTTCTTTCTGTGATCCTCAGCCACTAAGGATCATAACAGGTATGGTGGTCCTGTGATGCAACAGGGTTCGCTTCCTTCATACCGGGTAAAGCTAACCCGTGTGTATTCTCATTATGCCGCCATATAGTCTGCCATTACCGAGCAGCAGGTGTTCTTTCTGTATGGTTGACTGTTATGACCTGGTGGTTAAGGAGCAACATGGGACGAGCTCTGAGGAGATGGTATCTTTACTGACCGCAGTTCCTGAACCTAACACAACACTAGAAGTAGCCGTGGAATGTTCCTGTCACTCCCTAGACATCTCATCACAGCCGGAGAACTAGCTACCCCTAAAGATGGAAACAGGAAAGCTATCTTGCCTCAGAGAAAGCTCCCAAAGGACAGACAGCCCCCCACAAATATGGACTGTGAGTGGAGAGGGAAATGACATACACAGAATGAAAACAGGATTTAGCAAAGGAGGCCACTTCTAACTAGATAGACAGAATAGGAAAGGATACTGTGCGGTCAGTATTAAAAGCTAGAAAAATCCATCACAGAGTTTGCACAAAAAATCTCCACACCTGACTAATGGTGTGGAGGGCAAATATGCTTCCCCAGAGCTTCCAGCTTAACTGAATATAGAATACTGACAAGCTGGACTAGAGCAAACATAAAATTAGCTGAATGATTAAGTCCACAGCAAGAGGACAACAAATGAACATGCAAGGACTTATCTTTGCTGAACAGGACCGACTATCAAGGAAATCCAAGGAGAGATCTGAATCCAACCAAGAAACATTGACAGCTGGCACTGGCTGAAGATCAGAGCCAGGCTAAATAGCAGAGCAGGAGAGACGATCAGTGGAAGCAGCTGCTAAACTAAATACAAGGAGCAGCAGTTCCACTTAAAACCACTGGAGGGAGCCCAAGGGCAGAATTCACAAAAGTGCCATTTACAACCACCAGAGGGAGCCCAAGAACGGAATTCACAACAGTACCCCCCCCTTGAGGAGGGGTCACCGAACCCTCACCAGAGCCCCCAGGCCGATCAGGACGAGTCAAGTGAAAGGCACGAACCAAATCGGCGGCATGGACATCGGAGGCAACAACCCAAGAATTATCCTCCTGGCCATAACCCTTACACTTGACAAGATACTGAAGTCTCCGCCTCGAAAAATGAGAATCCAAAATCTTCTCCACCACATATTCCATCTCCCCCTCAATCAACACCGGGGCAGGAGGATCAACAGAGTGAACAACAGGCACCACATATCTCCGCAACAAAGATCTATGGAAAACATTATGGATGGCAAAAGAGGCAGGAAGGGCCAAACGAAAAGATACCGGATTGATAATCTCAGAAATCTTATAGGGACCAATAAAGCGAGGCTTGATCTTAGGGGAAGAAACCTTCATAGGAACATGAGAAGATAACCAAACTAAATCCCCAACACAAAGCCGGGGACCAACACACCGACGGCGGTTAGCAAAACGTTGAGCCTTTTCCTGAGACAACGTCAAATTGTCCACCACATGAGTCCAAATCTGCTGTAACCTGTCCACCACAGAATCCACACCAGGACAATCAGAAGGCTCAACCTGCCCTGAAGAAAAACGAGGATGAAAACCAAAATTACAAAAAAAAGGCGAAACCAAAGTAGCCGAACTAGCCTGATTATTAAGGGCAAACTCGGCCAACGGCAAGAAGGCCACCCAATCATCCTGATCAGCAGACACAAAGCATCTCAAATAAGTTTCCAAGGTCTGATTGGTTCGCTCAGTTTGGCCATTTGTCTGAGGATGAAACGCCGAAGAAAAAGACAAATCAATGCCCATCCTAGCACAAAAGGACCGCCAAAACCTAGAAACAAACTGAGAACCTCTGTCAGACACAATATTCTCCGGAATGCCATGCAAATGAACCACATGCTGAAAAAACAATGGAACCAAATCAGAGGAGGAAGGCAATTTAGGCAAAGGTACCAAATGGACCATCTTAGAAAACCGGTCACAAACCACCCAGATAACAGACATCTTCTGGGAAACAGGAAGATCCGAAATAAAATCCATGGAAATATGCGTCCAGGGCCTCTCAGGGACTGGCAAAGGCAAAAGCAACCCACTAGCGCGGGAACAGCTAGGCTTGGCCCAGGCACAAGTCCCACAGGACTGCACAAAAGAACGCACATCCCGCGACAAGGAAGGCCACCAAAAGGACCTAGCAACCAAATCTCTGGTACCAAAAATCCCAGGATGACCAGCCAACACCGAACAATGAACCTGAGAGATTACCTTACTAGTCCATCTATCAGGAACAAACAGTTTCCCCACTGGACAGCGGTCAGGTTTATCAGCCTGAAATTCCTGAAGTACCCGCCGTAAATCAGGGGAGATGGCAGAAAGAATCACCCCCTCCTTGAGAATACCAACCGGCTCAAGGACTTCCGGAGAATCAGGCAAAAAACTCCTAGAGAGGGCATCAGCCTTAACATTCTTAGATCCCGGAAGATATGAGACCACAAAATCAAAACGGGAGAAAAACAGGGACCATCGAGCCTGTCTAGGATTCATCCGCATGGCAGACTCGAGGTAAATCACATTCTTATGGTCGGTCAAGACCACAATGCGGTGCTTGGCTCCCTCAAGCCAATGTCGCAACTCCTCAAATGCCCACTCCATAGCCAACAACTCCCAATTGCCGACATCATAATTACGCTCCGCAGGCGAAAACTTTCTGGAGAAGAATGCACATGGTTTCATCAAAAAACCATCAGAACTTCTCTGAGACAAAACAGCCCCTGCCCCAATCTCAGAAGCTTCAACCTCAACCTGAAAAGGAAGAGAAACATCCGGCTGACGCAACACAGGGGCAGAAGTAAATCGACGTTTAAGCTCATGAAAGGCCTCAACAGCCGCAGAGGACCAATTCATCACATCAGCGCCTTTCTTCGTCAAATCGGTCAGGGGCTTAACCACACTGGAAAAGTTGGCAATGAAACGGCGATAAAAATTAGCAAAGCCCAAAAATTTCTGAAGGCTCTTCACAGAAGTGGGTTGAATCCAATCATGAATGGCTTGGACCTTAACAGGATCCATTTCTATAGCCGAGGGAGAAAAAATAAAACCCAAAAAAGAAACCTTCTGAACTCCAAATAGGCATTTAGACCCCTTCACAAATAAAGTGTTAGCACGAAGGATCTGAAATACCATCCTGACCTGTTTCACATGAGACTCCCAATCGTCGGAAAAAATCAAGATATCATCCAAATATACAATCATGAATTTATCAAGATAATTCCGGAAGATATCATGCATGAAGGACTGAAACACAGATGGGGCATTAGAGAGCCCGAATGGCATCACAAGGTATTCAAAATGGCCTTCGGGCATATTAAATGCAGTTTTCCATTCGTCACCCTGTTTAATACGAACAAGATTATGCGCCCCTCGAAGGTCAATCTTAGTAAACCAACTAGCCCCCTTAATCCGAGCAAACAAATCAGAAAGCAAAGGTACAGGGTATTGGAATTTGACCGTGATCTTATTAAGAAGGCGATAATCAATACAGGGTCTCAAGGAGCCATCCTTCTTGGCAACAAAGAAGAATCCCGCTCCCAACGGTGACGAAGAGGGCCGAATATGCCCCTTCTCAAAGGTCTCCTTAATATAACTCCGCATGGCGGCATGCACTGGCACAGACAGATTGAAAAGTCGGCCCGTAGGGAACTTACAGCCAGGAATCAAGTTAATAGCACAATCACAGTCCCTATGAGGAGGAAGGGAACTGGACTTGGGCTCATCAAATGCATCCTGGAAATCCGACAAAAACTCAGGAACTTCAGAAGAGGGGGGAGAGGAGATTGACATCAAAGGAACGTCACTATGTACCCCTTGACAACCCCAACTAGTCACAGACATGGATTTCCAATCCAGCACTGGATTATGTACCTGTAACCATGGAAAACCCAGTACAACCACATCATGCAAATTATGCAACACCAGAAAACGACAATCTTCCTGATGTGCTGGAGCCATGCACATGGTCAGCTGAGTCCAGTACTGAGGTTTATTCTTGGCTAATGGTGTCGCATCAATTCCCCTTAAGGGAATAGGGCTCTGCAAAGGCTGTAAGGAAAAACCACAGCGTCTGGCGAACTCTAAGTCCATTAAATTCAGTGCAGCGCCTGAATCCACAAATGCCATGACAGAAAAGGACGATAATGAGCAAATCAGGGTAACAGACAAGAGAAATTTAGGATGCACAGTACTAATGGTAACAGACCTAGCGACCCTCTTAGTACGCTTAGGGCAATCAGAAATAGCATGAGCAGAATCACCACAGTAAAAACACAGCCTATTCTGATGTCTGAATTCCTGCTGTTCTACTCTAGTCAAAATCCTATCACATTGCATAGGCTCAGGACTCTGCTCAGAGGACACCGCCATATGGTGCACAACCTTGCGCTCGCGCAGGCGCCGATCAATCTGAATGGCTAGAGACATAGATTCGTTCAAACCAACAGGCGTGGGGAACCCCACCATAACATCTTTAAGGGCTTCAGAAAGACCCTTTCTGAAAATTGCAGCCAGAGCATCTTCATTCCATTTAGTGAGCACAGACCATTTTCTAAATTTCTGGCAGTATACTTCTGCCGCTTCCTGACCCTGACACAGGGCCAACAATGTTTTTTCTGCCTAATCCACAGAATTAGGTTCATCATACAGTAATCCGAGCGCTTGAAAAAATGCGTCTACATTAAGTAATGCCGGATCCCCTGACTCAAGGGAGAATGCCCAATCCTGAGGGTCTCCATGCAGCAGAGAGATGACAATTTTCACCTGCTGAATGGGGTCACCAGAGGAACGGGGTCTCAAAGCAAAAAACAATCTGCAGTTATTTTTAAAGTTCAAGAACTTAGATCTATCCCCAAAAAACAAATCAGGGGTAGTAATTCTAGGCTCCAAAACCGGAGTCTGAGCAACATAATCTTGGATACTCTGTACCCTTGCAGCAAGTTGATCCACACGAGAAAACAAACCCTGAACATCCATGTCAGCGCCAAAATCCTGAACCACCCAGAGATTAAGGGGAAAAAAAAGACAAAACAGGCTGCAGAGAAAAAAAAATAGATCAGAACTTTGTTTTTCCCTTTTTTGAGATGCATTCAATACACTGTTGGCCAGATGTACTGTTATGACCTGGTGGTTAAGGAGCAACATGGGACAAGCTCTGAGGAGATGGTATCTTTACTGACCGCAGTTCCTGAACCTAACACAACACTAGAAGTAGCCGTGGAATGTTCCTGTCACTCCCTAGACATCTCATCACAGCCGGAGAACTAGCTACCCCTAAAGATGGAAACAGGAAAGCTATCTTGCCTCAGAGAAAGCTCCCAAAGGACAGACAGCCCCCCACAAATATGGACTGTGAGTGGAGAGGGAAATGACATACACAGAATGAAAACAGAATTTAGCCAAGGAGGCCACTTCTAACTAGATAGACAGAATAGGAAAGGATACTGTGCGGTCAGTATTAAAAGCTAGAAAAATCCATCACAGAGTTTACACAAAAAATCTCCACACCTGACTAACGGTGTGGAGGGCAAATCTGCTTCCCCAGAGCTTCCAGCTTAACTAACCGTGACATAATTTCAGGTCCTGATGCCTATTTCTGCATTCAGGACCTGAAAATACGTCACGGCTTGCTGTGATTGGTCGCGTCGCGGTCACATGGGCGGCACGCAACCAATCACAAGCCGTGACGTAATTTTAAAAATGCGCGCGTCTCCTGCCTCCCGTGACGTCACGGCTTGTGATTGGTCGCGTCGCCCATGTGACCGCGACGCGACCAATCACAAGCCGGAACGTAATTTTAAAATCCTGAATGCCTAGAATTAGGCATCCAGGACCTGAAAATTACGTCACGGCTTGCTGTGATTGGTCGCGTCGCGGCCACATGGGCGGCACGCGACCAATCACAAGCCGTGACGTCACGGAAGTAAAAGCGCGCATTTTAAGCAAACAACGCTGCCGGTTCCCTCGGTAAGGTCCAGGCTGCGTCGGAGAGGTGAGTATAGCAATATTTTTTTATTTTAATTCTTTATTTTACACATTAATATGGATCCCAGGGCCTGAAGGAGAGTTTCCTCTCCTTCAGACCCTGGGAACCATCAGGAATACCGTCCGATACTTGAGTCCCATTGACTTGTATTGGTATCGGGTATCGGTATCGGATTAGATCCGATACTTTGCCGGTATCGGCCGATACTTTCCGATACCGATACTCTCAAGTATCGGACGGTATCGCTCAACACTAATAACCATATAACGACCCGGGGGAGGGGGGGTAAGTCGGCAGATGGCACGACACACACAATGGAATGGAAAAGGGGAGAGGAAGGCCCTACTGATAGGGAAACGATGGATGGACACCTCCTGCTCAAAACTGAGCCTGACCCTGCACTCTCCTAAAGCACTGAGTTCTTCCTCCCACCACCATCAGGAACCTCATCCCTCACCGTCACCTAGCACTGCCATGGCGAGGGCACTGGCCGGCAAGAGCGATAGCTTCACCACTGCAGATGGAACAACACAGGGGACAGTGACAAACACGATTTCTATGAAAAACCTCTGGCACTCAAAAAACGAACGACTTTATTTAGGTTTTTGAAAAAAATGGATTTATTCACTACCGGTCATATTAAACAGACAATCTCCAACGTTTCGGCTATATATAAGCCTTTTTCAAGGAAATCTAAAATAATAAACAATAAACCATCATTCAACAAATGATATATCATACAGTACAATTTAACTCATTATCTGTATATATTAGGTGTCGAATCATGCCGCAGAGTAGTGAGAAATCCTAAGGAAAGAAACACACCGAAAGTGAGTAAAAAGATATCTATAATTCACATGAGGAAAGTGAAACAAGTATAGATAAAACGACCATAAGCCATATGCACCCCATGGAGGCTTCAGAAAATCAAGCTGCAAGAAAACAGATGAAAAAAGTAAAAAAAGTAAAAAACAAAGAAACCACGTGCAGTGATAAGTAGTTATGTCCAGTGAACAAACCGGGTGTACACCATACACTGTGTCCTAGATGATACCTGAATACTGGTCAAGAACGTTTAGAAGCTCAAAGGGAATCAGCCAATCCTATTGTACAAAGTAAACAGGAACGCTCTAATAGACAATGGGGTAATAGAAATAACAAAGAGATCCTGGGGCATAGATACCTTAATCCATGAATGTCCTAGGGAGACCGGTGTGCGTGCTAGCCTGTAGTGAAGAGTAGTGCCTTAAAGCAGGTATAAATGCTGTAAGCGCCGGTACGTCACTTCCGGTCACAGCAAATGCTCTATGTGAAGCTAAATTCAAAGCGAAAGCTAGCGCATGCGCAGTATGAATAAAGGTGAGACATTACAAACGAGGATTGCAAGATACGGCCTAATGCTATATATAGCCGAACGGCTAGGTAAAATAGCGTTACAGTGATACGGGAGACTACCAGCATCATATGAAATCATACCCTAGGAACACAAATGTTCCTAGAACTGAAATATGAACTAAGAAACTACAGGGGTCAAAGATAACTAAGGTAATGGTTTATGAATAAAAAGAAAAAAGAAAAAAGAGGAACGCATACACTATTAGTACATACCTGAGTCAAATATATAAAAGGAGAAAATGAAGAACACCCATACTACAGTGTGATGGGAGGCCCAGATGAGTAGAAAAGGATATATTAGGAAAGAAAATAACAAGAAAACAAGGAAAAAACATAAAAATCCAAATATCAAGTATAAACAGCAGTTATGCAATTATAAACATATCATGGTGAATCCTTATATATGAACAGTGGTATACAATTTAGGGACCGTGTCCTCAAGTAAGAAAACAAATTGAGTAGAAGAAAATTCGGATCAAGAAGGCATCTAAAAGAGAATTAGAGATATGATTATACTAGACTATAATGTCAGACTTTAAATCAACAGCTCAAAATCAGACGGGAAGTACCTCATATTCCCTATTCATACCTAGGGGAAAAAGAGTTTGAAGTGTGAAAATCCAAAAGGATTCTCGCTCTTTCAGCTTAGCGACTCTATTTCCACCCCGTCTAAGTGGAGGAATACTCTCAAGGATTTGGAATCTCAGTTGAGAAATTGAATGTCCCGCTGATATAAAATGTGCGGGGACCGGTAACAGTGTGTATCCACAACGAATCGTAGATTTATGCTTAGAAATGCGGTCTCGGATATGTTGGGTAGTTTCTCCAACATATCCGAGAACGCAAGGACATTTAATCAAATAAACGACGTATGAAGAATCACATGTGAAAAACCCTCTGATGGGGAATGATTTACCAGACCGTGGATGTGAGAAGGTTTCACCTTTTGTGACGTTTGAACACTGCGAGCAATGTAGACACGGAAATGTGCCCCTTCTTTGTGTCATCAGTGTGGTTTGTCTAAGATCCCTCCTATTAATACCAACATCTGCTTTCACCAAGATATTGCTAATATTTTGTGACTTCTTATAGCATAATAGTGGTGGTGTCATAAATTCAGGGATAGTGGGGTAAGCTTTCTGTAATAATGGCCAATGTTCCAAAATGGAACCTTTCAAATAGTTCGTATAAGGATGATAAGTAGTAACACAAGCCACTCTTTTCGTCTTTTGGGGACGCATTTCAACTTGGTCAGTGGCTCTATTCAAAACCGAGGGGGGGTAACCACGTACCCTAAATTTAGTTTGCATCTCCTGAATCCGTTGTTGTCTCATATCTGGTCTGGTGACAATACGTTTAATGCGTTCAATTTGTGACTTAGGTAAAGATCTTTTTACATGAATGGGATGACAACTAGAAAATTCCAATAAACTATTCCTGTCAGTACTTTTCGTATATAAATCAATGTCTAGTGTCCCATCCTCCTTCAGAATCACCAATGTATCCAAAAAGCTCACTTTCTCGACATCCTTTACCATGGTGAATGTCAAATTGGGTATCATAGAGTTCATATCAAAGAGAAATTGTGTAAGGGATGACTCATCACCGCTCCATATCAAGAAGACCGTCTATAAATCTCTTCCAACACACTGAGTGTTGGATATACAAATGGTACAACACACAGTGCATTTAGCCTTAGCGGTTTGAATCTGCTTTGGAACAAAGCACTATACTGTTATTCCACCGTGGTAAACTTCTTATTCTTATTATTATTATTCAGTCCGCACGTAATGCGGCCCGAACCGCTAAACTCACAGACTCCAGTGAGGTGTCATTTCGAAGCCAGCGTTCCTGAGAGGTGTGCTAAGTATTTTTCGTGTCGATCGGATTTGTAGTTTTGGCGCAATTTGCGTTTGAAAAAAGTGTCTCAATGCATTTCAATAGGGAAATTTTCCAATACGTTTATAATGGGCCTGATTTCTGAGGCAATTTCTAAAAATAACTGCCACCTGGCTGATTACCTCATTGATATGTGCAGTGAGACCCAGTTACTATGCCAACGCCTATAAACTCTACCAGCCCACCAGGTCACAAGTTTTGTCAGATAATATCAGCTCTTAAAGTGACAGTACAGCACAATTACAAAGCACTATCTGTAGTCTTATCATTATTGCCCCGCTCACCAAATCGGACCCAGCCCACCAAATCGGACCAGAGTGCCCCCGCTTGCCAAATCGGACCCAGAGTGCCCCCGCCCGCCAAATCGGACCCAGAGTGGCGCCGCCCGTCAAGTCGGACCCAGAGTGGCGCCGCCCGCCAAATTGAACGCATTAAACGTATTGTCACCAGACCGGATGTGAGAGAACAACGGATTCAGGAGATGCTAACTAAATTTAGGGTACGTGGTTACCCCCCCCTCGGTTTTGAATAGAGCCACTGACCAAGTTGAAATGCGTCCCCAAAAGACGAAGAGAGTGGCTTGTGTTACTACTTATCATCCTTATACGAACTATTTGAAAGGTTCCATTTTGGAACATTGGCCATTATTACAGAAAGCTTACCCCACTATCCCTGAATTTATGACACCACCACTATTATGCTATAAGAAGTCACAAAATATTAGCAATATCTTGGTGAAAGCAGATGTTGGTACTAGTGTTGAGCATTCCGATACTGCAAGTATCGGGTATCGGCCGATACTTGCTGTATCGGAATTTCCGATACCGAGATCCGATATTTTTGTGATATCGGGTATCGGGTATCGCAACAACATTAATGTAATAATGTGTAAAAAAGAGAATTAAAATAAAAAATATCGCTATACTCACCTGTCCGACGCAGCCGGGACCTCAGCGAGGGAACCGGCAGCGTTGTTTGTTTAAATTTCGCGCTTTTACTTGGTTACGTGAAGTCCCGGCTTGTGATTGGTCAGGGCGGCCATGTTGCCGGGACGCGGACCAATCACAGCAAGCCGTGACGAAATTACGTCACGGCTTGCTGTGATTGGTCCGCGTCCCGGCAACATGGCCGCCATTAACCAATCACAAGCTGTGACGTCACGGGAGGCTGGACATGCGCGTATTTTGAAAAGCGCGCGTGTCCAGCCTCCAGTGACGTCCCGGCAACATGGCCGCCATTAACCAATCACAAGCCGGGACGTCACGGGAGGCTGGACATGCGCGTATTTTGAAAAGCGCGCGTGTCCAGCCTCCAGTGACGTCCCGGCAACATGGCCGCCATTAACCAATCACAAGCCGGGACGTCACGGGAGGCTGGACATGCGCGTATTTTGAAAAGCGCGCGTGTCCAGCCTCCCGTGACGTCACGGCTTGTGATTGGTTAATGGCGGCCATGTTGCCGGGACGCGGACCAATCACAGCAAGCCGTGACGTAATTTCGTCACGGCTTGCTGTGATTGGTCCGCGTCCCGGCAACATGGCGCCGTGACCAATCATAAGCCGGGACGTCACTGGAGGCTGGACACGCGCGCTTTTCAAAATACGCGCATGTCCAGCCTCCCGTGACGTCACGGCTTGTGATTGGTTAATGGCGGCCATGTTGCCGGGACTCGGACCAATCACAGCAAGCCGTGACGTAATTTCGTCACGGCTTGCTGTGATTGGTCCGCGTCCCGGCAACATGGCCGCCCTGACCAATCACAAGCCGGGACCTCACGTAACCAAGTAAAAGCGCGAATTTTAAACAAACAACGCTGCCGGTTCCCTCGCTGAGGTCCCGGCTGCGTCGGACAGGTGAGTATAGCGATATTTTTTATTTTAATTCTTTCTTTTACACATTAATATGGTTCCCAGGGCCTGAAGGAGAGTTTCCTCTCCTTCAGACCCTGGGAACCATCAGGAATACCGTCCGATACCTGAGTCCCATTGACTTGTATTGGTATCGGGTATCGGTATCGGATTGGATCCGATACTTTGCCGGTATCGGCCGATACTTTCCGATACCGATACTTTCAAGTATCGGACGGTATCGCTCAACACTAGTTGGTACTAATAGGAGGGATCTTAGACAAACCACACTGATGACACAAAGAAGGGGCACATTTCCGTGTCTACATTGCTCGCAGTGTTCAAACGTCACAAAAGGTGAAACCTTCTCACATCCACGGTCTGGTAAATCATTCCCTATCAGAGGGTTTTTCACATGTGATTCTTCATACGTCGTTTATTTGATTAAATGTCCTTGCGGTCTCGGATATGTTGGAGAAACTACCGAACATATCCGAGACCGCATTTCTAAGCATAAATCTACGATTCGTTGTGGATACACACTGTTACCGGTCCCCGCACATTTTATATCAGCGGGACATTCAATTTCTCAACTGAGATTCCAAATCCTTGAGAGTATTCCTCCACTTAGACGGGGTGGAAATAGAGTCGCTAAGCTGAAAGAGCGAGAATCCTTTTGGATTTTCACACTTCAAACTCTTTTTCCCCTAGGTATGAATAGGGAATATGAGGTACTTCCCATCTGATTTTGAGCTGTTGATTTAAAGTCTGACATTATAGTCTAGTATAATCATATCTCTAATTCTCTTTTAGATGCCTTCTTGATCCGAATTTTCTTCTACTCAATTTGTTTTCTTACTTGAGGACACGGTCCCTAAATTGTATACCACTGTTCATATATAAGGATTCACCATGATATGTTTATAGTTGCATAACTGCTGTTTATACTTGATATTTGGATTTTTATGTTTTTTCCTTGTTTTCTTGTTATTTTCTTTCCTAATATATCCTTTTCTACTCATCTGGGCCTCCCATCACACTGTAGTATGGGTGTTCTTCATTTTCTCCTTTTATATCTTTGACTCAGGTATGTACTAATAGTGTATGCGTTCCTCTTTTTTCTTTTTTCTTTTTATTCATAAACCATTACCTTAGTTATCTTTGACCCCTGTAGTTTCTTAGTTCATATTTCAGTTCTAGGAACATTTGTGTTCCTAGGGTATGATTTCATATGATGCTGGTAGTCTCCCATATCACTGTAACGCTATTTTACCTAGCCGTTCGGCTATATATAGCATTAGGCCGTATCTTGCAATCCTCGTTTGTAATGTCTCACCTTTATTCATACTGCGCATGCGCTAGCTTTCGCTTTGAATTTAGCTTCACATAGAGCATTTGCTGTGACCGGAAGTGACGTACCGGCACTTACAGCATTTATACCTGCTTTACGGCACTACTCTTCACTACAGGCTAGCACGCACACAGGTCTCCCTAGGACATTCATGGATTAAGGTATCTATGCCCCAGGATCTCTTTGTTATTTCTATTACCCCATTGTCTATTAGAGCGTTCCTGTTTACTTTGTACAATAGGATTGGCTGATTCCCTTTGAGCTTCTAAACGTTCTTGACCAGTATTCAGGTATCATCTAGGACACAGTGTATGGTGTACACCCGGTTTGTTCACTGGACATAACTACTTATCACTGCACGTGGTTTCTTTGTTTTTTACTTTTTTACTTTTTTCATCTGTTTTCTTGCAGCTTGATTTTCTGAAGCCTCCATGGGGTGCATATGGCTTATGGTCGTTTTATCTATACTTGTTTCACTTTCCTCATGTGAATTATAGATATCTTTTTACTCACTTTCAGTGTGTTTCTTTCCTTAGGATTTCTCACTACTCTGCGGCATGATTCGACACCTAATATATACAGATAATGAGCTAAATTGTACTGTATGATATATCATTTGTTGAATGATGGTTTATTGTTTATTATTTTAGATTTCCTTGAAAAAGGCTTATATATAGCCGAAACGTTGGAGATTGTCTGTTTAATATGACCGGTAGTGAATAAATCCATTTTTTTCAAAAACCTAAATAAAGTCGTTCGTTTTTTGAGTGCCAGAGGTTTTTCATAGAAATATTGAATATTTGTCTCTCTGAGCACCTTCTACTTATATAGAGAGTGCGCCCCTCCTGTTTCCATAATACTTTGATATTTTTGAGAGGGCAGCACCTTAGGATTTTTTCTTATTATGGCATTTAGCACACTTTCATATGGCCAAGTGGAGGCCGATGAAATCATCTCCCGTGTTAATATCCCTGGTGAATTTTTACATACTCCGGTTGAATAGATACGTACAAGAGATTGGGAACGTGAACTTAGAAAGAAAACAGCGCTTGAACTGCATTATGTGACTCTGGCAGAATATCATAAGGTGAAACGCATACCACGGGGACTACGCGTAGCCTTACGCCCGACTCTTTTTTCAGATAAACCAGATTTTTGTTCCAAATTCGAAGGTATCCTTAATAAGTGTTCGATGGACATTATGATTCTAACCATAGAATATCTTCAGAAAGAGATCTCTGAGGTAGAGAAACAATTAGAAGTTACTCATCAACAACTACGTGATACATTATCCACTGAGAAATTCGATGGTATGAAACAGAAAATTGAGAAAACTATTGATGAATTTAGGAATCAACTGCAGGACAGGAAACGTTTAAAATTCTTACGGGACACTGAGGATTATCACCGCAAAACTGTATACAAATGGCGTGATTATAACGCTCAGAGGGATCGTCGACAATTTAGACGTGGATACTCTACTGCCTCCTCCAGCTCTGATAACGACTCTAACCCTCGTGATACCTTTCCTTTTTTAGAGCAAAGGCGAGGTCGGTCCAACAGAGACCGACGAGGAGGGGTTCCGGAATCAGTCGACGTCAGCTCCAGAATCAGAACCCGGTCTCAGGTAGGGACCAATTGGTCTATAACATCTCCTCATACAATCTCTCACCGCCTGAACTAGCTGTCCTACAAAAGGGGCTTTCCTTTTGTCCTACCCCATCATTTAACGAATTTCAACTACATCAGGAACTTCAACGTTTCTTTAGAAACCTCAGATTGAAAGTACACTTCTCTACGGCTGATTCCAGCAATCGCAACTTGAACTTTTCCTCTGGTACAACACACAGTGCATTTAGCCTTAGAGGTTTGAATCTGTCTGTACCAAGCAGTTACAATCCACCTAAATCCAATCACCCGGTGGAGACATACATCTCATTGGTAACACAGGACATTCAAAATAAATGTGCTCAAATTAGTCAGGGTCTTATGCCCATTAAGAGAAATTGCACCCCCCTTGAAAAGAGAGCTTTGGACAGTTTGAAGAATAACAAGTCTATTACTATCAAACCGGCTGACAAGGGGGGTGCGATTGTTGTCATGGACAGTTCATATTACAACACTATTGTTTTCCAACATTTAAATGACAAGGTGACTTATTTACCTGTGGACAGAGACCCTACTCCAGAGATCTTTCTAAAGATCCAACAGTTGGTAAAAGTGTATAAAGATCAAAATGTGATTGATTCTAAACTTGGCGAATTCATGTGTAATATGCATCCGGTAATCCCGGTTTTTTATGTGTTACCCAAAATTCACAAACATCCAACACATCCCCCAGGGCGATCGATTGTGGCATCCACTGGGTCCTTATTATCACCAATAGCTAGAACAATTGAAAAAATTCTAACTCCTTTACTTACACATATTGTCTCCTTTATTAGGGACACTACTGATTTCTTACAGTATCTCAAATCAATGGGTACCATATCACAGGGATGTTTTCTCGTCACCATGGACGTGAACAATTTGTATACCAGTATTGATCATACTAAAGGTCTCCATGCTATCCAATGGTTCCTTGATACATATACTGATTTTTCTGTGATGCAAAAGGAATTTTGCCTGACCATGCTAGATCTAGTTTTATCTAAGAATTTCTTTATGTTTGCTGATCAGTTCTTCCTCCAGAAGGTCGGGACCGCGATGGGGTCCAATGTCGCGCCTCCATATGCAAATATCTTTATGGCTTTTTTTGAAGAAAAATTTGTCTAGACACATCATTTGTATATCCAACACTCAGTGTGTTGGAAGAGATTTATAGACGATGTCTTCTTGATATGGAGCGGTGATGAGTCATCCCTTACACAATTTCTCTTTGATATGAACTCTATGATACCCAATTTGACATTCACCATGGTAAAGGATGTCGAGAAAGTGAGCTTTTTGGATACATTGGTGATTCTGAAGGAGGATGGGACACTAGACATTGATTTATATACGAAAAGTACTGACAGGAATAGTTTATTGGAATTTTCTAGTTGTCATCCCATTCATGTAAAAAGATCTTTACCTAAGTCACAAATTGAACGCATTAAAAGTATTGTCACCAGACCAGATGTGAGACAACAACGGATTCAGGAGATGCAAACTAAATTTAGGGTACGTGGTTACCCCCCCTCGGTTTTGAATAGAGCCACTGACCAAGTTGAAATGCGTCCCCAAAAGACGAAGAGAGTGGCTTGTGTTACTACTTATCATCCTTATACGAACTATTTGAAAGGTTCCATTTTGGAACATTGGCCATTATTACAGAAAGCTTACCCCACTATCCCTGAATTTATGACACCACCACTATTATGCTATAAGAAGTCACAAAATATTAGCAATATCTTGGTGAAAGCAGATGTTGGTATTAATAGGAGGGATCTTAGACAAACCACACTGATGACACAAAGAAGGGGCACATTTCCGTGTCTACATTGCTCGCAGTGTTCAAACGTCACAAAAGGTGAAACCTTCTCACATCCACGGTCTGGTAAATCATTCCCCATCAGAGGGTTTTTCACATGTGATTCTTCATACGTCGTTTATTTGATTAAATGTCCTTGCGTTCTCGGATATGTTGGAGAAACTACCCAACATATCCGAGACCGCATTTCTAAGCATAAATCTACGATTCGTTGTGGATACACACTGTTACCGGTCCCCGCACATTTTATATCAGCGGGACATTCAATTTCTCAACTGAGATTCCAAATCCTTGAGAGTATTCCTCCACTTAGACGGGGTGGAAATAGAGTCGCTAAGCTGAAAGAGCGAGAATCCTTTTGGATTTTCACACTTCAAACTCTTTTTCCCCTAGGTATGAATAGGGAATATGAGGTACTTCCCGTCTGATTTTGAGCTGTTGATTTAAGGTTTGACATTATAGTCTAGTATAATTATAGTGCTTTGGAACAAAGCACTATACTGTTATTCCACCGTGGTAAACTTCTTATTTATAGTGCTTTGGAACAAAGCACTATACTGTTATTCCACCGTGGTAAACTTCTTATTCTTATTATTATTATTCAGTCCGCACGTAATGCGGCCCGAACCGCTAAACTCACAGACTCCAGTGAGGTGTCATTTCGAAGCCAGCGTTCCTGAGAGGTGTGCTAAGTATTTTTTGTGTCGATCGGATTTGTAGTTTTGGCGCAATTTGCGTTTGAAAAAAGTGTCTCAATGCATTTCAATAGGGAAATTTTCCAATACGTTTATAATGGGCCTGATTTCTGAGGCAATTTCTAAAAATAACTGCCACCTGGCTGATTACCTCATTGATATGTGCAGTGAGACCCAGTTACTATGCCAACGCCTATAAACTCTACCAGCCCACCAGGTCACAAGTTTTGTCAGATAATATCAGCTCTTAAAGTGACAGTACAGCACAATTACAAAGCACTATCTGTAGTCTTATCATTATTGCCCCGCTCACCAAATCGGACCCAGCCCACCAAATCGGACCAGAGTGCCCCCGCTTGCCAAATCGGACCCAGAGTGCCCCCGCCCGCCAAATCGGACCCAGAGTGGCGCCGCCCGTCAAGTCGGACCCAGAGTGGCGACGCCCGCCAAATCGGACCCAGAGTGGCGCCGCCCGCCAAATCGGACCCAGAGTGGCGCCGCCCGCCAAATCGGACCCAGAGTGGCGCCGCCCGCCAAATCGGACCCAGAGTGGCGCCGCCCGCCAAATCGGACCCAGAGTGGCGCCGCCTGCCAAATCGGACCCAGAGTGGCGCCCCTCCACCACATCACCACACACGATCCTGCCCCCACCACATTACCACACACAATCCCGCCTCCCCACCACATTACCACACATAATCCCACCCCCCCACCACATTACCACACACAATCCCCCCACCACATTACCACACACAATCCCGCCCCCTACCACATTACCACACATAAGCCCGCCCCCCACCACATCATCACACATAATCCCGCCGCCACCACATCACCACACATACTCCCGCCGCTCCACCACATCACCACACATAATCCCGCCCCCACCACATTACAACATATAATCCCACCCCCCACCACAGTACAACACATAATCCGGCCCCTACCACATTACTACACACAATCCCGCCCCCACCACATAACCACACACAATCCCGCCCCCCACCACATTACCACATGTAATCCCGCCCCCCACCACATTACCACACACAATCCCCCCACCACATTACCACACACAATCCCACCCCCTACCACATTACCACACATAGTCCCGCCCCCCACCACATCACCACACATAATCCCGACCCCAACACATTACCACACATAATCCCGCCCCCCACCACATTACCACACATAATCCCGCCCCCACCACATCACCACACATAATCCCGACCCCACCACATTACCACACATAATCCCGCCCCCACCACATTACCACACATAATCCAGCCCCCACCACATTCCCACACAAAATCCTGCCCCCCACCACATTACCACACATAATCCCACCCACACCACATTCCCACACAAAATCCTGCCCTCCACCACATTACCACACATAATCCCACCCACACCACATTACCACACATAATCCCACCCCCCACCACATTACCACACACAATCCCACACCTACCACATTACCACGCACAATCTCGCCCCCACCCCATTACCACACACAATCCTGCCCCCACCACATTACCACACACAATACAGCCCACCACCACATTACCACACACAATCCCGCCCCCACCACATTACCACACACAATCCCGCCCCACCACATCACCACACATAATCCCGCCCCCCACCACATTACCACACACAATCCCCCCACCACATTACCACACACAATCCCACCCCCTACCACATTACCACACATAGTCCCGCCCCCCACCACATCACCACACATAATCCCGACCCCAACACATTACCACACATAATCCCGCCCCCCACCACATTACCACACATAATCCAGCCCCAACCACATTACCACACATAATCCCGCCCCCCACCACATCACCACACATAATCCCAACCCCATCACAAAACCACACATAATCCCGCCCCCCACCACATTACCACACATAATCCAGCCCCCACCACATAACCACACATAATCCCGCCCCCCACATTACCACACATAATCCCGCCCCCCCACCACATCCCCACACATAATCCTGCCCCCACCACATTACCACACATAATCCCACCCCCACCACATTACCACACATAATCCTGCCCCCACCACATTACCACACATAATCCCGCCCCACCACCACATTACCACACACAATCCCGCCCCTGCACCACATTACCACACAGTCATCCCCCCACATTACTACACAAAATCCCGCCCCCACCACTTTACCACACATAATCCCGCCCCCCACCACATTACCACACATAATCCCCCCCACCACATTAACACTCACAATCCTGCCCCCCACCACATTACTCACACAATCCCACACCTACTACATTACCACACACAATCCCGCCCCCACCACATCACCACACATAATCCCGCCCCCCCACCACTTCACCACACATAATCCCGCCCCCCCACCACATCACCACACATAATCCCGCCCCCCCACCACATCACCACACATAATCCCGCCCCCCACCACATCACTACAAATAATCCCGACCCCAACACATTACCACACATAATCCCGCCCCCACCACATTACCACACATAATCCAGCCCCCACCACAATACCACACATAATCCCGCACCCCACCACATTACCACACATAATCCCGCCCCCCCACCACATCCCCACACATAATCCCTCCCCCACACATTACCACACATAATCCCACCACCCACCACATTACCACACATAATCCAGCCCCTACACCACAACTGTTATGACCCTAATGGCGAGGGTCTCAGAGAAACAAGTAAGTCTGCGACGTACAAAAATCCAGCTCATAGGGCAGTGGTAACTGGGTTGACCATATATCTACTCCTAACGCCAACACTAGCAGTAGCCGGGGAACATGCCTACGTTGGTCGCTAGATGTCTCGCGCCAGCCGGAGGACTAACTACCCCTAGAAGAGGAAAACAAAGACCTCTCTTGCCTCCAGAGAATAGACCCCAAAAGTAGGATAGTAGCCCCCCACAAATAATAACGGTGAGTTAAGAGGAAATGACAAACACAGAGATGAACTAGATTTTAGCAAAGAGAGGCCCACTTACTAATAGCAGAATGTAGTAAGATAACTTATATGGTCAACAAAAACCCTATCAAAATCCACGCTGGAGATTCAAGAACCCCCGAACCGTCTAATGGCCCGGGGGGAGAACACCAGCCACCCTAGAGCTTCCAGCAAGGTCAGGAAACAGATAATATACAAGCTGGACAAAAGTGCAACCAAAACAAATAGCAAAAAGCAAGAAAGCAGACTTAGCTTAATCAAGCAGGAACCAGGATCAGTAGACAAGAGCACTACAGATTAGCTCTGATATCAACGTTGCCAGGCATTGAACTGAAGGTCCAGGGAGCTTATATAGCAACACCCCTGACCTAACGACCCAGGTGAGCATACAAGGGATGAATGACATACCCAGGGTCAAATCACTAGTAGCCACTAGAGGGAGCCAAAAGGTAAATTCACAACAGTACCCCCCCTTAGTGAGGGGTCACCGAACCCTCACCAAGACCACCAGGGCGATCAGGATGAGCGGCGTGAAAGGCACGAACTAAATCGGCCGCATGCACATCAGAGGCGACCACCCAGGAATTATCCTCCTGACCATAGCCCTTCCACTTGACCAGGTACTGAAGCCTCCGCCTGGAGAGACGAGAATCTAAGATCTTCTCCACCACGTACTCCAACTCGCCCTCAACCAACACCGGAGCAGGAGGCTCAGCAGAAGGAACCACAGGCACAACGTACCGCCGCAACAAGGACCTATGAAATACGTTGTGGATGGCAAACGACACCGGAAGATCCAGGCGAAAGGATACAGGATTAATGATTTCCAATATCTTGTAAGGACCAATGAAGCGAGGCTTAAATTTGGGAGAGGAGACCTTCATAGGAACAAATCGAGAAGACAGCCATACCAAATCCCCAACGCGAAGTCGGGGACCCACACCGCGGCGGCGGTTGGCAAAACGCTGAGCCTTCTCCTGTGACAACTTCAAGTTGTCCACCACATGCCCCCAGATCCGCTGCAACCTATCCACCACGGAATCCACCCCAGGACAGTCAGAAGGCTCCACATGTCCCGAGGAAAAACGAGGATGGAAACCAGAGTTGCAGAAAAATGGCGAAACCAAGGTGGCGGAACTAGCCCGATTATTAAGGGCAAATTCAGCCAACGGCAAGAAGGTCACCCAATCATCCTGATCAGAAGAGACAAAACACCTCAAATAAGCCTCCAGAGTCTGATTAGTTCGCTCCGTTTGTCCGTTAGTCTGGGGATGGAAAGCGGATGAAAACGACAACTCAATGCCCATCCTACCACAAAAGGATCGCCAGAACCTGGAAACAAACGATCCTCTGTCCGACACAATATTCTCAGGAATGCCGTGCAAATGAACCACGTTCTGGAAGAACACAGGAACCAGATCAGAAGAGGAGGGCAGCTTAGGCAAAGGAACCAAATGGACCATCTTGGAGAAACGATCACATATCACCCAGATGACAGACATGCCCTGAGACACCGGAAGATCAGAAATGAAATCCATAGAGATGTGTGTCCAAGGTCTCTTCGGGACAGGCAAGGGTAAGAGCAACCCGCTGGCATGAGAGCAGCAAGGCTTAGCTCGAGCACAAGTACCACAGGACTGTACAAATGACCGCACATCCCTTGACAAGGAAGGCCACCAAAAGGACCTGGCCACCAGATCTCTGGTGCCAAAAATTCCCGGGTGCCCTGCCAACCTTGAGGAATGAACCTCGGAAATGACTCTGCTGGTCCATCTAGCAGGCACAAACAATCTGTCAGGTGGACAAGAGTCAGGCCTACCAGCCTGAAATCTCTGCAACACACGTCGCAGATCTGGAGAAATAGCAGACACGATAACTCCTTCCTTAAGAATACCCACAGGTTCAGCGACTCCAGGAGCATCAGGCACAAAGCTCCTAGACAGAGCATCGGCCTTCACATTCTTAGAACCTGGTAAATACGAGACCACAAAGTCAAAACGGGAGAAAAACAATGACCAGCGGGCCTGTCTAGGATTCAGGCATTTAGCAGACTCGAGATACATCAGATTTTTGTGATCAGTCAAGACCACCACACGATGCTTAGCACCCTCGAGCCAATGACGCCACTCCTCAAATGCCCACTTCATGGCCAACAACTCCCGATTGCCCACATCATAATTTCGCTCTGCCGGCGAAAACTTCCTAGAGAAAAAGGCACAAGGTCTCATAGTAGAGCAACCAGGGCCTCTCTGCGACAAAACGGCCCCTGCCCCAATCTCCGAAGCATCCACCTCAACCTGAAAGGGAAGTGAGATGTCAGGCTGGCACAAAACAGGCGCCGAAGTAAACCGGCGTTTTAACTCCTGGAAAGCCTCCACGGCAGCAGGAGCCCAGTTAGCTACATCAGAGCCTTTCTTGGTCATATCCGTCAGCGGTTTAACAACGCTAGAGAAATTTGCGATAAAACGACGGTAGAAGTTAGCAAAACCCAAGAACTTCTGAAGACTCTTAACTGACGAGGGTTGAGTCCAATCATGAATAGCTCGGACCTTGACTGGATCCATCTCCACAGCAGAAGGGGAAAAAATGAACCCCAAAAAGGGAACCTTCTGTACACCAAAGAGACACTTTGAGCCTTTTACAAACAAAGAATTTTCACGCAGAATCTCAAAAACCATCCTGACCTGCTCCACATGCGAGTCCCAATCATCAGAAAAAAACAGAATATCATCCAGATAAACAATCAAAAATTTATCCAGATACTTCCGGAAAATGTCATGCATGAAGGACTGAAAAACTGAAGGTGCATTAGAGAGACCGAATGGCATCACCAAGTACTCAAAATGACCTTCGGGCGTATTGAATGCGGTTTTCCATTCATCGCCCTGCTTAATGCGCACAAGGTTGTACGCACCACGAAGGTCTATCTTGGTGAACCACTTGGCACCTTTAATCCGGGCAAACAAATCTGACAACAGCGGCAAAGGATACTGAAATTTGACAGTAATCTTATTTAAAAGCCGATAGTCAATACAAGGCCTCAAAGATCCGTCCTTTTTGGCCACAAAAAAGAATCCCGCACCAAGAGGGGAAGAAGAAGGATGGCTATGCCCCTTCTCAAGAGACTCCTTGATATATGAACGCATCGCGGTATGTTCAGGTACCGACAGATTAAACAGTCTCCCCTTAGGAAACTTACTGCCAGGAATCAAATCTATTGCACAGTCACATTCCCTATGAGGAGGCAGTGCACTGGACTTAGACTCGCTGAAGACATCCTGATAATCAGACAAATACGCCGGAACTTCCGAAGGCGTAGAAGAAGCAATAGACAAGGGCAGGGAATCTCCATGAATTCCATGGCAGCCCCAACTTGACACTGACATAGCCTTCCAGTCCAAGACTGGATTATGGGTCTGTAACCATGGCAAACCCAAAACAACCAAATCATGCATTTTATGCAGAACAAGAAAACGTATTACCTCCCGATGTTCGGGAGTCATGCACATGGTAACCTGTGTCCAAAACTGCGGTTTATTTTTTGCCAATGGCGTAGAATCAATACCCCTAAGAGGGATAGGATTTTCCAATGGCTCAAGAACAAATCCGCAGCGCTTGGCAAATGACAGATCCATAAGGCTCAGGGCAGCACCCGAGTCCACAAACGCCATGACAGGATACGATGACAGTGAGCAAATCAAAGTTACAGATAGAATAAATTTAGGTTGCAAATTACCAATGGCGACTGGACTAACAACCTTAGTAAGACGTTTAGAGCATGCTGAGATAACTTGTGTAGAATCACCACAGTAGTAACACAAGCCATTCTGGCGTCTATGAATTTTCCGCTCATTTCTAGTCAGGATTCTATCACATTGCATTAAATCAGGTGTCTGTTCAGACAACACCACTGTTGTGAATTTACCTTTTGGCTCCCTCTAGTGGCTACTAGTGATTTGACCCTGGGTATGTCATTCATCCCTTGTATGCTCACCTGGGTCGTTAGGTCAGGGGTGTTGCTATATAAGCTCCCTGGACCTTCAGTTCAAGGCCTGGCAAACTGTTATGACCCCAATGGCGAGGGTCTCAGAGAAACAAGTAAGTCTGCGACGTACAAAAATCCAGCTCATAGGGCAGTGGTAACTGGGTTGACCATATATCTACTCCTAACGCCAACACTAGCAGTAGCCGGGGAACATGCCTACGTTGGTCGCTAGATGTCTCGCGCCAGCCGGAGGACTAACTACCCCTAGAAGAGGAAAACAAAGACCTCTCTTGCCTCCAGAGAATAGACCCCAAAAGTAGGATAGTAGCCCCCCACAAATAATAACGGTGAGTTAAGAGGAAATGACAAACACAGAGATGAACTAGATTTTAGCAAAGAGAGGCCCACTTACTAATAGCAGAATGTAGTAAGATAACTTATATGGTCAACAAAAACCCTATCAAAATCCACGCTGGAGATTCAAGAACCCCCGAACCGTCTAACGGCCCGGGGGGAGAACACCAGCCACCCTAGAGCTTCCAGCAAGGTCAGGAAACAGATAATATACAAGCTGGACAAAAATGCAACCAAAACAAATAGCAAAAAGCAAGAAAGCAGACTTAGCTTAATCAAGCAGGAACCAGGATCAGTAGACAAGAGCACTACAGATTAGCTCTGATATCAACGTTGCCAGGCATTGAACTGAAGGTCCAGGGAGCTTATATAGCAACACCCCTGACCTAACGACCCAGGTGAGCATACAAGGGATGAATGACATACCCAGGGTCAAATCACTAGTAGCCACTAGAGGGAGCCAAAAGGTAAATTCACAACACACATCACCCCACATAATCCAGCCCCCCACCACATTAGCACACAATCCCTCCCCCCACCACTTTACCACACATAATCCCGCCCCATCACATTACCACACATAACACCGCCGCTGCACAATACCACAGATAATCCCACCCCCCACCACATTAGCACACAATCCCGCCACCACCACATTACCACACACAATCCTGCCCCCACCACATTACCACACATAATCCCGCCCCACCACCACATAACCACACACAATCCCGCCCCCCACCACATTACCACACACAGTCATGCCCCCCCACATTACCACACATAATGCCGCCCCTCACCACATTACCACACATATTCCCGCCCCCCACCACATTACCACACATAATCCCGCCCTCACCACATTACCACACATAATCCTGCCCCCACCACATTACCACACACAATCCCGCCCCACCACCACATCACCACACATAATCCCGACCCCACCACATCACCACACATAATCCTGCCCCCCACCACATTACCACACATAATCCAGCCCCCACCACATTACCACACATAATCCCGCCCCCCACCACATTACCACACATAATCCCGCCCCCACCACATCCCCACACATAATCCCGCCCCCCCACATCACTACACATAATCCCCCCACCACATCACCACACATAATCCAGCCCCTACACCACATCACCCCACATAATCCAGCCCCCCACCACATTAGCACACATAATCCTTCCCCCCACCACATTACCACACATAATCCCGCCCCCATCACATTACCACACATAACACCGCCCCTGCACAATACCACAGATAATCTCACCCCCCACCACATTAGCACACAATCCCGCCCCCCACCACATTACCACACACAATCCTGCCCCCACCACATTACCACACATAATCCCACCCCACCACCACATTACCACACACAATCCCGCCCCCCACCACATTACCACACAGTCATGCCCCCCCACATTACCACGCATAATGCCGCCCCCCACCACATTACCACACATAATCCCGCTCTCACCACATTACCACACATAATCCTGCCCCCACCACATTACCACACACAATCCCGCCCCACCACCACATCACCACACACAATCCCCCCCACCACATTACAACACACAATCCTGCCCCCAACCACATTACCACACATAATCCCGCCCCCCACCACATTACCACACAAAATCCTGCCCCCCACCACATTACCACACATAATCCCACCCACACCACATTACCACACATAATCCCACCCCCCACCACATTACCACACAATCCCACACCTACCACATTACCACACACAATCCCGCCTCCCACCCCATTACCACACACAATCCTGCCCCCACCACAGTACCACACACAATACCGCCCCCCACCACATTACCACACACAATCCCGCCCCCACCACATTACCACACACAATCCTGCCCCCACCACATCACCACACATAATCCCGCCCCCCACCAGATTACCACACACAATCCCGCCCCCCACCCCATTACCACACATAATCCCACCCCCCCACCACATTACCACACACAATACCTCCCCCCAACCCATTACCACACATAATCCCACCCCCCACCACATTACCACACACAATCCCGCCCCCCACCCCATTACCACACAAAATCCAGCCCCCCCACCACATTACCATACACAATCCCGCCCCCACCCCATTAACACACATAATCACGTACCCCACCACATTACCACACACAATTCTGCCCCCCCACATCACCACACATAATTCCGCCCCCACCATATCACCATACATAATCCCTCCCTAACACCACATCACCACACATAATCCCGCCCCCACCACATCACCACACATAATCCCGCCCCCCACCACATCACCACACATAATCCCGCCCCCACCACATTACCACACATAATCCCGCCCCCACCACATTACCACACATAATCCCGCCCCCCCACCCATTACCTCAATTATTATTAACTTCATTTTAAGTTAATTTACCACCTGCAAAACCACTAGGGTTGAGCGAAACGGATCGTTCATTTTCATAAGTCGCAGACTTTTGGCAAAGTCGGCGTCTCATGAAACCCGACCCGATCCCTGCGTGGGGTCGGCCATGCGGTACGCGACTTTCGCGCCAAAGTCGCATTTCAATGACGCTTAAAGCGCCATTTCTCAGCCAATGAAGGTGGACGCAGAGTGTGGGCAGCGTGATGACATAGATCTCAGTCCCCACCATCTTACAGAAGGGCATTGCAGTGATTGGCTTGCTTTCTGCTGCGTCACAGGGGCTATAAAGGGGCGTTCCCGCCGACTGCCATCTTACTGCTGCTGATCTGAGCGTAGGGAGAGGTGCCGCTTCGTCAGAAGCAGGGATAGTGTTTTGCAGGGTACATTCACCCCCAAACCGCTTGTGCTGTAGCGATTTCCACTGTCCAACACCACCTTTTGTTTGCAGGGACAGTGGAAGCTACATTTTTTTTTCCTCAGCGCTGTAGCTCATTGGGCTGCCCTAGAAGGCTCCCTGATAGCTGCGTTGCTGTGTGTGTACGCCGCTGTGCAAACCAACTGCTTTTATCAAAGCACAAATCCTGTTGTTCCTTCCTTTCTGCACAGCTATCTTGTTTGTTTGTCCACACTTTTGTGCGCAGCAGTCCTTTTTATAGCTGCCTGCCATACTTTTCTGAGATTACTGCAGGGAGATAAAGATTGGCAAGTCTGCCTCTGTGCCAGTGCTGTGTGTGGCATCTGTCTCTCATTGTGTGCCACAGAAAACCTAGTGTGTAATACTGGGTCTTTTTTTTTTTTTTTTTTAATTCTCCCTGAAAAAAAAATAAAATTAAATAGAGGGAGATAAAGATTGGCAAGTCTGCCTCTGTGCCAGTGCTGTGTGTGGCATCTGTCTCTCATTGTGTGCCACCGAAAACCAGTGTGTAATACTGGGCCATTTTTTTTTTTGTAAATTCCCCCTGTAAAAAAATAAATAAATAGTGGGAGATAAAGATTGGCAAGTCTGCCTCTGTGCCAGTGCTGTGTGTGGCATCTGTCTCTCCTTGTGTGCCACCGAAAACCAGTGTGTAATACTGGGCCATTTTTTTTTTGTAAATTCTCCCTGTAAAAAAATAAATAAATAGTGGGAGATAAAGATTGGCAAGTCTGCCTCTGTGCCATTGCTGTGTGTGGCATCTGTCTCTCATTGTGTGCCACCGAATACCAGTGTGTAATACTGGGCCATTTTTTTTTTTGTAAATTCTCCCTGTAAAAAAATAAATAAATAGTGGGAGATAAAGATTGGCAAGTCTGCCTCTGTGCCATTGCTGTGTGTGGCATCTGTCTCTCATTGTGTGCCACCGAAAACCAGTGTGTAATACTGGGCCATTTTTTTTTTTTTTATAAATTCTCCCTGTAAAAAAAAATAGTGTGTGCCATCTGTCTCAAATTATTGGGGCACAGAAAACCTAGTGTGTAACATTGGGTCTGGTCTTCCTTTCGGTGTCAGGCACCTATAAAGGTGTATATAAATCCTACAGAATTTAGAGTTCACCTTATAAGTTGTTTTACAGTAACAAATACCGTTACTTTGGTTACGTTTTGCAAACAATGAGGAAGTCTGGTGGAAGAGGTCATGGCCGTGGGCGGTCATTGTCAGCTGGTAATGATGGTAGTGGTGGTGGAGCATCAGGTGGTCGTGGTAAAAGCAGTACAGCACCTAAGTCTCGAGTTGTTGAGCCAGGTTCGTCGTCAGGCTACACAAGGCCTCGAACGCTCCCTTTTCTGGGAGTGGGAAAACCGCTTTTAAAGCCGGAGCAGCAAGAACAAGTTTTGGCTTTCCTTGCTGACTCAGCCTCTAGCTCTTTTGCCTCCTCTTCTGAAAGTGCTAAATGTAAAAGCAGCGCGTCGTTAGTGGATGTTCACGGTCAGGGACAAGTCGCTTCCTTGTCTTCTTCACCCAGAACAAGAGAGAAGGATGCGTCAGTAGACACAACGGGTTACTCCATGGAGCTCTTTACACATACCGTTCCTGGGTTAGACAGTGAAACAGTTAACAGGCCATGCCCATTAGAAGTTGAATCGGACATGCAGTGCACTGATGCACAGCCACAGCCAGATTACTATGCTGTTCCTTTGACTCAGACCAGAACATTGCCCTCGCAGTGTACTGAGCCAGAATCAAACCCAGCTGAGACTATGGTGCCCCGTCACGAACGCTATACCACCGGCTTACACGGTGACACAGACGAAGTTGCACACGAGACAGAAGAGGAGGTCATAGATGACCCAGTTGTTGACCCCGATTGGCAGCCATTGGGGGAACAGGGTGCAGGCGGCAGTAGTTCTGAAGCGGAGGAGGAGGAGCCGCAGCAGGCATCAACATCACAACAGGTTCCATCTGCCGGGCCCGTATCTGGCCAAAACGCATGGCAAAACCAAAACCAGTTGGAGGACAGCGTGGCCATCCGGTTAAAGAAGCTCAGTCTGCAATGCCTGAAAAGGCATCCGATAGTAGAAAGAGTGCAGTCTAGCATTTTTTTAAACAACATCCAAATGATCAGCGCAAAGTCATCTGTCAAAAATGTTCAACTACCTTAAGCAGAGGCTAACTAGGAGGAACAAGAGTCAAATGAACTAAACAAAAAAGGTACCATAAAACTGTATTTATTAGAAAATATGTAAAACACTAAAAGACATCATATATATTGTATCACAAAAGTGAAATGGTGACTAAATCAAAGTGCGCCAAAAGTTCCAGATACATAGGACAGTACTCTCATATCCTAATTATTGCGGTAACTGCAGTTTATATCACATGTGTGACAGCCATTGCTTAGTATGTGTGCTCACATGTGTGAAATAGTGGCAACACATCCTCCACTATACAGCACACTATACATTGCCATGCCGCATTTACCGTATCACATCCAAAGACATAACCATATTAAAGTGCAGGGATTGATTTACCCATAGATGTCAGTGGAGGTCCGTCCTAGTCCTGGATACGTGCCCCGACGCGCGTTTCGCGTTGGTATGTGACCGCTTCCTCAGGGGGTGTGGCTAATAAGGCATCCTAGCCCATCTTATATAGTGACTAAATTAAGTCATGTGACAATATTATTAATTACCGGTGCGCTAGTGTGAGCCGCAGGAAGACGCCGCCGCCGTATCCAAGCCCTACCCCATGTGACTAGATCCCCGTCACGTTTTTTTTAATTTTTTTTATTTTTATTTTCACTCACTTTTGCTGTGTAACTGCGCGCTCCCTTTGTCATTCTCCTGGAGTATGTGGATGCTGTCCGGTGGGACACCAGGTTTTGATAATTTCATGCAATATACAGGTGTCATACGCATGCGCAGTTACCCAGCACTTGTTATGTATGTAATTGTTTACTTTTATTTTTGATATACTTACGTTCGCACAAAGCACTTGTCACCTTATGCGCAGGCGCATGTTGCTTGCCGCTCTGCGCCCATCTCCTGCTGACGATTCCTTGTTGCGTGTTGTGGGCGTGGCGCCGACCCGCTCACGTGACGGGGATCTAGTCACATGGGGTAGGGCTTGGATACGGCGGCGGCGTCTTCCTGCGGCTCACACTAGCGCACCGGTAATTAATAATATTGTCACATGACTTAATTTAGTCACTATATAAGATGGGCTAGGATGCCTTATTAGCCACACCCCCTGAGGAAGCGGTCACATACCAACGCGAAACGCGCGTCGGGGCACGTATCCAGGACTAGGACGGACCTCCACTGACATCTATGGGTAAATCAATCCCTGCACTTTAATATGGTTATGTCTTTGGATGTGATACGGTAAATGCGGCATGGCAATGTATAGTGTGCTGTATAGTGGAGGATGTGTTGCCACTATTTCACACATGTGAGCACACATACTAAGCAATGGCTGTCACACATGTGATATAAACTGCAGTTACCGCAATAATTAGGATATGAGAGTACTGTCCTATGTATCTGGAACTTTTGGCGCACTTTGATTTAGTCACCATTTCACTTTTGTGATACAATATATATGATGTCTTTTAGTGTTTTACATATTTTCTAATAAATACAGTTTTATGGTACCTTTTTTGTTTAGTTCATTTGACTCTTGTTCCTCCTAGTTAGCCATGATATATTGAGTCGTAATGTGCAGTTATTTACTGACGCTCTAATTTATGTATATGCTCATTTCTGTATGTTTTACAGCAACCAAAGTCAGTGTCAATATGGATTACAAAGCCCGTGAATTAACGTGGCTGACACAACTTAATGATGTTTTCTGTGACGATCCTGGTGCGTCCTTGACGGGCAGTGGCAGAGATAAACAGGAGATTTTCAGGCAATTGAAAGACCTTCTCAACAAACGCCTGAGGATATGGTGGAATCGGGCGTTTTTGAATAAGTATTTGGAGAAAGGCCTTATACCTAGGGGACTCAGGATACAAGTATTCCCCTCTTTTGAGGTGGATGATGCCAGTTTTAAACACAAATGGGAGGAATTGGCCACTGGGTGTTCTAGAGGGTTTATGCAACTATTGGCCCAAAACAACCACACGAATTTAGAGACTCTTGATAAAGATATTGAAGAGCTCCAGACTAAACTCAAGCATGATCTGTCTCATGAGGCTCTGGCTCAGTTTAATACAGAGTTAGAAAACGAATTTGCCAAGTGGGAAAAGATGATCTGTGACACTAAATCTAGGAAGTTCCAGAGAGACATGAATGATCATCAGTCTAATACCATGTATAGATGGAACAGGAGAGCCCGTCAGTCCAGGGGATCCTCTCGCTCCAGATCTGCCTCTGTGGTCTCTATAACCTCTAGTGAGGAATCTAATAAGTCACAACCAAGATTTTATGATCTACGCAATTCTGGATTTAACCGTGAGAGAAATGGTGGGAGACGTAAAAATCCTCAAGGGAACCAACAGCAAAAGAAGGACAAAAAAGGCCTTGAGGTAATTAATCTTTCCCACCATGTCCTCACCGGTCATCAACTGGATGTATTACAAAGGGGTTTAACCTTCTCCCCTACTAATAAATTTGATCTTTTTACAGCCACCAAAGACTTATACCTGTTCTCAAGGAAATTGATCCTTAAAAAATTATTTGAGAAAGGTGATGCGGAACCTAAAACTGATGAAATTGAGAGGGAGGCGTTGATGGCGCTTGAGGATCTCCTGGATGAGCAAACCACTGGCACAGTAAGCACTTTCCCTCATGATTGTCGCCCCAGATCTACCACATTTCCCCCTTTGTCCTTAAGCCCAGCGGTGGATATCTTTACTAAAATGGTTGTTCGGGACTTTCAAAGGATATCCACCAGACGTAAATGTGATAATCTAACGGCCAATCAAAGAATAGCCCTTGAACAACTTAGGAACTATGACGATATAGTGATAAAACCAGCGGACAAGGGGGGAAATGTGGTTATCTGGCCCAGTGCTCTTTATGAGAAAGAGGCGTCTAAGCATCTTAGAGATAGAGATACATATAAAAAATTGGATTCTAATCCAGTGACTAAGTTCTCTCATGAACTGGAGAGCATTTTGGTGGATGCTCTTGATAGGGGTATCATTCCTAAAAAGGTGTTTGATGGCCTACTGACTAAATTCCCCAAGATTCCCACCCTTTACTTTATCCCCAAAATTCACAAGAATCCCATTGACCCACCAGGGCGTCCGATTGTCTCTGGTATGGGAGGCTTGAGTGACCCTATATGCAAATTTGTTGATTATTATTTGAAACCTTTGGTTGAGTCACTCCCCTCCTATGCCAGGGACACATCGGACGTCCTCCGTAGGATCAATGGGATTCAATTGGAGGACAACATGTATCTTGTCACTGCAGATGTACAATCCTTGTACACTTCCATCGGCCACAGTGATGGCTTGGAAGCTGTCCGCTTCTTTCTGGATGCCAGCAACTGGGATGGTGCCATGTGTGACCTGGTCATGGATCTTTTGACTTTCATTCTGACTAAGAATTTCTTTGTATTCAAGGATGTTTTTTATTTGCAGCAGCGTGGCACTGCCATGGGCGCGGCCTGTGCGCACTCCTTCGCTAACCTCTTTCTGGGGTACTGGGAGAGGGGAATTTTTGGGGAGGGGGGGCCGCAGGCCGCGGACCATGTGCAGTGCTGGCTGCGCTATATCGATGACCTGTTCATGATATGGCAGGGGCCCGAGGACACGCTACATGAATTCATGAAACAATTGAATAGTAATTCACTTAACATCAAATTAACTTATCAGATGAGTAAGACCGATGTGGACTTCCTGGACATCAAAATTGAGGTTGATGGTCAACGTAATTTACAAACTGATGTGTTCAGGAAGTCCACCTCGGTCAACTCCCTGTTACATGCGGACTCGGGTCACCCTTATAGTACCATCTCAGCCATCCCAGTTGGCCAGCATCTCAGAATGAAGCGGATCTGCTCTTCTGATACTAAATTTGAGATCCAGGCGGCAGATCTCAAGGTTAGATTTCAAAATAGGGGATACAGCAACAGGAACATTAGAAAGGGGTACCTGAGAGCCAAATCCACTTCACGTGACGAACTATTGTGCTCCAAAGGTAACCTTAATAAGAAAAAGTGTGAACAACAGGACACTGTAAGGTTTATCTCTACTTTTAATGGAGAGTGGAATACGATGAGGAGTTGCCTCCAGAAACATTGGGGGATCCTCAAGAGTGATCCTTTACTCTCCAAATATCTGCATGAATACCCCTCCATGACCGCTAGGAGGAGTAAAAGTTTGAGGGACTTACTAGTGTCCAGCCACTATGTTCCTAAACGTGTGGGATTTAATTTTGGATCCAGTGGGCCACCTAGGGGCTGTTTTCCATGCGGTGGTTGTATATCGTGTCCCAATATTAGCCGTATTACCACTTTTGAATCTGTGGATAGTGAAAGGATTTTCACTATCAACCATCACATTACGTGTAACACCACACAGGTCATATACTACGCTGTATGTGGATGTCCGAAGGTCTATATCGGACTAACATCACGCCGACTTGGCACACGGGTGCGAGAACACGTACGTGATATAGTGGCGGCAAAAGGGGTAATGGACCCATTAAAATTGAAGACCATACCACGCCACTATAAGCAGTATCATGACTGTAATCCCAAATCATTTATGGCACGTGGGATTGATCATATTCAATGTGGTATCAGGGGTGGTGGTATCAGGGGTGGTGATATCAAACACATTTTGGCACAACGTGAGTGTCGCTGGATCACCACCCTTGGTACCCTTACACCTAATGGCCTTAATGAGACACATGGATTTTCTTCCTTCCTTTAAAAATTTGAGTCCAGGAATTGCCTATCCTGTTTTCTTTGCCATCTGCCTGTCAGCTTTTAATTTGGTATTTTTGTCCATATATTTTTTAGTTGGTTCATGCTTTTGATTATGCCTATGAGACTCTTGAGACTGGGAATGGACGGAGTAAGAACAGAATATGGATAACCACAACTAAGGTCTTGAGACGAGATGAACATCTGAACATTGGGGTGGACTAATATGAGACTATGAAGTATAAAAATTCCCCTGTCTGGAAAACATCAACGTATGGACCTGTCCCAACGATCTTAACTATGATATATTTATATATGGGTTATGGAACTTATATATATTCTTTAATGTATGGTCCTCCAGTAAAGTCTTTCTATTCATATCTTCAGCATGTTTTAGTGTTTTGATGTTGTTTGTTAAAGTGGTATTACATCATATTTATGGTATGTTATCATTTTTTATTTTCACTCACTTTTGCTGTGTAACTGCGCGCTCCCTTTGTCATTCTCCTGGAGTATGTGGATGCTGTCCGGTGGGACACCAGGTTTTGATAATTTCATGCAATATACAGGTGTCATACGCATGCGCAGTTACCCAGCACTTGTTATGTATGTAATTGTTTACTTTTATTTTTGATATACTTACGTTCGCACAAAGCACTTGTCATCTTATGCGCAGGCGCATGTTGCTTGCCGCTCTGCGCCCATCTCCTGCTGACGATTCCTTGTTGCGTGTTGTGGGCGTGGCGCCGACCCGCTCACGTGACGGGGATCTAGTCACATGGTGTAGGGCTTGGATACGGCGGCGGCGTCTTCCTGCGGCTCACACTAGCGCACCGGTAATTAATAATATTGTCACATGACTTAATTTAGTCACTATATAAGATGGGCTAGGATGCCTTATTAGCCACACCCCCTGAGGAAGCGGTCACATACCAACGCGAAACGCGCGTCGGGGCACGTATCCAGGACTAGGACGGACCTCCACTGACATCTATGGGTAAATCAATCCCTGCACTTTAATATGGTTATGTCTTTGGATGTGATACGGTAAATGCGGCATGGCAATGTATAGTGTGCTGTATAGTGGAGGATGTGTTGCCACTATTTCACACATGTGAGCACACATACTAAGCAATGGCTGTCACACATGTGATATAAACTGCAGTTACCGCAATAATTAGGATATGAGAGTACTGTCCTATGTATCTGGAACTTTTGGCGCACTTTGATTTAGTCACCATTTCACTTTTGTGATACAATATATATGATGTCTTTTAGTGTTTTACATATTTTCTAATAAATACAGTTTTATGGTACCTTTTTTGTTTAGTTCATTTGACTCTTGTTCCTCCTAGTTAGCCATGATATATTGAGTCGTAATGTGCAGTTATTTACTGACGCTCTAATTTATGTGTACCTTAAGCAGAGGTCAGAATCTTAAAAGTCGAAATACAAGTTGCATGCATAGACATTTATCCACCATGCATTTGCAAGCCTGGACTAACTACCAAACGTGCCTAAAGGTTGCAGCACCCTCGGCCAATGAAGCTAGTCAGCAACGCTACATCCCTTCCCTCACTGTAAGCCCACCATTTCCCGCAACACCTGCAGTATCTGTGCAGCTTTTGTCTCCAGGCCAAAGCAGTCAGGGAATCACCAGGTTCGTAGTAGGAAACACTGAATGTAGGGCACCGGCAAGAATACCATCTCCAACCCTCTCTCAGTCTGCCATGTCCACCGGCACCACCGCTAGTTCCACGATCTCCAGCTCTCCAGTCCAGCTCACCCTACATGAGACTCTTGTTAGGAAAAGGAAGTACTCATCCTCGCATCCGCGTACACAGGGTTTGAACGCCCACATTGCTAGATTAATCTCATTAGAGATTATGCCCTACCGGTTAGTTGAAAGCGAAGCTTTCAAAGCGCTGATGGACTACGCTGTACCATGCTACGAGCTACCCAGTCGACACTTCTTTTCTAGAAAAGCCATCCCAGCCCTCCAACAGCATGTTAAAGACCGCATCGTCCATGCACTCAGGCAGTCTGTGACTACAAAGGTGCACCTGACAACAGATGCATGGACCAGTAGGCATGGCCAGGGACGTTACGTGTCCATCAAGGCACACTGGGTGAATGTGGTGGATGCAGGGTCCACAGGGGACAGCAATATTGGGACAGTTCTGCCTAGCCCACGGTCAAGGAAAGAGTTGGCTGTAGGCGTTCGCCCCCCCTCCTCCTCTTCCTCGTCCTCCTGCAGAAGCGAGAGCTCGTCCACAGACCGCAGTCACACATCCACTCCATCCGCAGCTGCCACTGTTGCACACCAGGTGTGCCATTATGGGACAGCTAGTGGCAAGCGTCAGCAGGCTGTATTGGCAATGAAGTGTTTGGGCGACAACAGACACACTGCGGAAGTTCTGTCCGAGTTCTTGCAGAAAGAAACTCAGTCATGGCTGGGCAGTGTACATCTTGAGGCAGGCAAGGTAGTGAGTGATAACAGAAGGAATTTCATGGCTGCCATAACCCTTTCCCAACTGAAACACATTCCTTGCCTGGCTCACACCTTAAACCTGGTGGTGCAGTGCTTCCTGAAAAGTTATCCGGGGTTACCCGACCTGCTCCTCAAAGTGCGCAGACTTTGCTCGCATATCCGCCGTTTGCCCGTACACTCCAGCCGTATGCAGAACTATCAGCGGTCTTTGAACCTTCCCCAGCATCGCCTAATCATCGACGTTGCAACAAGGTGGAACTCCACACTGCACATGCTTCAGAGACTGTGCGAACAGAGGCGTGCTGCTATGTATTTGTGGGAGGATACATGGGCAGGCAGTTGGATGGCAGACATGGAGTTGTCAGGTGTGCAGTGGTCGAAGCTACAAGACCTGTGTCAAGTCCTTCAGTGTTTTGAGGAATGCACACGGCTGGTTAGTGCAGACAATGCCATAATAAGCATGAGCATCCCCTTAATGCGTCTGCTGATGCAAAGTTTGACGCACATAAAGGAGCAGGCGTCTGCAGCCGAGGAAGAGGAAAGCCTTGATGACAGTCAGCCATTGTCTGGTCAGGGCCGTGTAGAGGACGCGGTAGCGGGCGAAGAGGAGGAGGAGGACGAGGAGGATGATGAGGATGAGTACTTTTTTAATGAGGAAGCTTCTCCTGGGCCAACAGAAATTAGTGGCGTTGCAAGGCCGGGTTCTGTTTTTTTAAGGGAGACAAGTGACGTAGATTTGCCTGTAACTGCCCTCAAACCAGCACAACCGCAGATTTGACAACTGGAACTTTGGTCCACATGGCGGATTATGCCTTACGTATCCTCAAAAGGGACCCACGCATTATTAAAATGATGAGCGATGACGATTACTGGTTGGCCTGCATCCTTGACCCTCGCTATAAAGGCAAATTGCAAAATATTATGCCACATGAGAACCTCGAACAAATATTAGCAACCAAACAAGCTACTCTTGTAGACCGTTTGATTCAGGCATTCCCAGCACACAGCGCCGGTGATGGTTCTCACACGAGCTGCAGGGGGCTACAGGGCAGAGGTGTTAGAGGTGCACAAATCAGAAGTGGCGTTGGACAGAGGGGTTTTCTGACCAGGTTGTGGAGTGATTTCGCAATGACCGCAGACAGGACAGGTACTGCAGCATCTATTCAAAGTGACAGGAGACAATATTTGTCCAGTATGGTTACTAACTATTTTTCATCCCTTATCGATGTTCTCCCTCAACCGTCATTCCCATTTGATTACTGGGCATCCAAATTAGACACCTGGCCTGAATTGGCAGAATATGCATTGCAGGAGCTTGCTTGCCCAGCAGCTAGTGTGCCATCAGAAAGAGTATTCAGTGCTGCTGGCTCAATATTAACCGAAAAAAGGACTCGTCTGGCTATCCAAAATGTGGATGATCTAACCTTCATTAAAATGAACCACTCCTGGATTTCAAATTATTTTGCCCCACCTTTCCCGGCTGACACCTACCTTTCCTATAAAAAGGTCTTGCTTGTGGACTGGTCTTACTGAGTGTTCCAATCTCTTAATTTGCAGCAGCTGTTTGTCCAGCATACGACATGTTTACACCTCCCTCAATGGGAAAACTCCCCCCACGGGGCCGTGGTCTCGCCACTTGGCGCAAGCACCCGTTAGAGTGCCGTTTGTCTGAAGAAGTGGGTGTGCCCGCTTTTGGTCGACGGCACTGCCACTGGGTCCCTCAAAGTACAATAAAGTGTCTCTGGCGGTGGTGGCGCGCACCCAACGTCAGACACACCGTTGTAACATGAGGGGCCCTGGGACGGTACCGCCGGCCACAAGAGAGTTCACCCCCCCCAGCTCAAACTGTGCTCTACCACGTGCAAAATTATCTCTCACAGCTCCACCAATGTTTAGTCTATGCGCTGACATCATTCAATGCCTGGCACTGACAATACCAATTTGTTGACATCTATGATGCTAGTTAAAGTAGTCTGGGTCAGTGTCCTATATTAACACCAGTAAATACTTACTGCCAAATTACTATGTCAGAAACTCAGCAGATGAGCCCACCCCTGTACCTAAGTATGCCACACTTTTTTTTTGTTGTTGTTGTTTTGCGAGACATTAACATCTATTTATTTTTTGTGAGTACTAACTGTGTCAGACACTCCTTGCAATCATCCTCCGCTGACCACACCAATGCTGCCTGTGTACCCCTGCGAGATAACTAGTAAGCCTGTCTACGGTCCCTCCTTGCAATCCTCCTCCACTGACCACAATGCTGCCTGTGTATCCATGTAACCTATTTAAAACTGCATTGAGCCTATTTTTATTTATTTTAGGCCTAGTAAGCCTGTCTGCGGTCCCTCCTTGCAATCCTCCTCCACTGACCACAATGCTGCCTGTGTATCCATGTAACCTATTTAAAACTGCATTGAGCCTATTTTTATTTATTTTAGGCCTAGTAAGCCTGTCTGCGGTCCCTCCTTGCAATCCTCCTCCACTGACCACAACAATGCTGCCTGTGTACCCCTGCGAGATAACTCTAACTGCCTTGATCCTATTTTTATTTATTTTAGGCCTAGTAAGCCTGTCTGCGGTCCCTCCTTGCAATCCTCCTCCACTGACCACAATGCTGCCTGTGTATCCATGTAACCTGTTGTGAATTCTGTTCTCGGACTCCCTCCTGTGGTCATGAATGGTACTTTGGTTGGTTCTGCTCTTGGACTCCCTCTGGTGGCTTCGAGCGGAACTGCTGGTCACTGAGGTTGGCTTTATCAGCTGCTCTCGTTTATTGCTATGCTGCTTCCCTATTTAACTCCACTCAGATCGTTACTTCATGCCAGCTGTCATTGTTTCAGTATTGGTTTAGATCTCTCTTGGACTTCTCTGAGGACCTGTCTACTCCAGCAGAAGCTAAGTCTTTGCTAGTTCATTTATTGTTACTGCTAATTTCTAGTCCAGATTGCTATCATGATGTTCCCTGTTGTGGATTCTGTTGGTGGGCTCCCTCTGGTGGTTACTGCTGGTACTGGGTGACTTTGGTGGGTTGCGGCCTTTGGTTTCCACCTGTCCATCAGAGGCTGGGTGTTTCCTATTTTACCTGGCCTGTCATTTCCCTTGCCGGCTATCAATGTGTTCAGATGTGCTCTGTTTGGTTCCTGCCTACCTGCTCCCAGATCTTTCAGGATAAGCTAAGTGCTGATTTTCAGTTGTTTGGTTTTTGGTCCAGCTTGCTTAGAATGTCTCTATGCTAGCTGGTTGCTCTAGTGGACTGAGGTTCTCCCCATGTGCCATGAGTTGGCACATGGGTTCTTGTAATCTCAGGATGGTTTTTTTGATTAGGGTTTTTTGCTGACCGCTCAGTCCCCTTTTGTATCATTCTGCTTTCTAGTTTTCAGCGGGCCTCTATTTGCTAAAGCTATATACATCATCTCTATGTGTGTGCCTTCCTCTCATTTCACCGTCAATACATGTGGGGGGCAACTATACCTTTGGGTTAATTCCTCTGGAGGCAAGTGAGGTCTTGTTTTCTCTGCAGTACTAGTTAGCTCTTAGGCTGGTGCATGGAGTCTAGAACCAACGTAGGAACGCTCCCTGGCTATCTCTAGTTGCGTTTGTCAGGCGTAGGGCAGCGGTCAGCCCAGGTTCCATCACCCTAGAGCTCGTCCGATATTTGTTATACTTTGCTTGTCCTGTGCTATCCCTAGCCATTGGGGATTCATGACAGTATAGCCGGCCCACAAAGTGTTAATTGTTTGGGCTGAAGCTGGAGGAAAAGAAGTGTTCAAGGAAAAATTTTTTTTTTTTCCTTCAGAGTTTTGCTGCCTAGCCCTTAATTGCTGTCTAGCTGCTTCTTACCTCCTCTTAACCCTTGAATGGCTCTGATCTTAGCTGTTTATCATGGATGTCCAGAGTTTGGCTTCCAGCCTGAGTAATCTCGCGGCTAAGGTTCAAAACATACAGGATTTCGTTGTTCACACTCCCATGTCTGAACCTAGAATTCCTATTCCAGAGTTTTTTTCTGGAGATAGATCTACCTTCCTGAATTTCAGGAACAATTGTAAATTGTTTCTCTCTTTGAAATCTCGCTCCTCTGGAGACCCTGCTCAACAGGTCAAGATTGTTATATCGTTCCTACGGGGCGACCCTCAGAATTGGGCATTTGCATTGGCACCAGGGGATCCTGCGTTGCTCAGTGTGGATGCGTTTTTTCTGGCATTGGGATTGCTCTATGAGGAACCTAACCTAGAGATTCAGGCTGAAAAGGCTTTATTAGCCCTCTCTCAGGGGCATGATGAAGCGGAAATATATTGTCAGAAATTTCGGAAATGGTCGGTGCTTACTCAGTGGAATGAGTGCGCCCTGGCTGCAAACTTCAGAAATGGTCTTTCTGAGGCCATTAAGGATGTTATGGTGGGGTTCCCTGCGCCTACAGGTCTGAATGAGTCTATGGCTATGGCCATTCAGATTGATCGGCGTTTACGGGAGCGCAAACCCGTGCACCAGTTGGCGGTGTCTTCTGAACAGGCACCTGAGACTATGCAATGTGATAGAATTCAGTCCAGAAGTGAACGGCAAAATTATAGGCGGAAAAATGGTTTGTGTTTTTATTGTGGTGATTCAGCTCATGTTATATCAGCATGCTCTAAACGCACAAAAAGGGTTGATAAATCTTTTGCCATTGATACTCTGCAGTCTAAGTTCATTTTGTCTGTGACTCTGATTTTTTCACTGTCTTCCATTTCCGTCGATGCCTATGTGGATTCAGGCGCTGCCCTGAGTCTTATGGATTGGTCATTTGCTAAACGCTGCGGTTTTAGTCTAGAGCCTCTGGAAGTTCCTATTCCTCTGAAGGGAATTGATTCTACACCATTGGCTATGAATAAACCGCAGTATTGGACACAAGTGACCATGCGCATGACTCCCGTTCATCAGGAGGTGATTCGCTTCCTTGTACTGTATAATTTACATGATGTACTAGTGCTTGGTCTGCCATGGTTACAAACTCATAATCCTGTCCTGGACTGGAAAACAATTACTGTGCGGAGCTGGGGATGTCAGGGGGTTCATGATGATGCACCTCCGATTTCTATCGCTTCATCGACTCCTTCGGAGATCCCTGCGTTTTTGTCAGATTATAAGGATGTTTTTGAGGAGCCTAAGCTCAATTCGCTCCCTCCTCATAGAGAGTGTGACTGTGCTATAGAATTTATTCCTGGCAGTAAGTTCCCTAAGGGTCGTTTATTTAATCTGTCACTGCCAGAGCATACTGCTATGCGGAATTATATTAAGGAGTCCTTGGAAAAGGGACATATTCGTCCATCTTCGTCCCCTCTGGGAGCAGGTTTTTTTTTCGTGGCAAAAAAAGATGGTTCCCTGAGGCCTTGTATAGATTATCGCCTTCTGAATAAGATTACAGTCAAATACCAGTATCCATTGCCATTATTTTCTGATTTGTTTGCTCGCATTAAGTGGGCTAGGTGGTTCACTAAAATAGATCTTCGTGGTGCGTATAATCTGGTGCGGATAAAACAGGGTGATGAGTGGTGGTCTTGACTGATCACAAGAATCTCATTTACCTTGAGTCTGCCAGGCGTTTGAATCCTAGACAGGCTCGTTGGTCATTATTTTTTTCTCGTTTCAATTTTGTGGTTTCATACCTGCCAGGTTCAAAGAATGTGAAGGCAGATGCTCTTTCCAGGAGTTTTGTGCCTGATTCTCCTGGAGACACTGGGCCTGCTGGTATCCTTAGGGATGGGGTAATATTGTCCGCCGTATCCCCAGACTTGCGACGCGCATTGCAGGAGTTTCAGGTGGATAAACCGGATCGATGTCCACCAGAAAGACTGTTTGTTCCGGATGATTGGACCAGTAGAGTCATCTCCGAGGTCCATTCTTCTGTGTTGGCTGGTCATCCTGGAATATTTGGTACAAGAGATTTGGTGGCCAGGTCTTTTTGGTGGCCTTCCTTGTCTAGGGATGTGCGTACCTTTGTGCAGTCTTGTGAAGTGTGTGCTCGAGCTAAGCCTTGCTGTTCACGGGCTAGTGGGTTGTTGTTATCTTTGCCCATCCCGAAGAGGCCTTGGACGCACATTTCCATGGATTTTATTTTGGATCTCCCGGTTTCACAGAAAATGTCCGTTATCTGGGTTGTGTGTGACCGCTTTTCTAAGATGGTTCATTTGGTGCCCTTGCCTAAGTTACCCTCCTCCTCTGAGTTGGTTCCTTTGTTTTTTCAGAACGTGGTTCGTTTGCATGGGATTCCGGAGAATATCGTTTCTGACAGGGGATCCCAGTTTGTGTCTAGATTTTGGCGGACGTTTTGTGCCAAGATGGGCATTGATTTGTCTTTCTCGTCTGCATTCCATCCTCAGACGAATGGCCAGATGGAGCGAACTAATCAGACCTTGGAAACTTATTTGAGGTGTTTTGTTTCTGCTGATCAGGATGACTGGGTTGCTTTTTTGCCACTGGCCGAATTTGCTCTTAATAATCGGGCTAGTTCTGCCACGTTGGTCTCTCCTTTTTTTTGTAATTCGGGGTTTCATCCTCGTTTTTCCTCTGGTCAGGGGGAATCTTCGGATTGTCCTGGAGTGGACGTGGTGGTGGACAGGCTACATCAGATTTGGAATCAGGTGGTGGACAATTTGAAGTTATCTCAGGAGAAGACTCAGCAGTTTGCTAATCGCCGTCGCCGCGTGGGTCCTCGACTTCTTGTTGGGGACTTGGTGTGGTTGTCTTCTCGTTTTGTCCCTATGAAGGTCTCTTCTCCTAAGTTCAAGCCTCGGTTCATCGGTCCTTATAGGATCTCGGAGATTCTTAACCCTGTATCTTTTCGTTTGGATCTCCCAGCATCGTTTGCTATTCATAATGTGTTCCATCGGTTGTTGTTGCGGAGGTATGAGGTGCCCGTTGTTCCTTCGGTCGAGCCTCCTGCTCCGGTGCTGGTGGAGGGAGAATTGGAGTATGTTGTTGAAAAGATCTTGGATTCTCGTGTTTCCAGACGCAAACTCCAGTATTTGGTTAAGTGGAAGGGTTATGGTCAGGAGGATAATTCCTGGGTGGTCGCCTCCGATGTTCACGCGACTGATTTGGTCCGCGCCTTCCATAGAGCTCACCCTGATCGCCCTGGGGGTTCTCGTGAGGGTTCGGTGACCCCTCCTCAAGGGGGGGGTACTGTTGTGGATTCTGTTGGTGGGCTCCCTCTGGTGGTTACTGCTGGTACTGGGTGACTTTGGTGGGTTGCGGCCTTTGGTTTCCACCTGTCCATCAGAGGCTGGGTGTTTCCTATTTTACCTGGCCTTTCTGTCATTTCCCTTGCCGGCTATCAATGTGTTCAGATGTGCTCTGTTTGGTTCCTGCCTACCTGCTCCCAGATCTTTCAGGATAAGCTAAGTGCTGGTTTTCAGTTGTTTGGTTTTTGGTCCAGCTTGCTTAGAATGTCTCTATGCTAGCTGGTTGCTCTAGTGGACTGAGGTTCTCCCCATGTGCCATGAGTTGGCACATGGGTTCTTGTAATCTCAGGATGGTTTTTTTAATTAGGGTTTTTTGCTGACCGCTCAGTCCCCTTTTGTATCATTTTGCTTTCTAGTTTTCAGCGGGCCTCTATTTGCTAAAGCTATATACATCATCTCTATGTGTGTGCCTTCCTCTCATTTCACCGTCAATACATGTGGGGGGCAACTATACCTTTGGGTTAATTCCTCTGGAGGCAAGTGAGGTCTTGTTTTCTCTGCAGTACTAGTTAGCTCTTAGGCTGGTGCGTGGTGTCTAGAACCAACGTAGGAACGCTCCCTGGCTATCTCTAGTTGCGTTTGTCAGGCGTAGGGCAGCGGTCAGCCCAGGTTCCATCACCCTAGAGCTCGTCCGATATTTGTTATACTTTGCTTGTCCTGTGCTATCCCTAGCCATTGGGGATTCATGACAGTTCCCTTGCTAGCTGGAAGCTCTGGGGTGCAGAGTGGCACCTCCACACCGTGAGTCGGTGTGGGGAGTCTTTTTGCTTACTCTGCGTGTTTTTTTGTAGTCTTTTGTGCTGACCGCATAGATCTCTTTTCTATCCTCTGACTATTTAGTGAAATCTGGCCTCCTTTGCTTAAACCTGTTTCATTCCTGTGTTTGTGACTTTCCTCTTAACTCACCGTCAATATATGTGGGGGTCTGCCTTTACCTTTGGGGAATTTCTCTGAGGCAAGGTAAGGCTTCTATTTCTATCTTTAGGTGTAGTTAGCTCTTAGGCTGTGAAGAGGCGTCTAGGGAGAGTTAGGTACGCTCCACGGCTATTTCTAGTTGTGTGTGATAGGAGTAGGGTTGCGGTCAGCAGAGTTCCCACTTACCCAGAGCTAGTCCCGAATTTGAATTTACTCATCAGGTCATTCTGGGTGCTCCTAACCACCAGGTCCATAACAGTACAGCTGGCCCGAAAGTGTTAATGCATCTCAAAAGAGGGATAAGAGAAGTTCTGAACCCATTTTTTTTTCTTTGCAGTGTGTTTTGTCTCTCTTTTCCCCTTAATCTCTGGGTGGTTCAGGACTCAGGTGTAGATATGGATATTCAAGGTCTGTCCTCTTGTGTGGATCATCTCACTACAAGGGTACAAAGCATTCAAGATTATGTAGTTCAGAATCCGATGTTAGAACCTAGAATTCCAATTCCTGATTTGTTTTCTGGGGATAGATCTAAGTTTCTGAATTTCAAAAATAATTGTAAACTGTTTCTTGCTTTGAAACCCCGCTCCTCTGGTGACCCCATTCAGCAAGTAAAAATTATTATTTCTTTGTTGCGTGGCGACCCTCAAGACTGGGCATTCTCCCTTGCACCAGGAGATCCTGCATTGCTTAATGTAGATGCGTTTTTTCTGGCGCTTGGATTGCTTTATGACGAACTGAATTCAGTGGATCAGGCAGAGAGAATCTTGCTAGCTTTTCTCAGGGTCAGGATAAAGCGGAGATATATTGTCAGAAGTTTAGAAAATGGTCTGTGCTTACTCAATGGAATGAGTGTGCCCTGGCAGCAATTTTTAGAAAGGGTCTTTCTGAAGCCCTTAAGGATGTTATGGTGGGGTTCCCCACGCCTGCTGGTTTGAATGAATCAATGTCCTTGGCCATCCAAATTGATCGGCGTTTGCGTGAGCGCAAAATTGTGCACCATTTGGCGATGCCCTTTGAGCAGAGGCCTGAGCTTATGCAATGTGATAGAACTTTGACCAGAACTGAAAGGCAAGAACACAGACGTCAGAATAGGCTGTGTTTTTACTGTGGTGACCCCACTCATGCTATCTCTGATTGTCCTAAGGGCACCAAGCGGTTCGCTAGGTCTGTCACCATTGGTACTGTACAGCCTAAATTTCTTTTGTCTGTTACTCTGATTTGCTCTTTGTCATCCTACTCGGTTATGGCATTTGTGGATTCAGGCGCTGCCCTGAATTTGATGGACTTGGAGTTTGCCATGGCTACAGGTTCATAATCCAGTATTGGATTGGAAATCAATGTCTATGTCTAGTTGGGGTTGTCAAGGGGTACATGGCGATGTTCCGTTGGTGTCAATTTCTGCTTCCACTCCTTCTGAAGTCCCTGAGTTTCTATCGGATTACCAGGATGTATTTGATGAGCCCAAATCCAGTGTCCTACCCCCTCATAGGGATTGTGATTGTGCTATAAATTTGATTCCTGGTAGTAAGTTTCCTAAGGGCCGACTTTTTAATTTTTCTGTGCCAGAGCACGCCGCTATGTAGTTATATAAAGGAGTCCTTGGAGAAAGGGCATATTTGCCCGTCTTCATCACCGTTGGTAGCAGGGTTCTTTTTTGTGGCCAAGAAGGATGGTTCTCTGAGACCCTGTATAGATTACCGCCTTCTCAATAAAATCACGGTCAAATTTCAGTACCCTTTGCCTCTGCTGTCTGATTTGTTTGCTCGGATTAAGGGGGCTAGTTGGTTCACCAAGATAGATCTTCGAGGGGCGTATAACCTTGTGCGTATTAAACAGGGCGATGAATGGAAAACAGCATTTAATACGCCCGAGGGCCATTTTGAGTACCTGGTAATGCCATTCGGGCTTTCAAATGCTCCATCTGTGTTTCAGTAATTTATGCATGACATCTTCCGAAAGTATCTGGATAGATTCATGATTGTATATTTGGATGATATTTTGGTCTTTTCGGATGATTGGGAGTCTCATGTGAAACAGGTCAGAATGGTGTTTCAGGTCCTTCGTGCTAATTTCTTGTTTGTGAAGGGGTCTAAATGTCTCTTTGGAGGTCAGAAGGTTTCCTTTTTGGGCTTCATTTTTTCCCCTTCTACTATCGAGATGGATCCTGTTAAAGTTCAGGCCATTTATGATTGGACTCAACCTACATCTGTGAAGAGTCTCCAGAAATTCCTGGGCTTTGCTAATTTTTACCGTCGCTTCATCGCTAATTTTTCTAGTGTGGTTAAACCTTTGACTGATTTGACCAAAAAAGGTGCTGATGTGGTGAAATGGTCCTCTGCGGCCGTTGAGGCTTTTCAGGAGCTGAAACGTCGTTTTTCTTCGGCCCCTGTGTTGCGTCAGCCAGATGTTTCGCTCCCTTTTCAGGTTGAGGTTGATGCTTCTGAGATTGGAGCAGGGGCTGTTTTGTCTCAAAGAAGTTCTGACGGCTCTGTGATGAAGCCATGTGCCTTCTTTTCTAGAAAGTTTTCGCCTGCTGAGCGTAATTATGATGTTGGCAATCGGGAGCTGCTAGCTATGAAGTGGGCTTTCGAGGAGTGGCGACATTGGCTTGAGGGAGCCAAGCACCACGTGGTGGTCTTGACGGATCACAAAAATCTGACTTATCTCGAGTCTGCCAAGCGGTTGAATCCTAGACAGGCTCGATGGTCGCTGTTTTTCTCCCGGTTCGATTTTGTGGTCTCATACCTTCCAGGTTCTAAGAATGTGAAGGCGGATGCCCTTTCTAGGAGTTTTGTGCCTGATTCTCCGGGAGTCCCTGAGCCGGCTGGTATTCTCAAAGAGGGGGTAATTCTGTCTGCCATCTCCCCTGATTTGCGGCGGATGCTGCAGGAGTTTCAGGCTGATAGACCTGACCGTTGTCCAGCGGAGAAATTGTTTGTCCCTGATAGATGGACTAGCAGAGTTATTTCTGAGGTTCATTGCTCGGTGTTGGCTGGTCATCCTGGGATTTTTGGTACCAGAGATTTGGTGGCTAGGTCCTTTTGGTGGCCTTCCTTGTCACGGGATGTGCTTTCTTTTGTGCAGTCCTGTGGGACTTGTGCTCGGGCTAAGCCCTACTGTTCTCGTGCCAGTGGATTGCTTTTGCCCTTGCCAGTCCCGAAGAGGCCTTGGACACATGTTTCCATGGATTTTATTTCAGATCTTCCTGTCTCTCAAAGGATGTCTGTCATCTGGGTGGTTTGTGATCGCTTTTCTAAAATGGTCCATTTGGTACCCTTGCCTAAATTACCTTCTTCCTCTGATTTGGTGCCATTATTTTTTCAACATGTGGTTCGTTTGCATGGAATTCCGGAGAACATTGTGTCGGACAGAGGTTCCCAGTTTGTCTCTAGGTTTTGGCGGTCCTTTTGTGCTAAGATGGGCATTGATTTGTCTTTTTCTTCGGCTTTCCATCCTCAGACAAATGGCCAAACCGAACGAACCAACCAGACTTTGGAAACCTATCTGAGATGCTTTGTTTCTGCTGATCAGGATGATTGGGTGACCTTCTTGCCATTGGCTGAGTTCGCCCTTAATAATCGGGCTAGTTCGGCTACTTTGGTTTTGCCTTTTTTTTGCAATTCTGGTTTTCATCCTCGTTTTTCTTCGGGGCAGGTTGAGCCTTCTGACTGTCCTGGTGTGGATTCTGTGGTGGACAGGTTGCAGCAAATTTGGACTCACGTAGTGGACAATCTGACGTTGTCCCAGGAAAAGGCTCAAAGTTTCGCTAACCGCCGTCGTTGTGTTGGTCCCCGACTTCGTGTTGGGGATTTGGTTTGGTTGTCTTCTCGTTATGTCCCTAAGAAGGTTTCTTCTCCTAAGTTTAAGCCTCGTTTCATTGGTCCTTATAAGATTTCTGAAATTCTCAACCCTGTGTCATTTCGTTTGGTCCTTCCAGCTTCTTTTGCCATCCATAATGTGTTCCATAGGTCGTTGTTGCGGAGGTACGTGGCGCCTATGGTTCCCTCCATTGATCCTCCTGCTCCGGTGTTGGTTGAGGGGGAGTTGGAGTATGTGGTGGAAAAAATTTTGGATTCTCGTATTTCGAGACGGAAGCTTCAGTACCTGGTTAAGTGGAAGGGCTATGGTCAGGAGGATAATTCCTGGGTTGTTGCCTCCGATGTCCATGCTGCCGATTTGGTTCGTGCCTTTCATTTGGCTCGTCCTGATCGGCCTGGTGGCCCTGGTGAGGGTTCGGTGACCCCTCCTCAAGGGGGGGGTACTATTGTGAATACTGTTCTCGGACTCCCTCCTGTGGTCATGAATGGTACTTTGGTTGGTTCTGCTCTTGGACTCCCTCTGGTGGCTTCGAACGGAACTGCTGGTCACTGAGGTTGGCTTTATCAGCTGCTCTCGTTTATTGCTATGCTGCTTCCCTATTTAACTCCACTCAGATTGTTACTTCATGCCAGCTGTCATTGTTTCAGTATTGGTTTAGATCTCTCTTGGACTTCTCTGAGGACCTGTCTACTCCAGCAGAAGCTAAGTCTTTGCTAGTTCATTTGTTGTTACTGCTAATTTCTAGTCCAGCTTGCTATCATGATGTTCCCTTGCTAGCTGGAAGCTCTGGGGTGCAGAGTGGCACCTCCACACCGTGAGTCGGTGTGGGGAGTCTTTTTGCTTACTCTGCGTGGTTTTTTGTAGTCTTTTGTGCTGACCGCATAGATCCCTTTTCTGTCCTCTGACTATTTAGTGAAATCTGGCCTCCTTTGCTTAAACCTGTTTCATCCCTATGTTTGTGACTTTCCTCCTAACTCACAGTTAATATATGTGGGGGTCTGCCTTTACCTTTGGGGAATTTCTCTGAGGCAAGGTAAGGCTTCTATTTCTATCTTTAGGTGTAGTTAGCTCTTAGGCTGTGAAGAGGCGTCTAGGGAGAGTTAGGTACGCTCCACGGCTATTTCTAGTTGTGTGTGATAGGAATAGGTTTGCGGTCAGCAGAGTTCCCACTTACCCAGACCTAGTCCCGATTTTGAATTTACTCATCAGGTCATTCCGGGTGCTCCTAACCACCAGGTCCATAACAGTAACCTATTTAAAACTGCATTGAGCCTATTTTTATTTATTTTAGGCCTAGTAAGCCTGTCTGCGGTCCCTCCTTGCAATCCTCCTCCACTGACCACAATGCTGCCTGTGTATCCATGTAACCTATTTAAACCTGCATTGAGCCTATTTTTATTTATTTTAGGCCTAGTAAGCCTGTCTGCGGTCCCTCCTTGCAATCATCCTCGGCTGACCACACCAATGATGCCCGTGTACCCCTGGAACCTATTTAAAAGTTCATAGAGCCTATTTATATATTTTATTTAATATTAATAAAGCCATGATGGACTACGCTGTACCACGCTACAAGCTAACCAGTCGACACTTCTTTTGCGAGAAAAGCCATCCCAACCCTCCACCAGCATGTAAAAGACCGCATTATCCATGCACTCTGGCAATCTGTGAGTACAAAGGTGCACCTGACAACAGACGCATGGACCTGTAGGCATGGCCACGGAAGGTTACGTGTCCATTACGGCGCAATGGGTTAATGTGGTGGATGCATGGTCCACAGGGGACAGCCTACTAAGTCTGTCTGCAGTCCCTAATTCAAATTGTCCTCCACTGTATAAATCTGAGCTTCAACCTTCTGGCTCTCATTAAGTGCTTTTTAAAAAAAAGTTGGTGGTTAGGGCCTACTAACGGTGTCTGCCGCTCCTGGTGTTGTCCTCCACTGTCTAAATCTGAGCTTCAAACTTCTGGCTCTCATTAAGTGCTTTCTTTAAATAAATTGGTGGTTAGGGCCTACTAACGGTGTCTGCCGCTCCCGGGTGTTGTCCTCCACTGTCTAAATCTGAGCTTCAACCTTCTGGCTCTCATTAAGTGCTTTCTTTAAATAAATTGATGGTTACGGCCTACTAACGGTGTCTGCCGCTCCCTGGTGTTGTCCTCCACTGTCTAAATCTGAGCTTCAACCTTCTGGCTCTCATTAAGTGCTTTCTTTAAATAAATTGGTGGTTACGGCCTACTAACGGTGTCTGCCGCTCCCTGGTGTTGTCCTCCACTGTATAAATCTGAGCTTCAACCTTTTGGCTCTCATTAAGTGCTTTCTTTAAATAAATTGGTGGTTAGGGCCTACTAACGGTGTCTGCCGCTCCTGGGTGTTGTCCTCCTCCTGAGTGTTCTCCTCCTCCTTGGTGTTATCCTCCAGGTTGCCTTGTCTGAGCTTCAACCTTCTGGCTCTCATTAAGTGCTTTTTTAACAAAAAATTGGTGGTTAGGGCCTACTAACGGTGTCTGCCGCTCCCTGGTGTTGTTCTCCACTGTCTAAATCTGAGCTTCAACCTTCTGGCTCTCATTAAGTGCTTTCTTTAAATGAATTGGTGGTTACGGCCTACTAACGGTGTCTGCCGCTCCCTGGTGTTGTCATCCACTGTATAAATCTGAGCTTCAACCTTCTGGCTCTCATTAAGTGCTTTCTTTAAATGAATTGGTGGTTACGGCCTACTAACGGTGTCTGCCGCTCCCTGGTGTTGTCCTCCACTGTCTAAATCTGAGCTTCAACCTTCTGGCTCTCATTAAATGCTTTTTTAAAATAAATTGGTGGTTAGGGCCTACTAATGGTGTCTGCCGCTCCTGGGTGTTGTCCTCCTCCTGAGTGTTCTCCTCCTCCTTGGTGTTCTCCTCCAGGTTGCCTTGTCTGAGCTTCAACCTTCTGGCTCTCATTAAGTGCTTTTTTAACAAAAAATTGGTGGTTACGGCCTACTAACGGTGTCTGCCGCTCCCTGGTGTTGTCCTCCACTGTCTAAATCTGAGCTTCAACCTTCTGGCTCTCAATAAGTGCTTTCTTTAAATAAATTGGTGGTTACGGCCTACTAACGGTGTCTGCCGCTCCCTGGTGTTGTCCTCCACTGTCTAAATCTGAGCTTCAACCTTCTGGCTCTCAATAAGTGCTTTCTTTAAATAAATTGGTGGTTACGGCCTACTAACGGTGTCTGCCGCTCCCTGGTGTTGTCCTCCACTGTCTAAATCTGAGCTTCAACCTTCTGGCTCTCATTAAGTGCTTTCTTTAAATAAATTGGTGGTACCGGCCTACTAACGGTGTCTGCCACTCCCTGGTGTTGTCCTCCACTGTCTAAATCTGAGCTTCAACCTTCTGGCTCTCATTAAGTGCTTTCTTTAAAAAAATTGGTGGTTACGGCCTACCAACGGTGTCTGCCGCTCCTGGGTGTTGTCCTCCTCCTGAGTGTTCTCCTCCTCCTTGGTGTTCTCCTCCTGGTTGCCTTGTCTGAGCTTCAACCTTCTGGATCTCATTAAGTGCTTTTTTAACAAAAAATTGGTGGTTATGGCCTACTAACGGTTTCTGCCGCTCCCTGGTGTTGTCCTCCACTGTCTAAATCTGAGCTTCAACCTTCTGGCTCTCATTAAGTGCTTTCTTTAAATTAATTGGTGGTTAGGGCCTACTAACGGTGTCTGCCGCTCCCTGGTGTTGTCCTCCACTGTCTAAATCTGAGCTTCAACCTTCTGGCTCTCATTAAGTGCTTTCTTTAAATAAATTGGTGGTTACGGCCTACCAGCGGTGTCTGCCGCTCCTGGGTGTTGTCCTCCTCCTGAGTGTTCTCCTCCTCCTTGGTGTTCTCCTCCTTGTTGCCTTGTCTGAGCTTCAACCTTCTGGCTCTCATTAAGTGCTTTTTTAACAAAAAATTGGTGGTTACGGCCTACTAACGGTGTCTGCCGCTCCCTGGTGTTGTCCTCCACTGTCTAAATCTGAGCTTCAACCTTCTGGCTCTCATTAAGTGCTTTCTTTAAATAAATTGGTGGTTACGGCCT